>NC_050443.1:5256549-5856549 GCF_903995425.1 Onychomys torridus
CTGGTCACAGAGGTCATGAAACTGAGAAGAGCATGTTTTTAATAAAATATGTCACAGATACTGTCTCCAGTTGTATTCCTCTGCCAGAGTCCAGAAGTCAAAGGCAATCAGTACAGTGCAGGTAAGTGGTCTCACCAAAAAAATCAAGTGAGTTTGTAAATGATATAAAGACAAGACCTCATCAATCACAACAAATCCAGAGAAACATTAACTTCCAACAGATAACAGAGTTTGTAGGCTGTTAAAACAACAGATCATTTACATAGAGAGGATTCCTGACTCACTCTGCTCTGATTTAATCCAAGTGATAATGACACCTAGTTTTCAAAGTCCTGAGAAATGTTCTAAAACCGTTCTTGTGCTCATGCCTCAACAGGTATCTTCCTCTGAATTGTCACGTTCCCAGCAGCTGGTCCTGCATTGTCCACATGCACACAGTAAAGAAGGAGAGGAACCTAAAGGATCCAGTCATCCTGGGCAGAAACTGGATTTATTGCTTGAAGGCTGATTTGTCTTTAACTTAGCACACTAGGAAACAGGAATGGTATGCTCCAATCTCTTAAATTCAACTAAAGCACCTTAAGGGTAACATTAGCTTTAGCATTATATACTCCCAACAACTCTGGTCATATGCATATCATCTTCTATTTTGCTAAAGGAATTGCTTCCCTTTTATCACAAGAATGAACATCTAACATACCAACGTAATCAGAGGACACTGTAAGTTCAGGGGTGCACAGCAGTCTCTGTTCATACTACACAGTAAGGCTGTGAACCTAAATCTTGTATAAATATAACATCAGCTTGATGTATAGAAATCAATTATGTAAATTATATAGTAATAAGACCCTTCAGGCCAACACAGAGCAGCATGTATACATGGCCATGACAATGGTCTTATTTATCAGTCTTCCTTATTCCTAAGAACATTATATGCTCAGCTCATGTGACCATTCTTGGACTTCCTTATTTATATGACAGTTGTATAGCTTTGTGTATTTGTGGGACTCATGGAAATGGAAGTATGGGCTGTCCCTAGCCCTTTGATTAGGTCTTGAAACCTATTCTTCAAGCTAGATTGCATTTCCCAGGCTGAATACAGGGTGAGATGCTTGGACATATGGCTGCTTCATGTGCCATACTTTGCCGATGCCCAAGGGAGGTCTGACAATTTCTGAGTGAATACAGAGGAGGGGTGAATTGAAAGAGAAAAAGGGAAAGAGGAAAGGAAAGGAGAGAAGTGAGGGAAGATTGCCCTCAGGATATAAAATAAATTAATTAAAAATTAAATTCTTAGAAAGAAAAAAATTATAGACTCAGTTATATCTCTTCAATGTGTCATCTAATCATTCGCAATACTGAGCATACTTCACAAGTTTTATCTTTGGTTATTTTTTATTTACACATTTTAATCCATTGTATTTGAGTTAAGCTGTTGAACATTCTATTTTTGTGTGCTTTTAACATCATTATGAATAAATAATTATATACCAATCTGGGATTTGGAACATTTTTGAACAATACACACCAGGTTACAGCTCTATTTTTCTCCATGTATGCAGATGCCTGAATTTAGCCTAATAATAAATTATGAACTTGGAAATTTTTACTACAGAAATTATACAATGGTAGATTAAAATAGTACAATTGTGTAACTGCAAATCTAACTGCATTGCTCTTTATATTTACAACTACACTACATTTTATTTTTAGATACTGAGATATCTTGTTTTTCCACATCAGTGTTAAGTCAGTTTTAAATCCTAACATGATCATTAATCAAGCATGAAAACATAAGTATCTTATTTTTGTTTATCTGTGTAATGTCCTCCGGAGCAGTGATTTTCAATGCATTGAGATCCATGGAAGAAATGAGTGCTGTCTTCACAGTAGGTACCTGTAAGCTATCAAATGTCTAAAGGTATAAAACCACTCTTTGAAACAAAACTGTATCATAAAACCATACATGTTGAAGAAGCACACTGACAGTCTAACTATGAATTGGGAGATTGGGTTTCTCACAGTGCATGCAGCCTGTGGTAAACATTTTAACGCACAGCTTCAGGCTTAGCAAGCAAGATCCGAGAGCATGGTAGCTGTTGAGTTGGCCATGGGAGGGGTATTCTTGGCACAGACTGTGGTTGGGATCATGGAGAATTCTTTCTCTCCTCTACCATCATGTGTTTCTTCACCTCACTGTGTGCAAGTTAAGGTCAAAAGACTGAATCTGGTAGCAACTTGGTTGTAGCCAACTTCTTAACTCCCCTTATGTAGAAGACTGCCATAGACAATGGCTGCTTTGGGCTGGAAAGTCTTCCTTGATGTCTTTTGGTGCAAACTTGTCTTCTGTCTTCACAGAATATGGAGTGGTGTGTCCTTCAGCAATACCAGCTTCCTGAGTGTCTTTCTGGCCTAATGGCTCTAGATGAACAAAGATTAAATGAAGTCTCCAAGTAACATTGCTTATTGTGGGTGCCTGAGCTGGATCCTGTCCCCTATCTGTTCCTGGCCTTTTTTGGTTGGGAGACTTTTAATGGCTGTTCCTATTTCCTTAGGGGTTATTGGTCTATTTAAATAGTTTATTGGGTACTTTTTCAGAAAAATCTTTCTTTTCTTTCAGATTTTCCAATTTTGTGGAGTACAGGCTTTTAAAGTATGACCTGATAATTCTCTGGATTTCCTCATTGTCTGTTTTTATGTACCCCTTTTAATTTCTGATTTTGTTAATTTGGGTGCTTTCTCTCTCCTTTTTGGATAATTTGGATAAAGTCTTATCTATCTTGTTGATTTTATCAAAGAACCCACTCTTTGTTTCATTAATTTTTTATATTGTTCTCTTTGTTTCTATTTTATTGATTTCAAACCTCAATTTGATAATTTCCTGGTGTCTGTTTCTCCTGGGTGACTTTGCATCTTCTTGTTCTAGAGCTTTAAATTGTGTTGTTAAGTCACTTGTGTGAGATTTCTCCAACTTCTTTATGTGGGCATTTAGAGCTATGAATTGTCCTCTTAGCACTGCTTTCATAGTGTCCTGTAAATTTGGGTATCTTATACATTTGTTTTCATTGAATTCTAAAAATGTTTAATTTCTTTCTTTATTTCTTCCTTGCCCCATTGGTGATTCAATTGGGCATTATTCAGTTTCCATGAGATTGTGGCTTTCTATAATTTTTGTTGTTGTTGAAATCTAACTTTAAGCCATGGTGGTCTGATAAGACACAGGAGGTTATTTCAATTTTTTTTGTATCTGTTGAGATTTGCTTTGTGACCAAGCATGTGGTCAATTTTGGAGAAGGTTCCATGGGGTGCTGAGAAGAAGGTATATTCTTTTGTGTTAGGGTGGAATATCCTGTAGATATCTATTAAGTCTAGTAGAGTCAGTTTCTGTCTAGCAGACCTCTCCATTGGTGAGAATGGGGTGTTGGAATCTCCCACTACTAGTGTATGGGGTTTGATGTGCAATTTAAGCTTTAGTACTGTTTCTTCTATGAATGTGGATGCTCTTGTATGTGGGGGATAAATATTCAGAATTAAGACTTCATCTTGTTGGATTTTCTCTATGATAAATATGTATTGTACTTCCCATTCTCTTTCAATTGATATTAGATTGAAGCCTATTTTGTTAGATATTAGGATAGCTACACCAGCTTGCTTCTTAAATCCATTTGATTGGAATGCTTTCCCAATCTTTTTTTCTGAGGTGGTGTCTGTGTTTGAAGGTGAGGTGTGTTTCTTGTATGCAGCAAATGGATGGATCTTGTTTTTGTATCCATTCTTTTTGCCTGTGTTTTTTTTTATAGGTGAAATGAGACTGTTGATATCAATGGATATTAATGCCCAGTTATTTTTATTAATATTAATTCCTGTTACTTTCTGGTGGTAGTGTTGCATATTTACCTGCTTTGGTATTTGTTGGTATGGGACTATCTTTTGCCCACTTCCATAGTTTGGATCTTTCCTTCAAGTGCTTTCTGTAGGGCTAGATTTGTGGAGAGATATTTTTTTAAATCTGGTTTTATCATGGAATATTTTGTTAAGTCCATCTATGTTGATTGAGAGTTTTGCTGGTTATAGTAGTCTGGGTTGGCATCCATGGTCTCTTAGTATCTCCATAACATCTGTCCAGTACCTTTGGCTTTTAGAGTCTCCATTGTGAAGTCAGGTGTTATTCTTATGGGTCTGCCTTTATATGTTACTTGGCCTTTTTCCTTTGCAGCTCTTAATATTTTTTCGTTATTATGTATGCTTAGTGCTTTGATTATTATGTGGCAAGGGGATTTGGATCCAGTCTATTTGGTGTTCTGTAGCCTTCTTGTATTTTTATAAGCATTTTCTTCTTTAGGTTGAGAAAGTTTCCTTCCATGATTTTGTTGAATATATTTTTTGTACCTTTGAGTTCTTATTCTTCTCCTCCTTCTATCCCTATGATTCTTAGGTTTGGCCTTTTCATGGTGCCCCAAGTTTCCTGGACATTTTGGGACATGATTTTGTTGACTTTAGTGTTCTCTTTGACTGATGAATCTATTTCTTCTACCATATCTTCAACACCAGAGATCTACACTTACATCTTTTGCATTCTCTTGGTTGTACTTGCATCTGTAGTTCCTCTTCATTTACTCAGATTTTCCACTTCCAGCATTACCTCAGTTTGTGTCTTCTTTATTGACTCCATTTCAGTTTTAAAATCTTGAACTGTTTTCCTCACTTGTTTAATTGCTTTCTCTTGGCTTGCAAAAAATTACTGATTTCTCCCCCCCCCCTTTTTTTAACTTTTCCTCTATTTCTTTAAGGGAATTTTTCATTACTTCTTTTAAGATCTCTAATACCTTCTTAAAGTCATTTTTATGGTAGATATCTTCTGTTTCTTCTGTGTTTGGTTGTTCAGTTCTTGCTAATGTAGGTTCTGATGGAGCCATATTGGTTTTTATGTTGTTGACAGTATTTTTGCACTTTCAACTACCCATCTCTTTCTTCACTTGGTGTAAACAGTGTCTGTGTCTGAGGGAGCCTCTCTTGGTCTGTCTGATATTCTTGATCCAGTGGGAGTCTTGGTCTAGTTGATGCTGATAGACTTTTTGTCTTAGGGAGCAGCTTTTAGTCCAACTGTCACTAGTGGGCTCTGTCTCAAAAAGTACCTGCAGTCTTACCAAGTGGTAGATGGTGGCAGTCTGACTATCTGCAGGATGTCTGCCTGCCACCTGGCCTCTCAGTCCAGTTGGCTTCTGGCAGGTCCTGTCTCAGGGAACAGTTGCAGTCTCTGAGGGTGTGCAAGATTTGGAGGAGGTGGGTCTTGGGTTACAGTGTTTGACAGGGGATGGTGGTGGTCTGTCCTGTGTGCAGGAAGTCTGCCTACCAACTGGCCTAAAACTGGAACTTCAATGGGTGTGGGTGTAGGGGCATAGGTTTGTGCCCCTAGGCCCAAAGCCTAGGGGCTGGTATGTTTGGGTATGAATATAAAGACTCACCTCTTAGTCTATTCGGGTACTAGCAGGCTCTGTCACAGGGATCAATTGCAGTATTGAAGGGTGGTTGGGATTTGGGGGAGGTGGGGCTTGGATTACAGGGTATGATGGGGGATGGTCGTAGTCTGACCTCTGTGCAGGATGTTTGCCTGCCAACTGGACTGAAACTGGAACTGCCATGAGTGTGGGTGTAGGGGCACAGGTTTGTACCCCTGGGCCCAAAGCCTAGTAGCTGTGGTGTTCGGGTATGAGTATAAAGCTCACCTCTCAGTCCAATCAGGTGCTGGCAGCCTCTGTCTCAGGGAACAGTTGCAATCTCAGAGGGTGGGTGGGATTTTGCATTATAAGTTTAATTAGTATTATATCATACAAAGTGTGATTTCCTATTTCATTAGATATCCTCATATTTAACCATGTTCCTCTGCTGAGTACTCTAAAGTGGAGCAGGTTATGGATTGGAAAGTTAAGAAATAAATTGAAGATAATCAAGAACTATGTCAACAGCCTGTAATATTTAGTAGTCTATGGTCCATATGTGGAATGACCCTGTTGCAGAAGGTACCTAACCAGAGTCATAGAACATGGAGAAATCAGGCTGAAAGCTTCAAATTTGCTGGATAGTTTTAATAGTGCTAGAAATAATCATAACTCTTATCCAAGTATGAGTCCTGAGAGCTATAACAATCACAGTCCCAATGCAATAATGTCATGAACTTGATGAGAGTAACTAACCAGTGTACGATTGAACTGAAAGCCCACTTCACAAGATGGAACCTATGCCAGCACAATTATCAGAAACAAGGGTATATGGCTATAGAGTCACATAGACCCTAGGCAATAAACCAAATTTCATTATTCTACTAAAATAACTTAGCAATAAACTACCCAATAAACTCTTATTTTTTAATTTTTTATTTATTCTTTGTAGTTTTCACATCAAGCATCTCAATCCCATTCATCTTTACATCACTTTGTATCAGTTTTCTGTCCTTACAAACTCCCCCACAAAATTAAACAAAATACAATTTAAATGAAAAATCTCATAGTAGAAGTTGCAGTGTGTCACACAATATACCCTTTAGTCCACACATATTTATTTTTAAGTGTCCATTGCAAAGATGGCTTCTGGGAAACAAAGTTTCAGATTTCATACAAGGGTTGACATTTTAGAATCTACCCATGCTTTCATAGAAGCCACTACACTAGGCACATACTTGCATCATTATGCATACTCAGTTATTTGTTTGTTTGTTTCCTTTTTTGGGAACATATAAGATTTAGAGGGAATACCAATTCAGGGATTAGAGATAGGAAAGGAGATAATGTATGGTTGCCCTAGACTAAAACACGTATGGCATGTACATAATAGTCAAAGAAATCTTTAAGTAGTAAATATTCAAAATCTTCAAAAAATATCTAAGTTGATTTGTGTTGGAAGACATCAAAGAAGCCTGGATCCAATGGGACCCAGAGAACTCTCTTACTTTCCCCAGAATCAGACCTCAAAATTTCTATCACCTTCTGTAGGATCCCTGTCAGGCTTCAGGGATGACGAAAACTCATTGCTTCTTCAAAACAACTTGTGTCTTTGAAGAGAGTCAAGGAAATACTCTTAAGTGTCTGTTAATCGGCAAGTGGAAAAAAGTTTTATAAATTATCTGTTCTCTTAAACACAGCACTGTCATTACCATTGTAGCTGATATAAAACTTGTAGTTCTAGAGGGAGCTGAGGTCACAGAATCCTAGACTGCTACTTCAGGCTTGAAGTGACTTTCCTTTACATTAATGAGTCTGAATCTGCCCAATGAATCCAACATCCTACATAGTCCAAAAGCCAGGGGAGTACTTTGTATTTCATCCTGAGCATCAGATCCAGCAAAGAAGAGAAGTGTGAGTAAGTGTTCATGTTGAGCAATGGAAATGTGGGGGAGAAATAGATCTGTGGAACAAAAAAAGGCAGAAGAATAATTCCATAACTAAGAGGTGAGACAAAAATAAGCAAAAACATTGTGCCAGTTGCTGTTGGTTCTTACTATAATATAAATCTCTGACTGAAGGTGACTGTGGGTACCACCAGGGTAATGAATTACATCTGTAAAAGTGCTAAAGGATTATGGTAATATGTCAATGTGATAATTTACCTTATGTTAAATGATATGTAGAGTGTTTTGCAGTATGATTATTATAGTTTAACTTAACATGGTTTTATGCCCATCGTAAACATTCAAATTGTAATGTAAAATTATACAATCTTGGAAGCTATAATAAATGAATCTGTTTGTGGGCTAATGGGTAGTATTAAGTAACACTATATTTATAGAGTCATTAACTGAGTCTGTGTTGAATGACCAGTCTATATTGAAGGACTGGCTTGAATCCTTCCTTTTGAGCTTGGGAAGGTAACACTACAGGGAGGATACAGAATGAATATCAGCAATGACAACCAGAAACAAATGTGTCTTAGGTTATCTACCCTGGCTGAATCACATTAATGTTAAGTACAAAGTACTGACATGTGGTCTCTCACTGTTTTATCTTTGTTGATAATGGAATATATAAGGGCAATGGTCCCATGGCAGGCCAGTACTCTATGAATCTGCTACATTTATATGCCTATTAGCTTCTTTTTATTAAGTTTTCAGATTCCTTATTTATCTTTCATGCATCTTTTCTAGTTTAGTGTATTTTAAATTTTACTGTAATAGATAAATCAACACATGACCTAGTAAATATACTCACAATTTTAAGGGAATAATTTAGTAATGTAATTTCCTTCTCATGCTGTTCCAGCACACATTAGTATCTCATGCTGAATTTTACAAGAGCAGTGGTGTGAGTAATTCATCTGTAGTTACCCACTTTAGCCTTTATTATTCATTGAAAACAATGGATACTTCTAGTGGAATTGTGAATATCAGGTACATATTGTGCTTGTGAAATCAAACTGGGGGATAGGACAGCTGTTACCACAAACCACTGTTAGAACAATGCACTTTTCTTAAAATATGAAAAGCCTTATTTTCACTTGGCATTTGTCTAAGAAATAAACATTTATTTCAGAATGAAAATTTTCTAAAAAGGTTTATCTGCTTTTATTTTATTTTTTGAATGTTTTGCCTGCACATGTATATGTGCATTATGAGACTACAGTACTTGGAGAGACCAAAAGAGCTTGTCAGAATGCCCTGGAGCTGAGCTTAGCATCAGTTGTGAGTTAGCATGTCAGTGCTGGAATCCAAACCTATCAAGCATTTTTTTTATGACTGTGCCATCTTTCCAGTAAAACCACAATAAAACATTTTACCATAAAAAGATTACAATGAAATATTAACAACATGAAAAACATGTCAAATCTGTAACACAAACTACTTAAAAAACTACAGTGTTTTTGAAAATGTGTCTTGTGGCTTTGTGATTAGGGATTCAGTCGACTGTGTTTGCATCGACGGTGTTTGCATCATACTATATATGTCCAGTATACACTTTGACACAGAGAGCTTTTAGTCATGCACCCTTTCTCTAAGTTCAGGTCTTAACAGTGGAAATAGAACTACTGTCTACAACAGACAATTAGAAAACTCAAAGAAGTTATTAAACTAAGAGGAAAGGATTGACACATAATTTTTTACTATTGTTGACCACTTATACACTTAATTAATAAAAATTTACACCACCCATTTCTCATAGTGTTCAGGATGTTAGAAGGGACAGTACATATGAATCAGTAGAAAACAACCATGATGTCTAACATTTGATCCATAGAAACTGAAAGATGCTGGGCAGTGGTATTACACACCTTTAATCCAAACACTTGAGAGGCAAAGTCAGGCAGATCTCTGTGAGTTCAAGGTCAGCCTGTGCTACAGAGCAAGTTCCAGGACAGGCTCCAAAGTTACACAGAGAAACCATCTCAAAACCCCTCTGCCCAAAAAAGAGAAAGAAACAGAAAGATCTAAGATTGAGGATGGACATGGGGTCTTTATAATTGCCCAGTATATGAAATTATAAAAAAATGTATAGAATACTTTCTATTTGATATGCCTATATTGTGGAGTCTTCTGAACTAGGAAGGAAAGCTTCCTTAAGAAACTGGCTCATGAGATGACTGAAAATGATCTAATATGAACAGTGTGAGAACTTTGGAAGCAGAGAAATTGAGGAATTCAAATTACCACCTCTCCTTGAGAAGAAATGTACACATATGAATGAATATAACCTAAGTAAGTCCCTGATTGACGCATTTTTATGCAATACTAGGGACATGCTGTCATCTCAGGCTGATATGTCAGTGAATATAAGGAACTGAAAGATAATAGAAGATAGTTAGGCATGATTTAGGGAAATGGACACCTGAGATGTGCTTTTGTTGTGCTGTTTCCTGAGTGAAATAGAACTTCGTTGACTGTTAAGGGAAAATTAAAATCAGTGGGACGTCAGCACTGGTATTGGTTTTTAGGTCTGTGTAGATCCTCAACTTGAGACATGATCAGGTAACAAAGGCTGTAGGATTTGAAAGATACATATTGATGTACATTCAATAAAAATAAAATTGTATTTGCCATTATACATTTAACTTCTAACAAAATAAAACAAAGTGAATATTAACTAGTGAGAATATTGGATTTCTGTGCATGTGATTAGTTTTGTGGGATGTTGGTGTTGCTGTGATGATGAATAGCCATATCTGGAATTTTGCAGACTGACCTCATATATCTGAACACAGGAGTGTTCCCACACAGTTTTGAATGGTGGTCACAATTTATTTTCTTTAACGTTTCTTCTTTCTTCATTATAATGAATGCAATTGTACACCCACTCAAATGCCATGTAAGTGGTCTAAATACTTCTTAGTTGTTGTCATTCAAGGAGTGTCAAAGACCACAGCAGCTGTTGGGTTGAAACAACTTGCCAATAATTTTTTTCCCATCCTCACATATGTGGCCAGATTGGTCCACTGGAATCATATTCCTAAGATTATGCCTGGCCTCTTACTAAGAACAACAATTCCAAGTAGGTAGAATTTTAAACATATTCCAGGGATGTTGGGTTTTCCCTTGTACGCTTAAATGATGTCATATTTCCTATGTATATATTATTGTCAGATGAAACAGCAAAACCATAAAGAACATATAAAGAACATGATTTTGATAGTGTTCTATGGAACATTTCCATGGACACACTCCTCTAACAGTATCAGCATTCACAAATATTGGATGATGTTTGCTGGGACCATGGTTGACAACCATGGTTCTCTGAGTTTCATGTAGACAGCAGCTTTAAACAACCTAAAATCTTAACCAAAACTCACATCCTTCCTTCCTTCCATCCTCCCTTCCTTTATCCTTCTTTTCTTCCTTTCTTCCTTCCTTCATTCATCCCTTACTTCATCCCTCATCCCTCCACAACTCCCTCCTTGCCTCCACCCCTCCCTTTCTCTTTCTTTCTTTCTTTCTTTCTTCCTTCCTTTCTTTCTTTCTTTCTTCCTTTCTTTCTTTCTTTCTTTCTCCTTTCATTCTTCCTTCCACAATTCTTTCCTCTTTTATTCCTTTCTTTTCTAACTTCATTCCTTCCATCTTTCTTTCTTTCACTCCTCCCTTCCTTTCTTTATTTCGTTTTTGTCATATACTTTTGCAACTCATGAAACAAACATCATACCCATACATCTAAGGGGCATTTTAGAAATGAAGCACAACTTGGAACAGAGTAGAGAGACCAAAATGAATTCTGTAAAATGATCAAAGATTTCTGTTAACTAATTAACCAAAAAAGACCTGTGTTGTATTGTTGAAAGAAATAGATTTATTGATAATCATTTCAGAGAGTAGACAACATTTTCATTGTGCAGGGCTTTTATTGATGGAGTCCTCCATTAACAATTATCATACATTTTGATGTTTCTATTAGTTCATATGATTTGGGGAATTTATTATTGTCTACGTTAGCATAGAAATGTGAAATTCTCTTTTAAAAATGATCTGAAATTATATATAATTAGAAAAACACTTTAGTATAACTTGCTATAATGCAGGATAGAAGGAAAACTATCAGTGTGGAATGCATTTTGTATCATTCAGTGATGTTTGTTAGAGCAAGATCATTTTCAAGGCAGATAATTTTAATTATGTTATATATGAAACCCTTTATGAGAAAACTCTGATTTTGAGAAATAAAGAGTGTCAGTATGCATGTTTGTAAATTGGCAGTGATCCACATCCTCACAGTACAATGTTGAATGTGGTAGTTTTGGGAATGGCCTGTCAACATTTTTTGATTACTGTCTTTTGACTTTGCAAGTGTCCACATAGCTGTTTTTACTTTACTCAAGATCATGTTTACTTTGTACAAAGAACAAATTTTCACTCTTTTCTTTTTTGTAAGTTTTTGTGTGACTTTTTATCAGTCATAAGAAATCAATTTCTGAAAGTATTTTTTCTTTGCTTATTCTGTGCAATTTCAACATCTTACTATTTCTGATCACTGTGGGTCACTCATGCTGGAGTACAGACAGCTTCTTTCATCACTCTTGGTTCTATTTCTCCAGCCTCTCCACAGTAACTGCTGCCTCCACCCATTCTTTTTCCTTTTCATGTAACCATCCCCCCTCTTTTTGTAAAATATACACTATGTCCTCATTTATCTTCTCCCAAATGCAGCCTCAATTGCTAGCTTCTGATTTCCAGAGGGATGTAAAGCAAGCAAGCAGTTTAACAGAATTCAAAAACAAGCAGTTAGCTGCACATTTCAAATCCCAGTTGCTAGAACAGGGTTGGGCACTTGCATGGAGGTAGATGTTAAGAAAATGGTGATGAGTTTAGGTTAAAACAAAATGGGTCCAATTGAGACATGACAGAAAACCTTTGTCATGTCACAAGACCATATATATACTCTGAATAATATTATATATTTCTAATTACTTATGTTTTAATTTACATAATATATATTAAGAATACATATATTTAAGTTTTGAGGTCATTATTGAAGTTGTCTTCTTATATATAAAGACTAACAAATATCAGCATTTACTGGAATTATATTTGTTTATATGGGCTGTCACTTTTCATTGTTTCTTATGGGCCAACATCATATTGTCCCAATACTGAGGTTTTCAGAAATCCTAGAATAACCTATATGCAAAGTAACTACTATTAACATTTTGAGATGTCTTTTTATGTGGTCTACACTGAACATCAACTCTTGAGTTTAAAGGATCATCTATTTAAGCCTCGGAATAGAAGCTGTTCTTCTACAAGTATTTCTTTTATTCATTTTGCTAAGAGAAATAACTTGTCCATAATCTAAAGAAAATTGTGCCAAATCACATAATGAACTTCTGGAGCTACATATTCAGAATAATTTTCTTGTCACAAACTACAATTGGAATTCTGGGGAGTTTCTCTCTTATATTCTACTATCTAGTCCTTTACTATAAAGAATGTACATTAAAGCCCACAGATTT
Source organism: Onychomys torridus (assembly GCF_903995425.1). Lineage (NCBI taxonomy): Eukaryota > Metazoa > Chordata > Mammalia > Rodentia > Cricetidae > Onychomys > Onychomys torridus. The sequence goes on from NC_050443.1 coordinate 5,269,468, forward strand.
GATTCTCATTAATCTAATGACAGCCAATATCCTGATTATTCTTTCTGCAGGAATGTCCCAAACAACAATTCATTCTAATAAACAAGCAACTATTTAATGATTTTGGATGTAAATTAATTTTACATGTTCAAAGCGTTGGTCAGAGTGTGTCTATTGGAACCTCCAGTCTCTTGAGTGTCTTTCAGGCCATGACCATCAGTCCCTGAGAATCCTGTTAGAAGTAGCTTAGAATCAAAGCTGCCAAGTACATTGGCTGTTTCATTACCCTCCTATAGGTCTTGTACATATGGATGCATTTCATTTTCTTTATATACTCATTTATCAAAAGGAATAATAAAAATGAGACAAGGACACTAGATGTTGGACAGTGCTCTATTGTAGTGCACAATAAAATCAGTGACTCACTCTTTTCAGCAATGGTGGTGTTCCCTGAAATCCCTTTTTCTTTGCTCATCACCTGGATCAGCAGCTCCATGATAGTCTTTCTGTACAGACACAAGCAGAGGGTTCAACATATCAGAAGCACTCATGATTCAAGCAGAACTTCCCCTGAGTCCAGAGCCATCCATTACATCTTTGTACTGGTATTTACCTTTCTGGTTTTCTATACATTCCTCCATCTTACAAGACCACACTGCTTTTTTGTATAATCACAACTTGTGGCTGGTGAACATCACTTGCCTTATTTCTCTGTGTTTTCCCTCTTTTGGGGCCCTTTGTTTTTATGAACCATTACTCCCTTGTATCCAGATTCAGTTTGGCCAGGATGAGGAATAAACATTGTTCAATCTTATCTTAAGTATGTAAGTGATGTTTTGTGTGGATACAGGCTTTTTCTCATCCATCACCTTCAAAAGGTCAATACAGAAATTTAAGTAAGTATCAGCTTGTTATTTTATTTTTTATTAAGACATTTTGTATTCAATTTCCATATCAATCACAGGTCCCCCTCTTCCCTCTTCAGGCCCTTCAACCTCCATTCCCTACTACAAGAAGGTAAGACCTCCTATGGGGAGTCAGCAGAACCTGGTATATTCAGTAGAGGTAGGTCCAAGCCTCTTACTCTGCCTCAAGACTGTGCAAGGTGTCCCACCATAAGTAGTAGGCTCCAAAAAGCTTTTTGTATCAGGGATGGATCCTATTTCTACTGCCTGAGGGCTCCTTAAGCAGATCAAGCTACACAACAGTCTCACTTATGCAGAGTACCCAGTCCAGTCCCATTGAAGCTCCTTGGCTGTTGATCTAAATCTCATGAGTTCCCACTAGTTTGGTTTGGTCGTCTCTGCAGGGTTCCCCACCATAAACTTGATGCCCTCTGCTCATAGAATCCCTCTTCTCTCATTTCAACTGGACTCCTGGAGTTCAGCCTAGTGTGTGGATGTGCATTTCTGCATCTGCTTCCATAACTTTCTAAGTTACAGGCAAATGGTTCGATAAAGACAGTCAGTGTATTCACAGATCTTATTACTGAGGTAAGCCAGTTCAAGCTCCCTCTCTAATATTACTAGTAGTCTAAGATAGGGTCATTCTTGTGGATTTCTAAATGGGTATGAGAGTTTTGTCAGCTAGCTAAATTAGCAGCCTACATGAGCTCATCATCTTGTGTGACCCACCATACCCTTCAATTTACAGAGTCTTCCTCTTTCCCATGAGATATGCAAATGAGGTAGCTAACTCATTGCAAATATAGTCACCCCTCTTGTGAATTTCATCCTGTCAGGCATCTAGGATGCTTGGTGTTTTCACAGCAAACTTGAAGGTCCTACTCTCAAGCTTCAAGCCATGGGGATGGCTATAAAATTGTATTAAAAAGGCTCTGCTCCAATCACAGCTATTTCAACCACACCAGTACCAGAAACTTTTTTCATAAATACCTTTCCAAATACTGTGCTTGAAGCCAATCCTGAGAAATTCTTGTTGAGCTGATCTAATCCTATAGTAACACTGATTAACGAACTCTGGGAGACAGAGCATCCCCCAGCCAGTTAGCAAATAAAAATATGCCATTTATATCTGTTGTACCTTGTAAATACTTTATTTGAATTGGAGATAATGAATTTTGTTTACTTCTTTTCTTTTGAGAATTTGTGAACTCATGTTCTGCAGTGAGATTGCTTTGTAATTTTTTCTTTTGTTGTGTAATTAACTGGTTTTAGTAACTGAGAAATCCTGGATACATCAAAAGAATTCATAAGATGTCTATCATTTTTGTCTTTTATTGATTTGAGTAGTATTGATGTTAGTTCTTAGAGTAACAGGCAGAATTCTGCTGGAAATCCATTGAGATATGACTTCTTTTTAGTTGAAAAGTTTTTAAAATCACTGCTTCCATCTTTGTCATAAATTAGGTTATTATAACTTTGTCATTTTTTAACCAGTTTCCATGTTCTGTTCCATGGGTTTGATTTTTTTTATGCCAATGGCAAGCTATCTTTATCACTATAGCCCTTTAGTGTAATTTGAGGTCATGTGTTGTGATTTTGCAGCTGTGTTCTTACCCCTGAGGACTGTCTTAGTTATTTGTGGCTTCATATTATTTCTGATTGTTAATTCCCTACCTGTAAACTATGACACCAGAATTTTGATATAAAATGCATTAAATCCATAGCTAAACATTTTCTCTCAAAAAGCTACCTTGTATTATAAATGAATTATTTTTTGTCACATAATTTCTTGTGATTATGATTTTCCTTCCCTGCTTCCCCCAGTTGCCCCAGTTTGCCTCACCTTCCAGGATATTGCAAACATGTGATATATGTACATAACCTGCAAGCAAAACATACATACACATAAAATAAAAATAAATGGATACTTGAAAATTTCTCCAACTGCAGCAGACATGGTCTCTATATGCACATATGGAAGCTTCAAATGATTATGTTAAACATACTTTTTTTTTTTGGTTTTTCAAGACAGGGTTTCTCTGCGTAGCTTTGTGCCTTTCCTGGAACTCACTTGGTAGCCCAGGCTGGCCTCAAACTCACAGAGATCCTCCTGTCTCTGCCTCGCGAATGCTGGGATTAAAGGCATGTGCCACCATCACCTGGCACATTAAATATTCTTATATCAGGGAAATGCATGAAAGTTAGGTTCCTATGACCAGTATTTCTATGACAACAATCTGATTGTTCAGATTATTCAGCAGGTCTCCTGGGACCCACTTTATAAAATGACTGAATCATCTTCCACATACATTACAGACTGTAGTCTTACCTACATATATACACCCTAGCATGCCATAAACACACATACACACCAACACATCATTGTGTGTGTATCCTCTCTCTCTCTCTTGATCTATCTAATTTTATTTATATTTCTTATATATTATTTATAATTACATACATTTATATACAATTGAAAAATAAAAATTATAGACTATGTTTCATAAGACTGAAAAATTTGAGGAGTTGAATACATGAATATGAATATAAAACACTGAAAAACATGTTTTGCATCATTATATAAAAAAGATAACCAGTGTAACACACTGAGAATGTGTAGAATAAATATTTGTACAATTATATCATCTAAAAAGAAAGAAATATTAATTAAATATCATTTACCCACTAGAAGAAATTCCTGTTGTAACAGCAGTGTTTACACAACATATTTGGAGGCACATTCATAGCTAAATATAGAACTAACATACTGTAATTAATCTGATAAATTCCTCCCTTTTTGCTAAATTTCATCTTATCATATGTTGCTGTCCAGGCTGCTAATGAAGAAAAGGCATCAACAATGTTACCCAGATCAGAAACCTACTAACTACAATATGAAAATGTCAGGAATTTACATTCAAGCAGGATACAGTAATAAACATGGTTAATCCAAGCATCCAGGAGACTAAAGCAGGCATTTCAAGGCCAACCTCTGAGTTTGAAGCAAGCTTGTTGTATAGAGTGAGTTCTAGTGCATCAAGGGCTACACAGGAAAACCAGTGTGGAAGTCATAAAAGAAGAGGAAGAGGAAGAAATTACATCTATCTGTGCATTAGTGGCATGGCTTTTATGACAGATGCCAAACTATCTTGTGTCATGTTGAAGCCAGATACTCGGGATCCTATTCATGGTACTTTATGCTCTTTCAAAAACTGATGACTTAGAGGTCTTAAGCCCAGAAAGAATTTTTAGCATTGTTTGCTAAAGTGGCATGGAACTAAACTGCCTCCTAATATTCATATTTGTACCAACTCCAACCTTCATCATAGTTTAAATATTGCACCCTTAGTTTCCCCCTACTGCTTTTTTAAAGACCCATATTTTATTATCCCTTCTACTTAAAGGCATTATCCATATTAACAGCCAATTTTTAGTGTCTTGATTTCTACAAATATTCCAAGTTTACTAGGCAAATCTAAAGACTCAACACTAGGGTCCACATATAAGACAAGAAATGAAAGTAGGAGACAGAATTTTTAGAGTAAAGAAGGGATCTGGTAGGTTTGTGGGGGTTTTAAAAATGAATTAGGGTGGATATAACCAAAGTACATGACATATATGCATGGGAGTACTTAAAAAATAAAAGTCATTTATAGTAGTCGGCAATGGAGGCATCTGTAATGTCAGCAATGGAGAGTCAGACATGAGAGAATTGATTTACTCTTGCTGGCCAGACAATACACACACACACACACACACACACACACACACACACAATGTTGTACATTATATTGATAAGTGTTTGGGTGCCGTTGAAATTCACTAATAAGTTGGATCATGAGACAGTGTGCTGCCCCACATTAGGTCCCAGTATACTTGTATTAATGTGTCCCCCCAATGTTCTCCCTACCTCAGTCCTTGGCAAATGGAAAGGAAAATAATCAAGTAGCACAAGAGTGAACAAACCATGTACTGGTACACAGAAATAGAGTAAACTGTTAGATGAAAATCATTTTTCCTTTGAAATAATAGAAGGTAAATGATTCCCAGACACTTTCCAGAAGCAGAAGGCTCAGCTACTGTTTATCCTTAAGTGTAATCAGGCCTGTGGTGGGAAAGGCTGATTGGAAGGCCTACCCAAGGGCAGATCTTTCTCACAGAGGCTCCTGCTAACACTTGTATTTCCTAGGTTGTCGTGGTCAGTGTCCAATGGATTCCATGAGCATCTGACTATCTGATATGGAACTTTACTGTCTTCCTGTTGTTTTCTGTTGTATTCTTTCACTATTGGGAGCTGTGTACTTAGTAAACTCAGTCCTTCAAGACTGAAAGCACAGCCATTATGGATTGTTTCCCATACAATACATGCACATACAGAAACACAAATAGAAATTTACACTGAAAACAGTAATTGTGTATTGATGGATTCCACATTTGCAGTGACAATTTTATACTACTTTAAAAAACTGGGATGGAAAAGAGAGTTCAGTTAAGGAGACAGATCAATTGCCTAAGGCTGGAAGTACTATTGCTGTGCAATAGGATCATAGCCTGGAGACCCTACATTCTGTGCCTTCTGGAAGTATGCTGGCAGAGTTTTATTATGCAACCAAGCACCAGGCTGAGGCTCAGGAGTCCAGTGGAAGAGAGTGAAGAGGGACTATATGAGCAAGGGGAGTCCAGATCATGATAGGGAGACCTTCAAAGACAACTGAACCAAGCTCATAGGAACTCATGGACTTTACACCAACAGCAATGGAACCTGCATGGGATCAGAATAGACCCTCCACATAAGGGAGACAGTTGTGTAGCTTGGTCTATCCGAGGGGCCCTTGGCATTGGGAGCAGGACCTATCCCTGTTGCATGAGCTGGCTTTCTGAAGCCCATTACCTATGCTTGGACACCTTGCTCATCCTTGATGCAGGTCGTAGGCACTTGACCCTACCTCAACTGAATGCATCAGGTTTTGCTGTACCCCCACGGGAAGACTTACATTTTGGAGGAGGGGATGGGGGGTGAGTTGAAGAGGAAGGCAGGGGAGAATGAGAGGAGGGATAAGAGGGGGATCTGTGGTTGGTATGTAAAATGAATAAAACAATTTTTTTAAAAAATAATTGAAAAAAATGTGCCTCAGCAGCTCCCAATGGTGCTCTGAACCATTCTTTTTTTTATTTATCATAATTGTGTTTTAATTTTACACATCACCCATGGGTTCCCCTGTCCTCCCCTCCACCCACTCCCCCCACCTTCCTCCTAGCCCCTCCCCTACATTCCCATCTCCTCCAGGGCCAAGGCTCCCCTGGGGATTCATTTAAACCAGGTGGATTCAGTACAGGCAGGTCCAGTCCCCTCCTTCCAGGCTGAGCAAAGTGTCCCTGTGTAAGCCCAAGGTTACAAACAGCCAGCTCATGCACTAAGGACAGGTCCAGGTCCCACTGCCTGGGTGCCTCCCAAACAGTTCAAGGCATTCAATAGTCTCACTTATCCAGAGGGCCTGATCCAATTGTGGGCTCCCCAGCTTTTGGTTCATAATTCATGTGTTTCCATTAGTTCAGCTATTTGTCCCTGTGCATTTTCCAATCTTGGTCTATTTAGAGAAGGCAGATTCTGTGTCTCAGGGAGTTGCTCTAGGGTCAACACAAGCTAGTTGGTTCTGTGAGTCACAGATACTTTCTTAGCCTTCTCAGGACTCTTGGTCCAGTCAGAGCTGATTGATTCCGTGTTTCAAGGTGCCTCTCTTGGTCCAATGAGAGGTGGCAGATTCTACTTCTCAGAAAGCCACTCTTGGTCTTATGAGGGCTGTCAGATTCACTGTCTGCCGAGGTTACTCTCAATCCAATGACAGCCCTTTGTCCAGTGAGAGCTCTCTCTTTAGGCCCAATCAGAGCCCTCTATGTCTGAATAGTGCTGGGGATTGGTTTCCAAGCCTCAGGAAGTGGCTGGGGTCTTGGGAAGATGGTAATGGGGGCAGGGCATGTAGACTGCAGCATCTGATGCTGAGGGGTCTTGGTGAACAGGGAGTATTCTTGGAGGAATCCTGCCTGGTTGTTTGCAACTGGTGCCAAGCTGGGTGGGTGTTCCTGGGCAAGGGATGGGGCCGAGAAATGGGTCCTAAGGGCTGGCCTCACTGGGTATGAACACAGTCACTCACTTCTAGGTCAAGATAGAGCTGGAGGTTGGTTTCCAATCCTCAAGAAGTGGCTGGGGCCTCAGGAGGATGGAAATGGGGGCAGGGCGAGTAGATAAGAAAATTTTTTTTGACAAAAGTGGGATTATCTTTACATTTCATATGTTGTGGATCTTGCTTGCAAGTTTAGATGTTAGGAGTTTCCTACTATAAACTTCTAGCTTGGACAGAGGCTTAACTTGCTGAGTTTGAGTGGAGGTAGAAAAAATAAAACTAGTATGCACTAACTAGCACATCATGGACTACTGTTTTTGTTTCTTTTCATCTGGACCTAAGCTGGCTCAGGAAACCTTGGAAACTGAACCATCAGATTATATTTCTTATCAATCTATAAGAATGCCTTCTTTTTAGAGTCTGGTGTTATAAAAAAAATCTGGTATTGATCAGTACCAAAAATATTTACCTCAATTTATACATATAGTCACAATAATCACAAGGAAACAGTAGTCCTCCTCACCCTGCAAGAATAACAGGTTCTGTTGTGCTTGGTTTAGAAAGTTTTAGGTGTAGACCTTCTTAATACCTTGCTTCATAGAATCTACATTTGTCTGATAAGATGTTAGATTACAAGCCATATTCTTTATCTGGAATGGATGTACTTGGAGTGGCTGTGGAAGGGTCGATCAATTTGGAATACTAATATGTAGCTGCTGAAATAATTTCAGTTGCTTCCATTACATGCTGAGCAATGCAAAGTTTAAAACAAACCTTCCTGAACACCTTGAAGATCATTGCATACTGCATTTGGAAAGTATTTGATGCCACTGAAGGTGAATCAGGTTACATCTCTACTGCATAAACAGAAAATGTCATTTCCAGACCTCTCCTATAGTCCATATATGGAGAGATTTGATGGCCACACTGTGGAGCAGCATATACATCATTTCCTATAATATTCTAAGCCAGGCTGCTGCATGATACAGCTAATAATGTCCCAGAAAAATGTCTTAGTTACATTTCTATTACCCAAGGCAACTTATAGGAGAAAGAGTTTATTTTGGGCTTAGGGTTCCAGAAGGTTAGAGTCTATGATGGAAGATTGTAAGCCATAGACAGTAGAGGGCTGAAGCAATAGCTGGTAGTTCACAAATTGAATTGCAAGCAGGAGGCAGACAGCATAACTTGAACAGCACAAGTGTTTTGAAATCTCAATGCCAAGCCTGTCCCCAGTGAAACATTTCCAACAAAGTCACACCTCTGAATCTTTCTCAAACATGTCTACCAGCTATGGATCAAGTGTTCCCATTTGACCCTATGTGAACAGTTCTCATTCAATTTATCACAGAGGCTTTTCTCCATATCCTCATGTCATCTGTGCAAGACTTCAACAAAACTTTTCAGAGTAATACCTAGTTTCTTCTGGTTGAATTTCCAATCATAGGCTCTGCAGCATCAGATTGGGTCCATATTTCCCTATGAAGATGCTGAAAACAATGAGATCTCCACTCACACAGAAGTGGGTATGAAGCATGGCAGAAGCCAAAATTCATCTCTACATGGTATTAGATGATTGGATGCTTATGTCATCCCTGTGGCAGCACCAGTTAGTGGTCCAAGCCATTCAATATCATTAGGATTCTTACTTCATGTGAAGCCTTAGGTCCAATTTTTCCCATTCTAGAAACCCAAATAAAAGAAAAGGGAACAAACAAACAAAATTTTCTTTGCTGATGGTTGTTTATAATTTCATAGTACTAGAAAAACTATGAAGTTTGGAATCATTTTGAAACAAATGTAAAAACTCAGGTTTTAGGAATGTGTGACCAACAAAATGAAAGATTTGAAAATGGCAGAAGAAGCCACAATTTTTGTACTCAGAGTCTGCAGATACATGTTGCTACGTCAAGTGTTTCCCTTGGATATGTGGCTATTTACATGGTTGTTCAGGATCTCAGCTAAATTTATATTGCTTACACAACAAGCAGTTTACTCACCAAATCTCCACCACTTAAAGATGATTCTTGTCAATTAGATACAAGGAGTTGTCAGTTAAAATTGAGGGACACTCAGAGAGCTACCATCCAGACCAGAGGTGAGACTGGGTTCATATTCAGAGAGGCCTGTCCCTAGGTCCCATTCCTGGTCTCCAGCCATTCCCAGGGAAGACCCACATAACTCGGCCCCAGTTGCTGGCCAGCAGGCAGGGCTCCCCTGGGAAGGTTCCCCTTCTCCAAGACCCCTCAGTAGACCCTTACGATCTCCACACCCTTTCCGCACCAACCCCCCCTACAACTTCCTTAGACTTAGAGACCAGCACCAAGCTCCCATCCATCCTAGAGCTTCCATCTGACCCAGAGAACTCCCACCTGGCCCAGAGATCTCTCATCGGGCCCAGAGAGCGCCAATCTAGCCCAGAGAGCTCCTATCCAGCCCAGAGAAAGAGAGAGCCCTCACTGGACAAAGAGCCATCATTGGACCAAGAGTAAACTCAGGAGACAAGGAATCTGTCAGCCCTGATTAGACCAAGAGTGGCTTTCTGAGAAGTAGAGTTGAAAGACCCCCTACAATAGCTTTAGCTTGACTGCTGTAACGCCATTTTGCAAGGCTTAAAACATAAAGAACAGGATATCTGCGGTTCAGGGGAAGAAGGCCAAAAAGGAGTTCATAACTATGGTCGGCCACCCGGCCTTGGGAGAGAAACCATTGAGTCAAAACAGGATATCTATGGTGGGCCACCTGACCTTGGGGAATAGACAGTTGGGCTAGGAAAACACCACTGTGCCCTAGACAAGGCCAGGTCATCCACACACATCCAAATTCCGAGATGTCCCCAAGTTCACCCTGGCCTTATTTGAATCAACCAATGGGAACCCTGTAACTATGCTTCTCGCTTCTGTAACCTTGCTTCTGCCCCTGGGATCCTATAAAAAGTCTCCCTTCCCCTAGGAAGGCGCGCAAGTCCTCCTAGAGACTTGTCGCCCCAGGTACCTGTGTATTCAAATAAACCCTCTTGCTGTTTGCATCTGATGGATGGTTTCGGCGTGTTCCTTGGGTTCGGGGTCTCCTGAGGGAAGATCTCCTCCAGGAGTCTTTCAGAGTCAGCAACCTCTCATTGAACCAAGAGAGACTTCCTGAAATGCCAAATCTGTGAAACTGAGAGCTAAAATCTATAAAATAGAAACAAAGAGAACAATACAAAGAATTAATGAAACAAAGAGTTGGTTCTTTGAGAAATTCAACAAGATAGACAAGCCCTTATCCAGACTAATCAAAAGGCAGAGAGAGAGAGAGAGAGAGAGAGAGAGAGAGAGAGAGAGCACCCAAATGAACAAAATCAGAAATTAAAGAGAGATATAACAACTAACACTGAGAAAATCCCGAAAAATTATCAGGTCATACTTCAAAAACTTCTACTATATGAAACTGGAAAATCTAAAAGAAATGGATAATCATCTGGATAGGTACCACATACCAAAGTTAAATTGAAACCAGATAACCATTTAAATACTCCAATGACTCCTAAGGAAAAAGAATCAGCCATTCAAAGTCTCCCAACCAAAAAAAAAAAAAAAAAAAAAAAAAAAACAGGACAAGATATGTTTTCAGAGCAGAATTCTACCAGATCTTCCAAGAAGAGTTTATACCAATAGTCTTTAAATTGTTCCACACAATAGGAACAGAAGCAACATTACCAATACTAGATGTAAAACAAACGATGACTAGACTGATACTTACAACTCCAGGGAGGCTACCTAGTAAAGAGGACTCTAAGAAAGACACAGGGATCACACAACAACAGAGAAATGGATGAAATCTACATTAGCAAACTGGATCTGAGTGGGGTTATTGAAGGGCAAGGGTCAGGGAAAAAGAGCTTAGGGGAGTGGGAGATCCCAGATGGATCAAGAACAGAGAATGAGAACAAGGAAAGAGAGACTATGATAAATGAAGACCCCTTAGGAATAGGAAGAAGCAAAGTACTAGAGAGGTCCTGAGAAATCCATAAAGATACCTCTTCTATAGACTACTGGCAATTGTCAAGAGAATGCCTGAACTGATGTCTCTGGTGATCAGATGGCCAAACACCCTAACTGTTGTGGTAGAAATCTCATCCAATGACTGATAGAAGTGTATGCAGAAATCCACAGCCAGGCCCCAAGTGGAGCTCTGGGAATCTAATTGGTGAAAAGAGTTGGGATTGTGAGCGAGAGATGTTGAGACCATGATTGGAAAAAGCACAGGGACAAATAGCCAAACTAGTGGAAACACATGAACTATGATCCAATAGATGAGGAGCCCCCAACTGGATCAGGCCCTCTGAATAAAGGAGACAGTCAATTAGCTTGAACTGTTTGGGAGGTCCCCAGGCAGTCAGACCAGGATCTGTCCTTAGTGTATAGGCTGGCTTTTTGGAGCCTGGGGCCTATGCTGGGACACTTTGCTCAGCCTGGGTAAAGGGAGGAGGGGACTGGACCTGTCTTGACTGAATCTGCCAGGCTTGGCTGACTCCCCAGGGGAGAACTTGCCTTAGAGGAGGTGGGAGTGGGGGTGGATCCTAGGGAAGGTGGGAATGGGGGCAGGATGAGGGAGGACAGGGGAATCCATGGCTGATATGTAAAATTAAATTAAATTAAAAAATAATAAAATAATAAAATTGATGGACACAAATGGCAGGACATGGGTCCACTGGGTTATACTCTTTGTTATCAGTGTTTGGTTCCCATAATCCAACTTCTGTCCATTCCTCCTTCCTGGACACCCTCTTTTGACACACTAGAAGAGAATGATCTCATACTATCAGCCAGTACCTAAAGGATGCCAGCTGTTCAGTTAAGTCTTTCGTATTCCTTGATGTGAACTATATTGTCCAGTGGTGATGTCAACTCCCTCAGCAAATACTATATCATTGTTGACTTCTCTAACACAACCCTATAAGCTTTTGGGTGGAAAATCTTAGAGCATATGCAGCATATATCTTAGGTGTTGCTGCCAACCTACTGCCTGCAGGTAGTCTGCCTGTACCTTTGCTCACTTAGCCTCCATCCAGAAGCAAGCATATATCATACCTACACAGGTGAGTACTTTCTTTCAAATCTTCAGTCTGCAGAGAACCAGACATTCTCAGCAAGAACATAGAATTTGTGCTCCCTGAATTAACATTTTTCTTTCATGGGATTCCTCCTGAACAATTCAATCCTCACAATGGAGAAAATCAACCCTGAGGTTTGAGTCCAAAAGAGATAGAGGAAGGCTGCAGGTGAAAAGCACTTCAAGCCCTGACAATCCCTTCTTGCAGCTCTTTCAAGGCAGTCTGAGCAGGTCTGCTCCCAGGGAGGTCTCCTAGATTAAATGTTTTGTTAATGTATTCATTTTCCTTATTCAAATCTCAGACTCAACCATTGAAGTTCACAAACTATAGAGGCATTTATGAAGACCATACTATGTAGAAGGAAAGAAGCAGGCATTTTTGCATTTCTTTTAAGGTTTTAATGTATGGATTAGCATAGTTTACATTACATTTGTAGAAATATTTTACATAGTGTGTTCATATTTGTGTCACATTATACAATATAACATATACATAATTACCAACATTTCATCCAAATCCAAATTCAAAGGCAAAATTCAAAAACAGTACATAAGAGTTACTGAAAAATAAGAATTGCAGTCAAGCCATTAAAGTAATTTTATGTTAAATTTAACTGTATTTTTAATATAAAGAATGTGTCTTCTGTGTTTTTCAGAATGTTCTTGAATTTTGGGGCTTAAGTGAACTTCTTTCATCAATGTACCAACATATTGAAACTTCAGTCATGCAGTGTTATACGGTTTCTTTGAAGTTGAGGCTTATATTTCTACTAAATTTACATATATGTGTATGTGTGTGCACATTTTATTTGTATTACTATATTACATCTTTATAGTATATATGGATAAAATATGCATTTTAAGATATTGTTAATATTTCATATTGATAAGCAAATTCATTATGTTACAGGAAACTTAGTGTTTTATTAATAAAAATCAAACAGATTTAATTAAAGTTGCTTAATTTCAATTTTATTTATAAGTATCAGCAGTTCTGAACCAAATGTGTGTACTATTTCATATTTCACTAAAAACATCTGTGTATAACAATGCTGTCTTGAGTGTTTATCCTCCCAGTCACTCAAGCTATGCTCTTAAAATGAATTTTCTCATCTCCATGCCTGACTGAAGAACAATGATTACTTATCTGATAGCTTCTGGAGAAGAGTCAATTTTCATCAAGGTTGTGGTCCCTGAGAAGTTAACCATACTCTATTGGACAACCTAAAGCCAGCTGTATATGTGCTACACAAATCATAGCTGATTTTTTTTAAAGAACACACAATTGGAGATAAGGAATAGGAGTGGATCTGTGAAGAGTTACAGATGGAGCAATAGAGAATTGCTCCCCTGTATCCACATCCTTGCCAGTATGAGCTGTGAAATTTATTATTGATCTTAGCCATTCTAACAGGTGTAAGATGAAATCTCAAAGTAGTTTTGTTTCATATTTTCCTGATGGTTAAGAATGTTGAAGCTCGTCCAGTCAATTGGCGGGCCCTGCAGGAAGGCTCCCCTTTTCCAAGACTGCAGGCAGACCCTGCAGTCTCCACACCCTGCCCCCACACCCATTTGTCAGAGACCCCAGCCACTTCCTGAGAATCAGAGAACAGCCCCCACTTCCATCCTGCCCTGGAACTCCCACCTAGAGCAGAGGTGAGTGCCTGGGGTCACACCCAGAGAGACCCACACCTGGGTCACAGCCCGGGGCACCAGCCACTTCAGGGAAGACCTGCCCAACTGGCCCTAGGTTCTGGCAATAGGGCAGGACACCCCATCCCTACCTGGAAGGTTCCCCCTCTCCAAGACCCTATGGTGAACCCTACAACCTCTACGCCCTGCCCCCACACCCATCTGCCCAAGACCCCAGCCACTTCATGAGACTTAGAAAACAGCCCCCAGCTTCCATCCTGCCCGGAACTCCCATCTGGACCAGAGGTGAGTGCCTGGGGTTGTAATCAGAGAGGCAATCACCGGGGTCCCACCCCTGGGCACCAGCCATCCCGGGAGGACCTACCCAACTTGGCCCCAGTTATGGCCAATTGGTGGGCCCTGTGGGAAGGCATCCAGTTTCCAAGATTGCAGGCAGACCTTGCAGTGTCCACACCCTGCCCCCACACCCATTTTCCAGAGACACCAGCCACTTCTTGAGACTCAGAGACCAGCCCCCAGCTCCCATCAGCCTCAGAATTCCCATCTGGACCAGAGGTGAGTTCCTGGGGTTATAGTCAGAGAGGCAACTGCCCTTGGCTCACACTCCTGGACACAGGCCATCCCAGGAGGACCTGCCCAACTTAGCCCCAGTTTCGAGATGACATGATATTATACATGAGTGACCCCAAAAATTCAACCAAGGAACTGATACAGCTTATAAACACCTTCAGAAACATAGCAGGATATAAGATCAACTCAAAACAATCAGTAGCCCTCCTATATACAATAGACAAACAGGCTGAGAAGGAAATCAGAGATACATCACCCTTTACAATAGCCACAAATGATATAAAAATACCTTGGGGTTACTCTAACTAAGCATGTGAAGGACCTATATGACAAGAACTTTAAGTCCCTGAAAAAAGAAATTGAAGAAGATGTCAGAAAATGGAGAGATCTCTCATGCTCATGGATAGGCAGAATTAACATAGTAAAAATGGCAATCTTACCAAAAGCAATCTACAGATTCAATGCAATCCCCATCAAATTCCCAACACAAGTCTTCACAGATCTGGAAAGAATAATACTCAACCTCATATGAAAAAACAACAAACCCAGGATAGCCAAAAGAATCCTGTACAATAAAACAACCCTCTGGAGGCATCACAATCCCCGACCTTAAGGCTACTATAGAGCTACAGTAATAAAAACAGCTTGGTACTGGCATAAATTCCAACATGTGGACCAATAGAATCAAATTGAAGACCCTGACATTAACCTGCACACCTATGAACATATAATTTTTGACAAACAAGCCAAAAATGTACAGTGGAAAAAAGAAAGCATCTTCAACAAATGGTGCTGGCATAACTGGATGTCAGTGTGTAGAAGGCTGCAAATAGATCCATATCTGTCACCATGAACAAAATTTAAGTCCAAGTGGATCAAAGACCTCAACATAAATCCATTTACTCTGAACCTGATAGAAGAAAAAGTAAGAAGTAGTCTTGAATGTATTGGCACTGGAGATCGCTTTCTAAATATAACACCAGTAGCACAGACACTGAGAGAAACAATCAATCAATGGGACCTGTTGAAACTGAGAAGCTTTTGTAGAGCAAAGGACACAGTCAGCAAGACAAAGGGACAGCCTACAGAATGGGAAAAGGTCTTAACCAACCCCACATCTGACAGAGGATTGATATCCAGAATATATAAAGAACTCAAGAAATTAGACATCAAAATGCCCAACAGTCCAATTAAGAAATGGGCTATAGAACTAAACGGAGAATTCTCCACAGAGGAAGTTGAAATAGCTGAAAGACATTTAAGGAATTGCTCAACATCCCTAATTATCTGGGAAATGCAAATCACAACGACTCTGAGATACCACCTTACACCTGTCAGAATGGCTAAGATCAAAAACACAGAAGACAGCTTATGCTGGAGAGGATGTGGAGCAAGGGGAACTCTCCTCCACTGCTGGTGGGAATGCAAGCTTGTACAGCTACTTTGGAAATCAATATGGCGCTTCCTTAGAAAATTTGGAATCCATCTCCCCCAAGACCCACCTGTAGGACTCTTGGGCATATACCCAAGGAATGCTCAATCATACCACAAGGGCATTTGCTCAGCTATATGTTCATATCAGCATTGTTTGTAATAGCCAGAACCTGGAAACAACCTAGATGCCCTTCATCTGAAGAATGGATAAAGAAAATATGGTACATATACACAATGGAGTACTACTCAGCAGAGAAAAACAATGACATCATGAGGTTTGCAGGCAAATGGATGGATCGAGAAAAAATCATCCTGAGTGAGGTAACCCAGACTCAGAAGGACAAACATGGTATATACTCACTCATAGGAGGATACTAGATGTAAAACAAAGATGACTAGACTCCTACACAACTCCAGGGAGGCTGCCTAGAAAACAGGACTCAAGGAAAGACCCAGGGATTACCCAATGACAGAAAAATGGATGAGATCTGCATGAACAACCTGGACGCCAGTGGGAGTAATGAAGACCAAGGTTTGAGGGAAAGAAAGCTTAGGGGAACAGGAGATCCCAGCTGGATCAAGAACAGAAAGGGAGAATGAGGAATAACAGACCATGATAAATGAAGACCACATGAGAACAGGAATAGGCAAAGTGCTGGAGAGGACCCCAGAAATCCACAATGATATATCCTCTGTAGTCTGCTGGCAATGGTCTAGAGAAAGCCTGATCTGACCTAGTCTGTTGATCAGATGACTAAACACCCTCACAGTCGTCTTGGAACTCTCATCCAATAACTGATGGAAGTGGATGCAGAAATCCTCAGCCAGGCCCCAGATGGAGCTCCAGGTGTCCAACTGGTGAGAAAGAGGAGGAACTGTAAGAGTGTGAATTGTTGAATCCAAGATTGCAAAAAGCACAGGGACAAATACCCAATCAAATGGAAGCACATGAATTATGAACCAATGGCTGTGGAGCCTCCAGCTGGATCAGGCCTTCTGGATAAGTGAGACAATTGAATAGCTTGAACTGTTTGGGAGGCACCCAGTCTGCAGGACCAGGACCTGTCCTTAGTGCATGAGCTGGCTCTTTGGAACCTTGGGCTTACACGGGGACACATGCTCAGCCTGAAAGGAGGGTACTGGACCTGCCTGTACTGAATCGACCAGGTATAAATGAATCCCCAGGGGAGTCTTGGTGCTGGAGGAAATGGGAATGGAGGGGAGGGTCTGGAGGGAAGGTGGGTATGGGTGCAGGAAGAGGGAGGACAGGAGAACCCATGGCTGATGTGTAAAATTAAAACTAATAATAATAATAATAATAATAATAATAATAATAATAATAAAGAATGTTGAAGCTCTCTTTAGGGGTTTTTGTTGTTGTTCTGTTTCCCTTTTTTGGGGGGGGGTTGCTTCTGTGATTTCTCTATTGTGAATTCTCTGTTTATGTCTATAAACCATTTTTAATTGGATTATTTGGTTTATTGATGTCTAATTTCTTGAGTTCTTTGTATATTTTCGGTATTAGCCCTCTATGTGATATGGAATGAAAATCTGTCCCATTCTGTAGGCTGCTGTTTGTTCTACTGACCGTGTCTCTGCCTTAGAAATACTTTTCTAGTTAATGAAGTCCCATTTGTTAATTGTCAATTTTTATGCCTGTAATATCTATGTTCTGTTTAGGAAATTGTCTCTACTGTTGATACATTTAAGACTATTCCATTCTTATCTTCTACCAGGTTCAGTGTCTGGTTTTATGTTGAGTTCTTTGATCCACTTGGCTTGAGTTTGAGCAAGATAATGAATATGAATCAACTTGTGTTCTTCTTAGATGCCAATATCCCATTAGACCAGCACCATTCATTGAAAATAATTTTTCTCTAATTCCAGTGTGAATTTCTGGTTTATTTATCAAAAATAACTTTGTAAAACTTCTCCCATATGGTACGTCCTGAGGGCAATTTTCCTCCTTTTTTTTTTTTTTTTTTTTGCCAGAGCTGAGGACTGAACCCACAGCCTTGTGCTTGGTAGGCAAGTGCTCTACCACTGAGCTAAATCCCCAACCCCAATTTTCCTCTTTCTAATCCTCCATGTTTCTTCCCCCACCACATGTCTCCTCCTACCAATTCGGTTTCATGGGCTATTCATATTAGTGTATGTTGGATGTCTTGAGCATCTGTATGATCTGGAAATTTACTGTCTTCCAGCTATTTGCTGCTTTGTTCTTTCATGGCTCTTGACTGAGTCTTTAATAAACTCACTTTTTAAAACTGAAAGCATGGCAGTGGTGGATCATTCTCCATACAAAACAGACACCCATGAAGTCAAACATAAATTTACATAAAAATTGATGGTGGGTAGATGAGATAAACTTTTACTGTGAATATTATGTACCGCTTTATATCAATGTGGGTGAAAGAAGAGAAGGAGATGAACCATATGACTAAGGGTGGCAGTACAATTTTTGTGGAACGTGCTAGCAACATACAGGCCTTGGAAGCACCAATGGTACATTCTGTGTCCTTGTGTGATGTGGTGCCAAAATTCCCTTCTCTTCTGAGCATGTCATTGTTTTATTTCAGTTAGCTTTGGAAATTAATAGGCAGTGGTAACAAAAACTTTAAAATAAAACAAGTGAAGTTACTCTCCCAGAGAGACCATTTACCTCTCTGGTTGACTTAAATGTTCTTTTAAATAATATATCCTGGATTTACCTCTGATCATAAGCCAGAACATTCCAACTTCGTTTTTTTTCTTTTCTTTTTTTCCTTTTTTTTTTTGACAGAGTTTCTCTATGTCACATAGGCTGAACTCAAATACACTGTCTTCCCACTTCTTCCTCCCAAGAAGAGGAATAACAAAGTCTGTGCTACCCACTTGTATTCTCCTATCTGTCATTCATATTAATTTAAACTAACAACCTGATGCTTACATATGTAAGCATTTTAAGTATTTATTTTGTATGCAGTTTCTACATTTCAACTCTAAACATTTTCATTTGAAAGTTGATCTACAGCTGAATTTTAAAAACGTATTTCTAAACATTTTCCCAGGGTTGTGAATTATACTTTAGATTCAATAAACAAAATGTCTATATTCCCTCCAATATGCAACACTTGTATGTTTCATGACCATCACTGAGCTGTTCTGACTTTTTCATCATATTTACTCTTTCCTGTTTCCTGACAGCCAGAAATACTTGATCGAGCAATTTAGGATGACAAACTAGGTGCAGACCTGCAATGGTTAACTTTTGGACTGAAGGTGACAATGTTGATTAAAAAACTCCCATTCTCACAGGGTGGTGGTGGTGCTTGCCTTTAATCCCAGCATTTGGGAGGCAGAGGCAGGCAGATCTTTGTGAGTTCGAGGCCAGCCTGGTCTACAGAGCAAGTTCCAGGAAAGTCACAAAGCTACACAGAGAAATCCTGTCTAGAAAAAAAAAAAATCCCATTCTCACAGATAGTCAAAGAAGGACTAAATTCTGCATACTCCTACAACTTAATTCTCTCTGCTACTGGTGATGTTCTCTGTTAAAACAGTGAGTGATGTCCATGTGTAAGCCCAAGGTTTCAAACAGGCAGCTCATGCACTAAGGACAGATCCTGGTCCCACAGACTGGATGCCTCCCAAACATATCAAGCTACTCAATGGTCTCACTTATCCAGAGGGCCTGATCCAGCTGGGGGCTCCACAGCCTTTGGTTCACTTTGCTGAGTATGGAAGGAGGTGACAGGACCTGCCTGTACTGAATCTACCAGGTTTATATGTATCCCCAGGGGTGCCTTGATCCTGGAGGACATGGGAATGGAGAGGAGGGGTTGGGGGGAAGGCAGGAGTTGGGGGTGGGAGGGGGAAGACAGTGGAACCCATGGCTGATGTATAAAATTTAAAACACATAATAATAAAGAAAAAATAAATAAATCATTTTGCCAAATGCTTCTGGTGAGGAAGTTTTAGGAAAATATTTTAGTTCCTGAAACATCTTTTCTTGGAGTGTTGCATATGCATAAAAATGTGTAAATCTGAAGTTCTGAGTTCAATAAAATTTCACAATATGAAAAAAACAACAGTGAGTGGTGATAGTTTCAGCACTTATATCATACATCATGCATTGCCTGTGTCCCAGAATGGGTTACAAACTGCATTGGGAAGAAACTTTGTAGACAATCAGTGTCTGCTGCAAAGGTTGATATTGACAGTGTGTTACTGGACAAAACTTGGTAGAAGACAAGAAAACAGGGATGCAGACAGTACAGCTTTTAGAGCTCTCTGACCACAGAAGCACAATGTGCTGTCTGGTAAGAACAGGTACAAAAGAGCCTGAAGTAGGAAACATAGGGTCTGATGAGCAGAAAGGGGCAGAGAGCTGGAAAGCATGCAGACATGGCCACACCAGTGTTAGACACCCACCTAGTGGTTCGTTCAATGGCAGACAGATAAGATGTAAAGACAACAGAAGTTGCATATAAGACCACAAAGCTGCTCACCAGTGTGAGGATGCTTTGGGTGGCTCTGGTCTCAGGGGATGACCTAGGAGACCGGGATCTGTGGATGTATTGGACCCTCTGCTTATGTTTGTACAGGATAAATACCATGTAGCCACTGGCCAATGCCATGAGTCCCAAAAAGATAAAATCATTGGATGCCAATAGGACTACAATAAGTGTGCTGATCAGTCTCCCAGATTTTTTAACAACACAATATCCAAAATCTTTTATTCCAGTAACATTTCTTCCATACCATATGTCATTTGTATAAACAGGAATGAAGACATATAACAACAGCTGGAGGACCCAGCACAGACCCAGGGAAGAACCAATGATCCTGGGGGTTCTGACCTTGAGCTGTGCCCACTTGGAATTACTGGGGCTGATGTTGATAGCCTGAAAGACACTCAACAGGGATGTGGAGCCAAGGGATACTCCTCTGCCAACTCTATGAAAGTATAATGCAAGTTTACATGAAACATAATCTAGATAGTAAGTCTGATTAAAAGCAGCAATTGCCTGTGGGATTCCTCTGCAGAGAACAATGAAGTTGGCCCAGGTCAGGTGTTTGACAATCAGGTCTATGGGCTTTGCCCTGATTCCAGAGAAGTCAGCAATGATAAAACAACAAAGCAAGACCAAGTTCCCTAGCATTCCCAGTGCAGTCTGGGACAGGAAGAAGATCCCCACTGCCAGTTCTCTGGAGGTCATTCTGTCATGGTCCTGGATCAATGCAAAATATGTACAGAGGACACGTGTTAAACAAGTTGGAGTTTGTTTTCCTTGGCATTCCAAGCAATGTGCTACATAGACATTACTACATTACATTTACAAATAATGTTAAAATGTGTCTTTCTAGTAAGTAGTTTGCTAGGTCTCAATGAATTACTATTGTTTGAATTATAGACAGTTAACTGTGACATTGTGGTAAAAATTAAACTTTATAATGCAGTTAATAGGTGTTAGCATCTTCCAAATGCTTTACAATCAATTGCTTGTTTAAAATCTACAATGTACTTTTGAGATGGTTAATAACAAAACTACATTCAGATGAGTGTCCTGGTAACAGACATAGTACAGTTCAACATGATCCTAGTAACTAGTAAAAGGCAGGGACTTATCAGAAAGGAGACTGTCTCCAGAGAGGATAGTAACCTCTAACTAAGATGCTATTGACAATTGAAAGCTACTAGGAAAGGTGGAGTCAGCTTCCTTTAAAAATGTGGCCCCTAATAGGTTGACAATGACATAGTAGATGCTCACACATGCAAGAGCACATGGGCACCACAAACTATGTTTTATGTGTTATGAATTTTAAAAAGCACAAACATGGATGGAATAGAGTAACATTGTGGAACTGTGAGGAGTGAGGAAAGCATGAAAATGATCAAGATACATGGAAATTTCTCAAAGATAAAAAGTGAGAATAAATAATAGAGAATAATAAAAACAATGCAATAGAGAATAAAAATAGAGAGTAATAAAAAATAAAAATAAATAATGACCATCAGCTATTAGGAAAGATAACATTTGAATTTTCCTTTTTTAAACACATACATGTGATTACATTTGCATATGTCTGCATGTACATATATGTATTTATGTTCTTTTAAGTAATCTCAAAATTAGGTTTTAAACTTTTAATTTGGCATATATTACTTAAAATATAACTTTATCACACTTAAACATGTCTAAATACATGGAAATAGCAAAAAAATCAATATATTTACAACAGGATGTAGTGAAGGCATGTATTCAACAGGAGGATCACTGGTGAGATTCTTCACATCTTTCTAATGAAATTAAAGCACAATAGAGACTGCATGGAACTATTGAACAATAGAAGCATGCCTTCTGAAATGTGGAGCATAAAATTTAAATACTATAGCTTTAAGTGTTGCAGAAATAAGCAGGTACTAGTATACTGTCAGCCAATGAAGCAATGGATACTTAACACATATCACTATAATAATTGACATGTCTTTTTTTATTCAAAAGCAATATCTGGGCAGGAAATAGTGACACATTCCTTTAATTCTGGCTCCAAGTAGGCAGAGATGTGAGGACCTCTTTGAGTTTGAAGCTAGCCTGGTCTACAGAACAAGTTATAGGACAGCAAGAACTACATAAATTTTCCCTGTAGTGGTATTTGCTCCACCCATGGCCTTAGGCTATATGGCCTGAAGGAAGTGGTGCTTTTGCCATTGTATATAACCTCTTAAAAGGTCACAAGGTCCCTTCTCCATGCTTCTTGCTTCCTGGTATGATAGAACTGCCAGGTAGATTTGCTCCCGTTCATATCAGAGGATGACTTCAGCTGTCTACTCGGTTCTTTGTGAGTGTATTTCCTCAACTCATAAACTAATAAATTTCCCAATGCCCAATAAACTGACTCCCATGGATTTCTTATATTATCTGGTGCTCAACATGGGGAATGAATACATAACCCTGAGATTAAGAGTCTCAAAATCTAGATAAGGCAAGAAACCCATAAGAGGACTGTCAGTGTAACTATCTACTCTTCAACTTCATCAAAAAATTGTAAGGAAAATAATATTACCTGAGAAAACAGAAAATGCAAGCAAGCAATTTCCAAAGAATTTCTTATTTTTATTTATTTATTTATTTTTATTTATTTATTTTTTTTTTGGCCAGAGCTGAGGACTGAACCCAGGGCCTTGTGCTTGCTATGCAAACTCTCTACCACTGACCTAAATCCCCAACACCTCCAAAGAATTTTGAAAATAGAGACAGCTAGCAGCCTGGACAGACTAAAGATTCACAGCACCATTAGGGGGCGGGTATCCACTTTGGCTATAAGCCTAGAATATCTGACAGACCATTTTCAGAAGCAGGATATTTGAAAGGTCATCTTACCCTGTCTTGTGAAGGTCCAGTAGTTGCTTTTCTTTATGTCCTGCTCATCTGGAAAGGACAGCGTGCATACTGTCAGCAGCCAAAGCAAAGGCAGTTCTTTGCCCAACAAGACACTGTCTCAAAAACCAAACAAACAGCAAGCTCAGGGGGACATGGACATCCATGCCTGGGGGAAGTAGACATATTGGAAGCTTCAGACATGAGTGACATGAGGTTGCATTCATTCGGTTAGTTAAATGTCCATGGACATGAAATTTAAATACTGAAACATCAATTTACCACTTGCGATTTCACAAACCAGAACATGAAGCTCTCTAAGAAAGATATGAAGGTTTCACTATGCCACTTTGCACAGGGATTTCCAATAAAGGAAAAAATCTGCATGCATATAAAGCCCCAGTGGAAAGTAGCATCTGAGGGTTAAATATGCCGAGGATATCAAACAGCTCTCAAATTGCTCTTGTAACTCATTAAATTTTGGGAGAGTTTTATCAACCCACTGCCCAAAGTCAGGAATTAGTAAATTAAAAGTAGGATAGATGAATCTGAGAAAATGTAAGAAATTGTTTTAGTCACTAGGTTCCCACTTTTATGGAAGCGGTCATTGTCTTAGAAAAGTGCACCAAAGTAGGAATCCAGGATAGTCTCTCATCTGCAGCTTCCATCATATCATGTTTGGCTCACAGCTCTGCCTGATTTTTCCCACTATGAACATTCAACCTGTGCAGGAGCCCTTCCCTGAAAGAGGAAGATAATTTACAAAGTCTGAATTCACCCATCTTCCAGAGACTACCCTGTCCTTTAAAGCCTGGATACCTGAAGAAAAGCAACTCACCTTTGCAGATTGGATGCATCTGTGATGCTGAATGCTAGATGGAAAGTCAATGGCCAATGGGACATACAACCCTCATATAGCTACAAAGTTTATAGCATACCCCAAGATAAAGGCTGAATGTTTTCAGCACTCATACACTAAGAGGATGACAGGATGATGTCACTAGAATGAACAGTGACAGTTCTGCCAAGGGACTTTACATCACCTCTGAAAAACACTTATTGTCACCAATAAGCAACAGAAACTTTTAACTGAGTAGTGAGCATCACAGAAGGGCAGGCTAGAAGTGTAAAGTCTCTCTTCTCTCCTGGGGTGTCAGAATCTAGGAGTCCCAGTAGCAGAACCAGACAGTGATTATAATCTTGGGAGCAGGGACCAAGAGCAAAGAGTGAAGTTATAAGTGCACTCTACTGTGGGGATGCATCATTATAAAAACATCTCTTACATTTGAAGAGAAGGGAAGTTTTGCTGAAACTCACAGGCAGAGACACTTTGAGGTCATTTAAGATTTAATACTGCTATCTAACTGTATGCTTAGCCTATGTGATTAATCTGCATTTAAGAGAACAATGTAATAACCAACCTTACTTGCTTTGAATTTCCCATGTAATCAGTTTTTACAATCTAAGCTAATGAATAGCATTACTCAAAAAATATGTAATCTTCTATTCCCTGACACAAGAGTGATGCTGGTGCATTTGTATGGTATAGTAATAAATGATTAAAATAGCTAGTTTGAAATCAACCTTATGAAATAAATGTACACAATAAATGTGGGAAGTAACACAAATATAGGTAGATATGTCCAGTGATGTTACAGCCCTGTTTCTTATGTGAGTTAGTTAGGAGCAGTTGGTATCAATGTCTTAATCCTTTGTAAAAATTATTTTAAATATTTCTGTAAAGTATCCCTCATTCCTTACTCCATATGAAGTTTCCATGCTATTCAATAAATACAGAGCAAAGTCTTTTCTGAGGCACACACTGAGACAGAAACAGTCAGGGCAGATAGATCCACAAGTCATCAATCAGTTAATAACTGATTCAGACAGACAGTAAATAATGGAAGACAATAGGAAAGAGAAGTAAAGAATTTAAATCTGGGCTTGCTTTTGGTTAAATCCTCAGGGAAATATCTTCTTAATTTTCTTTTCTTAATGTGACCCTGACACAAGTTGAGTATTTGGGGCTACTAGTAATGCATTAAAACCAATGCACTCTGCTTTTTTATGGTCTATCTGAATGGAATTCAATTTCCTCCTCATGATCCCACCTCATGTGGACCACAGAGTCTTCCCTTCCTAACATCCTTGCCTCAACCCATTGTTTAAACCCAGCCTCCAAGTCCAGGACAAGATGGTTTTAGCACAGAATTCTAATGGGTTTTCAAAGAAGAGTTAATCCCAGTAATCCTCAAATTATTCCACAAAACAGAAATAGAGAGGACATTGCCAATTCACTTGTTAAGGTCACAGTTTCTCTGTTACCAGGGCCACAAAGAGACCCCAAAAGGCAGAGTACTTCAGTCCAATTTCCCTTGTGAGCATAGATATAAAAATTCTCAATCAGGCTTCATTCTGGGGATACAGGGACAGTTTAACATATATAAATCAATAAATGTAATCTGACATAAAAAAACAAACTGAAGTTAAAAACAACAACAATAACATGATCATCTCTTCAGATGCAGAAAAGGCCTTTTACAAAATCCAATGTTCCTTTCTGACATAGGTCTTCAAGAGATTATGGACATATATCAACATAATAAAGTTTAAACTCATGGAGATCTCCTCTGTTTCCCATTCACAAGGTGATCCATGCTTCCCTCTTAGAGTCTTGTTTGCTTTCTAGCATTTCTGGAGCTATGGGTTGTAGTTTTATTATCCTTTGCTTTAGATCTAGTATCCACTTGTGACTGAGTACATACCATGTTTGTCTTTCTGAGTCTGGCTTACTTCATACAGGATGATATTTTCTAGTTCCATCCATTTATCTGCAAATTGCATAATGTCCTCGTTTTTTGTTGTTGTTGTTGTTGTTGTTGTTGTTGTTTTTTACAGCTGAGTAATATTCCATTGTGTATATGTGCCATGTTTTCTTTTCCCATTCTTCACTTGAGGGGCATCTAGGTTTTTTTCAGGTTCTGGATACTACAAATAATGTTGCTAGGAAGACATCTGACCAAATGTCCTTGTAGTATTATTGAGCATTCCTTGGGTATATGCCCAAGAGTGGGTATCATTGGGTCTTGAGGTAGAATGATTACTGATTTTCTGAAAAGTCGCCATACTAATTTCCAAAGTGACAGTACAAGTTTGCACTCCCAGTAACAGAGGAGGAGTGTTCCCCCTTGCTCCACATCCTCTCTAACATAAGCTGTCATCAGTGTTTTTTATTTTAGCCACGCTGACAGATGTCAGATGGTATCTCAGAGTCATTTTTATTTGCATTCCCCTGATGACTAAGAATGTTTAGCAAATCCTTAAGTGTCTTTTCGACATTTGAGATTCTTCAATTGTTGAGAATTCTCTGTTTAGAATTGTAGCCTATTTATTAATTGTATTGTTTGGTATTTTGATGTCTAGTTTTTATATATTTTGGAGATTAGCCTTCTGTTGGATGGGGACTGGAGATCTTTTCCCATTCTTACATCTGTCATTTTGTTTTATTTACCATGTCCTTTGATTTAGAGAAGCTTCATAGTTTCAGGAGGTGCCATTTATTAAATGTTGCTCTCAGTGTTTGTGCTACTAGTATTATATTTAGTAAGTAGTCTCCTGGACCAGTGTGTTGTAATTCCTAATTTCCCTTCTATCAGGTTCATTGTACTTAATTTAAATTGAGATCTTTGATCCACTTGGATTTGAGTTTTGTGCATGGTGATACATATGATCTATTTGGAATCTTCTACATGTTGACGACCAGTTATGCCAGAACCAATTGTTGAAGATGCTTTATTTTTTCACTTGTACAGTTTTGGCTCCTTTGTCAAAAACCAGATGTTCCTAGGTTTATGGATTAATGTCAGGTTCTTCAAGCAGATTCCATTGGTCCACATGTCTGTTTTTATCCCAATACCAATTTGTATTTATTACTATAGCTCTATAGTAAAGCTTGAAGTAATGGATGCTGATGATTCAAAAAGTTGCTTTATTGTGAAGGATTGTTTTAGCGATCCTGGGTTTTTTGTTTTGTTTATTTTTTCATAAGAAGTTGAGTATTTCCACATTGAGGTTTCTGAAGAATTGAGTTGAGATTTTGATGAGGATTGCTGTTAGGGACCAAGATTTCAGGAACCAAACATGAACCATGGAAAGTACTAGCTAGACCAGAGAACAAGTCATAAGCCCCTTCCCAGAGCAGTAACCAGAGGCCTCCAAAGATAAGAGAACATCCCATAGTCAGGTGCCATGACAACTGAATGTAAAGAGCATTCCAGGGTCAAGTAGCCTAGCAACAGAATAAACTGCCCCTGACCAGTGACCTTAGCTGACATCTCGCAGTTGCACAATCTGCCTCACACGTCTTGCACCCCTTCCATGTTCTACATGCCCCTTTTCCCTTTCCCTCCTTCATGCCCCTTCCCCTCTTATGCTATATAAGCCATGTGGAGAGAAATAAAGATTGGCGGCTTGATCAGAATTCTGTCTTGCTGTCGGTCTCTTGTGTTGCCCTTCCCTTTCATTCTCTCCCACAGGTGGGTCATCCCTGTTGAAACCCCGCTGGCTGGGGCAGATTGCATTGAATCTGTAGAATGCTTTTGGTAAGTTTGCCATTTTTATAATAACCCTAATCATGAAGATGTTAGATCTTTGCATTTTCTGATATCTTTTTCAATTTCTTTCTTCAAGGACTTAAAGTTCTTGTCATACAGGTCTTTCATTTGTTTGGTTAGTATTACCTTAAGATATTTTATATTTTTGTGGCTATGTTTGATGGATTTTTCCTAAACTGAATGTGTAATGTACTTCTCAATCTCTTTTGATTAATTTTAGTTTGCAGTCTATTTTGTTAAATATCAGGATAGCTACACTAGCTTGTTCTTAAGTCCATTTGATTGGTAAAACTTTTCCCAACCATTTAATCTGAGTTAGTATCTATCTTTGAAGGTGAGATCTGTTTCTTGGATGCAACAGAGGGATGGTACCTGTTTTCATATCCATTCTGTTATCCTGTGTCTTTTTATAGGTGAATCAAGTCCATTGATATTAAGGGATATTAATGACCATTAATTATTAATTCCTGTTATTTTTGGTGGTAGTTTTGTGTATTTCCCTTCTTTGGGAATTGTTGGTGTGGAATTATGTATTGCCTGTGTTTTCATGGGTGCATGTAACTTCCATAGGTTGGATTTTTTCTTCTAGTACTTTCTGTAAGGCTAGATTGTGTAAGTATTATTCAAATCTGGCTTTGTCATGGAATATCTTGATTACTATGATACTATGGTGATTGAGAATTTTGCTGGGTATAGTAGTATGCGTTGGCATCTGTGGTCTCTAAGTGTTTACATGATGTCTCTCTAGGAACTGTTGCCTTTCAGAGTCTCCATTGAGAAGTTGGGTGTTATTCTGATGGGACTGCTTTTATATACTCATTGGCCTCTTTCTTTGCAGCTCTTTATGTATGTATGTATGTATGTATGTATGTATGTATGTATGTATTTATTTATTTATTTATTTATTTATTTTGACACAGGGTTTCTCTGTGTAGATTTGGTGCCTAACCTGGATCTTGCCATGTAGTCCAAGCTGGCCTCTCACTAACAGATCCTCCTGGCTCTGCCTTCTGAGTGCTGGGACTAAAGGCATATGCCACCACCACTCAGCTCCTTTGCCACTCTTAATATTCTTCCTTTATTCTGCACAATTACAGGTTCAATTATTATGTGGCAAGGGGATATTTTTTGGTGTCCAGTCTATTTTGTGTTCTCTAAACTTCTTCATAGGCATTTCCTCCTTTAGGTTGGGAAAGTTTTCTTCTGTGATTTTCTTGAATATATTTTCTGTGCCTTTAAGTTAGTATTTTTCTCCTTCTTCTATCCCTATTATTCTTCAGTTTGGTCTTTTCATGGTGTCCCCGATTTCCTGGACATTTTATATTATGTCTTTGTTGGCTTTAATGTTTTATTTGTCTGATAAATCCATTTCTGCTATTGTACCTTCAACACCAGAGATTCTCTCCTCCATCTCTTGCATTCTTTTGCTTTCTTCTGTAGTTCCTATTTATTTACTCAGATTTTCCATTTCCAGCATTCCCACAGTTTGTGTCTTCTTTATTGCCTCTACTTCAATTTTCACATCTTGACCTATTTCCTTCACCTCTTTTTTTTCTTTTTTTTTCTTTACTTTTGTTAAGGGACTTTCTGATTGCTGACATTTTTTTTTTTGCATTTTCCTTGATTTTTTAAGGGATTTTTTTCTTTTCCTCCTTAAAGACCTCTATCATCCTCATAATGTAATTTTTAAGGTCATTTTCTTCTGCTTCTTCTATGTTGAGTTGTTCAGGTCTTGCTGTAACAGTAGACCCACTAAGTTCTGGTGCTGCCATATTGCTCTTCATGTTGTTGAAAGTATTATTTTACTGGTGTCTACACTTCTCTTCCTCCAATCAGAGCAAACAAGTGTCTGTGTCTCAGGGAGCCATTCTTTGTCCAATCAGCACTGGCAGTGTTTTTGTCTCAGGGAGCTCCTTGGGTTCTCAGTTGGGTGGGTGGGTTTAGGAGACAGAGTGTTACATGTAGATTGCCTGGTCCAATGAGGGGTGGGGGTGGAAAGGCCTTCTCACACGAGTCTTGCTTGCTGGCCTTTAAATGAGGCTGCATTGGGTGGGGGTACAGGAGCTCATCCCTAGAGTCTTGCATGATGGGCTGGGTGAACATTGACTCATCTCTTCATCCAGTCAGAGCTGGCAGAGTCTGTGTCTTAGGGAGCAGCTGTGGTTTCAGGTATTGTGTAAGTTTGGGTGACAAAATGGGGCTTGTGGATTACAATAGTGGTAATCACTCCTGCCTCCAGGAGTCTTGCCTCCTGGCCTGCAACTGAGACTGTAACGGGTGGGGATATGGTGTACTGCTTGGCCTCTGAGCCTAAGGCTTAGAGGCTAGGGCCAATGGCTAGGAGAACACTGACTCAGCTCTTGGTGCAATGGGAGCTAGCAGAGTCTGTGTCTCAGGGAGCAGCAGTGGTCTTGGGGGATGGATGGGTTTAGGGGTTGGAGGGGTCTTGTAGATTACAGGGTCTAATGGGGGTGGTAGTCAGGTCTGCCTGTAGGAGTCTTGCCTGCTGGCCTGCAATGGGGCTGCAATGGTGGGGGTGTGGACATATAGGTTGTGCCCCTGGGCCTTAGGCCTAGAAGCTGGGATGACGGGCTGGCTGGCTTGTGTTGGATTTTTTAATATTTTCCCTTCGAGAAATCCCTCAGTTTGTATTTTCTTCATTACTCCTATTTCTAGTTTCAGGTCTTGAACATTTTTATTCATTTCCTGCATCTATTTGTTTGTTGGTTGGTTTCTTAACTTTCTTCAAATGATTTATTAATTTCCTTGAGTTGTTTGTTTTCCCTGGCTTTCTTTAAGGGATTTGTTCTTTTTCTCTTTAAGGACCTCTATCATATAGTTGGCTTAAAGGTCTTTTTCTTTTGCTTCATCTGTGTTAGAATATTCAGGGTCTGCTGTGGTAGGATATCCTGGTGCAAGTAGAGACATATTGTTCTCCCTATTATTATGCTGGCCTCTAGGCATCTGGCTTTATGGTAATTATAGATTTAGTTCAGTGGTTTTCAACCTGTGGGTCCTGACTCTTATGAGCAAATAATAGATAACCTGCCCATCAGATATTTAGATTACAATTTATTATAGTAACAAAATTGTAGTTATGCAACAACAATTGAATAATTTTAAGTTTGGGGGTAACCATAACATGAAGAACTGTATTAAAGTGTTGCAGCATTAGATTGAGAACCACTGTGCAGATGGAACAGAAAGATCAGAGAAGATCTGCAGGCAAGCTACCTGTTCTTCTAGTATGTGTGGCTTGTGGTTGAGCAAAGGGATGTATGCTTGAGATAGGGGTTGGAAAATGGATTATTGGGAAAAGGAGAACAAAAGGGCATTACTGATGGGAACCACAGAGTTTTTGAGAGTGGGAAAGGGAGGCTGTGGCTGGTAATCTGTTGCAGTTCTATGGATGAACCCAAGGGACTGGTTCTGCTGGGAAACAGAGAGATCAGGGAAAGTCTGTAGGCAGGCTCACCTTTAAAAATTCAGTTATTTTTATCTAGTTTCTTGAGTTCTTTACAAATTTTGAATATTAGTCCTCTATTGGATGTGGAATTGGTAGAAGTCTTTTTTCCATTCTGTAGGTTGCTGCTTTATCTGAATAATAGCATCCTTTATTACGCAGAAACCTCTCAGTTTCATTAGGCCAAATTATTAATTGCTGACCTTAATGCCTGGTTCAGAAAGTCTTTTCATGTGCCAGTGAGTTCAAGGCTATTCCTCAAAGAGTCAATAAACTGAATAGTTTTTCAAAGAAGAAATACAAATGGCAGTGACTTTTAAAAAGTATACAACAAATTCCAAGAACATGAAAATTAAAGTTATATAAGGATATTACTTTACACCTATCAGGATGTTATTATTGAGATATTGGCAAAAAAAATGTTGGGGAAGATATGTAGAAAGAAGAACTCTAATTCACTGTTGGTGAGGGTCCAAATTAAAGTACCCATCATGAAAAATGCTGTCGAGGTTCCTCAGAAAATTAAAAACAGAACTACCATATCTTCATCTATTTTATTCCTGGGTATACTCAGAGAACTCCATATTCTACAATAGTGATATTTGCACATTTGCATGTCTGTGTTTACTGCTGCTGTGTTGACTATCCCAAGGAAATGAAACCTAAATAGAAATACATAAACAGATGAAATAATAATTAAAATTGGGCTCATACATGAAATGGAATGTTATTCAGCTTTAATTAAAGTAAAATCACAAAATCTGCAGGAAAGTGGTACACTTAGAATGTATAGTACTAAGTAAAGGCACTCTCATGGTATACTTAGAATTTATAGTACAAAGTAAGGTCACTCAAAAGCAGAAAACAAAAACAAATAAGTAAATAAACAAATAAATAAAAAGATAGTTTTTCCATATAAATATAAATAAAACAAAAACAAACCAATACAATGCTTAAATTGAACCTAATGAGCTAAGGAAATAAGACTAGTGAATGAAATAAGGGGAATACAAACAGGAAAAAAGTCCCAGTATCTCTATTTGGAGATAATATGATTAATATGTTTCTACACTTAAGAGACCAAAAAGACTCCACCAAAAACCTCACAGTAATGTAAACTTACAGTAAAATATTTAAAAAATGAGAACAGATATATCAGTAACCGCATTTGTGTGTGTGTGTGTGTGTGTGTGTGTGTGTGTGTGTGTGTGTGTGTAGAGAGAGAGAGAGAGAGGGAGAGAGAGAGAGAGATCAGAGAGAGAAAGAGTAAGAGACATCACCTAATGTGTTCTATGCTTTTTTCCACGGAGCTATGTAGCAAGACTGATACTGAATTGCAGACATGATCTTCATCATGGTAGATCAGGAGCAGGCAAGGATAATCTTGCCTCAGGCAAAACCAGCAATGACAACTCAAGCCAAAGCAAGGAGTTAGCTGAAAAGTTTCAGAGAACAGGTATGATCAGACAGAGCAAATATCACTGGACATCAGAGATTACAAGGGTAAAGTCTGCAGTCACAGTTATGGGTATAGTTCCTGTGGATAGGATACAAACCTCTTGCAAACAAGAGTACCCTCATTCACTGATTGCATCCAATTATGTTTAACTTCCTAATGTTTGCATAGTCTATATCAACAGTGCCACACCTTGGATATCACCTCACACCACAAGTTTATTTTTTAATAGACATGTTATACTTGAGCCACACAAGTAAAAAAATTGCTTCTGAGAGTGTATGGTAGATATGATGATGGAGGAAATATGAACACAAGAAAATTCTTTGAGGTGCAATGGACATGATTTGATTAAAACTAATATAAAGAAAATTATAAGGGCTCTAGAGTCATGGGTTAAGGGTCAAGAGTCTACATTAGGGTCAATGGAGTGTTGAAAATTCCTAAAGGTTGAGGACTACAACATTTAAGATATGGGATACATAGGGTATAGGGGTTAGGGTAAAGCATTTGATTTTGGAAGAAGCTCATAACAAGAGAATGGAAGACAGAAATGATGTATAACAGGCTGAAGTTTAGGAAGGTCATTGCTGATGTAGTTGTATTAAACACAGATGTACCCAAAGATTTCATGAGATGGAGAAACAGAGATAAGGATTATAGATGTTAAGAGATAAAGGAGGAATGGTGAATTTCTTTATGTTACAAAGGGAGAAAGGTGGAGAATATAGATATTGTTTTGACAATGACCACATGAGACATTTGAAAGCTCATGTGACCCCAGATATTGGTCTATATTACAGAGAACTCACCAAGATTTAGAAAGGATACTGCATAAATATTGACTGCTCTGAACCCAAGTCCAGTCCATGCTAAGTTGCAGACAAGATGATAGCTGTCACTAGGCCAAGGGTCTTCTAGACATATGGGTGTTAGATTTAGAACCTTGTGATATGTCTCAGCCTTTCCTTGGAAGTTAACATGTCACAAGACACACTATTTTGTGTATTAATAGAAGCTGTAATATAGAAGCTATAACAGGAAAGATGTGCTGTGCTATCTTCAAATCTCTCCTTTTGTGCAATTATATAGGACTATCCTGATGGGCAGAAACTGTAGATCCATCATTGTCATCTCAGCCTCTTATGGATCACATCATCTAGAGCTAGCCATGCTCAGGCTGATGCAGTACGCACTCAAATACTTTGCATTAGTTAGTTTTAGGGACTCTGTCAATACAGATATCTCAAGATGCTTATTATGACCTCTATTCTCTCACCAAATATTCTAAAGCAAATATTCTCAGAACCTCTTGAACTTTGACCTGGAAGCATCTGCACTGGCTAAGTTTCATAGTGCTATAGAAAGCTAAGTAGGCTTTGTGAGGGAAAAGTTGCCAGTGGTCTCACCCATTGCTGGATTCTGCATCCTTCAATACTAACTTGACAAGCAGTATGTGCCCATTGGTGCAATGGTGGCTTGACTGTTATGAGGTAGACAAATGTTTTTTTAAAACAAATTTTACACCTATTCCACTGGAGTGAATTTCATGCCTGGCACCACAATCTTGTGTAAATGTCCATGTCTTGGAGAATCATAGCTTTATATTTAAACTTGCTGTGCTTATTTTGCGAAATTGCCATGCTGTCAAATTGCCATCTAGCTATTATTCTTGTACCTGTAGACCTGTGTTTTTCAACTTTGGTCAAAGAAATTTCTCTTTTTGCCTGGGACAATAGGCAATGAAGAAATGCATAACCACTCAGAGTGCTGAGAGTAACACACTATGAGTTTTCAGCCCTCAATGGGATATCTGCTCCATACTCCCCTTACTCCTGCTTCTACGCACAGTTTTAAAATAAAACTTATTGTTACACTATGTATTCAACAATATAAATTTATTAATAGATATTCAATGTATGGTATAAGGCTAATTTTCTTCAATATCTAACATATTTTTTTCTAAATTATGCATCTAAATAATGTTGGTATAGTAAATCTGTATTAGTGACTTTGCAATATCCATGAACAAAATACACAAAAGAATAGTTTGACAGGAGATTTATTTTAGTAAATACATGAATGCCTGCTGAGGAACTTGCTGATTCATAGTAAAGTCCTTATTGTTTTTTCATTTTCCCCAGAATTTTTAATGCAATTATCTTAAAAATAATTTGCATTACATTATACAAAATGTTCTAATGATCTTCTGTACAAACTGTGATACCATTTATCCTATTTTACTCCTTGTTCATTAGATATTCTTTTCAAATGTGGCTATTTCCTCTGCTGAGTACTCTAAAATGGAAAGGTTAGGTATTTTAAAGTTAAGAAACAAATTGAGGACAAGCAAGAGCAACATCAACAGCCTTCAACATTTAGAGGTCAATTTTCTTTAGAAGGTAAGACCCTATTGCTGAAAATTCCATATACTTGAGTCATAGAGCAGAGAGAAACCAGCTGACGGTTATCAAGAAGCTTCATCCCTACTGAATTGTTTTCACAGTGCAAGAAGTAACCATAAACTGTATCCAGGTGTGAACTCTGAAAATTATAACAATATCAAGCAAGGTGAAATTGCATTACGAACATCATGGGAGTAACCAACCACTTTAAGGTTAAAATGAAGGCCTAGTTCCCAAGGTGGAACCCAAACCAGGCATCAATGTTAGGTACAAGAATATGTGGCTGGAGAAAATACAGACCATGGTGAGGAACTTAATGCTATTATTCTGCTAAATGGACATAGCAATAAAATGGTCCCTACTGTCTTATGTTTATTCTGGGGGATTAGTCTATCTATCCCTCAACCCTCCTCAGAGAAGCTTCATTTTTGAAGTCCATGGGAATTAATGTAGAGGTCCACAATCATTTAAGGTACTGAGAATAAGAGACTCTGGAGGGATCAGCTGAAAATAGGACTAGTATATCACACTTCTTCCTCCCAGTACTCAGGAATCATAATGGATGAGGAGGCAAAAAGAGTGTAAGAACCAGAAAAGATAGATGATCCCAAGGAAACATGTTTTATACAGACAGAACAGGACACTTGCACGCTTAAATTTACTTGTCCTGGGAGAATTCTCTAAACCTGAAAATGATCAAGCTACCCATAATCCCAACAGATTGGAGGAAGTCAGGATGTTCTACTCCTATCTAAAGAGCTGTTGGCCATAGATGACTGCTAGGATAGGCTGTGTCAGATTTATTTAAGGAATCAAACTTTGGAAGGCTACCCATGCTTCCATAGATGCCCCCACACTAGGCACAGAAAAGCATCAATCAGTAAGTAGACTCAATGGCATTTATTTATTTTGTTTTGTTTTGCTTTAGAAACAAATGAGATTATGAGGGACTAGTGGAGGGAGCAAAAGAAAGAAGTTGGCCAGGAGATAATGCAGGGTAGATTTGAATAAAAGGCACATGCATCTATGAAACACTCAAGGAACATTAAGTAGTAAATGAAAGAAGTGACACAGATACTTCTGTAAATTTGTCATCAGTCTGATCTCGAAGTTTCCTTCACCTTCCACTGGAGACCCAGTCAGCTCTCGGGAGGGAGCATGAAAACTTAACACCTCTTCAAAACTCCTCTTCTCTTGGGAGCTATTCATGAGAAACTCCTAAGTGCCTTTTTTAAATTAGCAACTGGAAAAAGTTCCATAAATTATTTTGTTAACGCCAGTACTGTCATTGTTACTGCAGGTGACAAGAAAATTGTCATTCTGGAGGGAGGTGAGGTCACACAGACACAGACCTTTATCTCAGACTTGAGCTGCCTCCCTCTCCACAGTGCTAGTTCTGATGACGTAAGGATCTTTACATTGAGCCCATCACACTGCAGAGGCAAGAAGCCAGATGACTACTTACATTTTAGAGTGCACTGCAGAGCCAGTAAAGAAAAGAGCCCTGTGTGAGTAGTCATGTCTGGTAATGGGAATCTTATGTGGAAACAGATCCATGGAACAGTGAGAGAAGGAACAAGATAATCCCACATCTAAGAGGTGAGTGAGCTAGAAAGACGAAAGTGTTCCTAGCATTATGTCAATCCCTGTTGGTTCTTACTATAAGCCCACCACTGAGGGTGACTGTGGGTAACCCCCAGGTAATACAGCCTATCTGTGCAGGTGTTAAAGGATTGTAGTAATAAGTCAATGTGACAATTAATCTTACCTTACATGATATGGAGACTAACTTTGTAGATATTACTATGTCTGAACTTACCTGGTTCACACCCACACTAAACATTAGAATGGAAATATAAGAAAAACACAACCATGGGAAGGTATAGTGAACCTGATTCTGGAGTAAAATGTATTCTCGTGTGACAGTACATTTATGAGTTACAGAAGCACTAACTGTGTCTGCATTGAGTGATTCCTGGTACAATGGTGGTTTGAAACTTCCATTTTGAACTTGGGAAGATAACATTGAAGGGAAGTTATAGTATGAATATCAAGCAATGACAGCCAAATCCAAAAGTGTCTTGAGCTATCTCCTCTGGTTTAGTCATACTCAGATGCTAAGCATAACTTGATGTCCTATCTTTCTTCACTGTTTATCCTTGATTCTAATGGAACACAGGACCTGTGCATAGAGGTTCAGGTTCAAGGACATACCCCTCACCCCATTTGTATTAACATTTGGTTCTTTGTTTCAATTTGGACAATATTTAAGTTTTCCCTTTTTCGGATTCCATTTTATATATCTCACATGCATTTCCTCTATTTGACTTAATTATAAATTGTATTATAATAGGTCCATCAATATAAGAAGTAGTAAGTATATATAGAATATTAAATGATATATATTAGTAACTTAATTTTCTTCTCATGTTATTTCATCACATGTTAGTATTTCATGTTGTACATTGTTACAAATTAACAGTGTTAGTAATTCATCTGTAGTTAACATTAGAGCCTTTACCATTTAATGTTAACAATGTACATTTCTTCAGTATCAAAAACATCAAGTCCATCTAGTAATTGTGAGATGAAACCGGGATATGGGACAGCTTTCTTTCACATCAGAGAACAATTAGAACACTTGTAATTTGCCTGTTCAATAAGCCTTTATGTCAAAATGAAAACCTACTTTTGAAAAGATTTATTTATTATATATTTTGAATTTGTGTGCTTGAATGTGTTGCCTGCATGCACATATGTGCACTATGAGAATGTGGTGCATGCAGAGGACAGATGTGATGTGTAAATACCTCAGAACTGGATTTACAGGCAGTTGTGAGCCAGTGTTTGGGGGCTGGGAACAAAATCCAGGTCATCTGCAGCAGCAGCAAATGTTCTTTACCAATGAGCCATGTCTCTATTCCTCTCAAATAAAACTTCCTATAGCCAAAAGCATACAGTAAAATACCCTTAAAGTGAACAAAATGTCATGTAGGGAACCCAAATTGCACATAAGATTGAAATATGTTTAAAAACATCTCTTATGTCTTTATGAGCACAGGTTACAGTGGCTGTGTTTGTACCACACTAGCCATATTAAAGTCCTTCCAGTTTCCAGTCTGACACAAATACCTTTTTTATTTAAAGAGTCACTTACCCCTTGTGTTTGTAAGTTCTGGTCTCAAGAATGGAAATAAAGATATCATCCACATCAGACAGGTATGAAAATCAAAGAAGGTATCAAAATGATAAGATGGTAGTTACTTATAAATTGTTACCACTGTTGGCTATTTATACACTTAATTACTTTAAAAAATTATACCTGCCATTTCTTATAATATTCAGCATGCAAAAGGAAGAGATTATAGCCAAAGCAGTAGAAACAACATTAATGTCTAAGTTGTAAATCCATGGAAAGGGAAAGAGCTAATATGGAGTATGGACATTGAGTTCTTTATCATGGCTCAGTAGAGGATACTATGAAAATTAGTGTATATTCATTCTGTATCTAAACTGCCTACATTGGTGAATCTTCATAACAAGGAAGGAAAATGTTTCTCATAATCTGGCTCATGCTGTTAGCCAGCTTGGACCTCAAGAACAGCAAAATCTCCTAATACTTCCTTCATGCATTGGATCGATCAATACTCACATTGGTACATGCCTATCCTGGCCATCAGCAGACAATCACCCCATAGCTGAAGTGACATAGAATCTCCTGAGACCAGAAATGGCATGTACAATTCTATTTTGTGCACATCAGTTAATTGATTAAAGGCTGCCACTCAGCATGTGTGAGTAATCTGCAGGTGAAAACTCCCCATGATTGTTACTGGATGATGGAGAAATTACATTTATTTGTGTGGTTATACTTAAAAGTGGGATTACTAGGGCTCAGTGGGATTTCCCTCTTCCACATTAGCATGTCTATTGGTGTCGTTATTAGGGTTTGTTTAGGCAGGCATGTTAAGACTTCATGGGTGTAACTCCCCCAACATTTGTAGGAGATGCAGTCTCCCATCAGATATATGTTCCTCTGGCTCTTGCAAGGTTTTGCCTCCTCTATCAAAATGTTCACTGAGCATTGAGTAAAAGAGTTGTATTGTGGGTGGTACAATTAGGGCTTGGTACAACACAAGTTTTCTGCATTTTGATCTATTCTGTTTTCTGCCATTTGATCAGTTATTTATTTATTTTTTTAATGTTCTCCTTCTGCAATGGGAAGTTTCTCTCTTTAGGAGTTATAGTTTCAAACTATGAAGGATTGCTGAGACTCAAAAATAACCTTCCACATGGAAGAGTCCTCTCATTGGTTATGCATAACTAAATTGTGAACACCAAAATTGTGTGCATACAAGTGACATTATACAGAGTGAGAAAATATATATATACACACACACACACATGAAACAACAATTAAAATGAAAGATGACAGAGGCCATTAATTTGAGGAGTATGTGTGGGGTTCTTAGAATGGGTTGGAGGGAAGAAAGACAAAATGATGCAATTATACTTTAATTTCAAAAATTGAAGAGATTGAACTAAGGCTTATAAAAATATGTGCCTTCCATAAAACAGTCTGAACTGTAATTACACAAATTGCTTCTTCTCAGATTAATACTGAATAGAATGTTGGAAAAACAGAAGTAAGTACGGTTTTTGGTGCATAGCCAATCTTAAGCAGAGCCAACGATGATGTGACCCTTAGTCCAAAGTTTGTAATGACATTCAAAGCGATTACCAGAGCATGAGATTTCTGGTTTATCTACAAGCATGCCCAAGTTCAGCATTTTCAATCTTTTCTTCCTTCCCTTTATATTGATTTTTTATTTTGTTTGGTCTTTTTTTATTTCATATATTTTATTACCTTACAAAGTTAACAAGCTTCCTTAACACGTTTTTATGATTAGTGTTTTAATGGATCCAACTCTCCCCTTCTGTCAATCCTCTACCCTCCCCTCAGGTTATACTGTCCCATACCCACTATTCCTTCTCTCATTTCCAAAACACATCCATTATTTCCTCTGCACCCCGTTCTAAGTGGACCCCCGTCAAATCTCCTCGACTCTCCCCATACTCACTCCCACATTAACACTTTTAAATGAGAAGCTATGAAATTGTGTTCTTTCTGTGCCTATATTACATCATTTAATAGACTAGTTTCTATTTTTGATTTCAGCCATTCCCTAGGTTGTGCTACAGTATCAGTGCTTTGTAAATGGAAGACTGCAAATATCCGGTAGTTGGTATTCCCTAAAGTCTCCTCTCATCTTCCCACTCTGGCTAAACTACTTCAGTGCTAATTCTACCCCAGTTCTTTTTTCTCTCCTTTTTTATTTATTGTATTTGTGTTTTAATTTTACCCATCAGCCATGGGTTCCCCTATCCTCCCCCCTCCCGCCCCCACCTCCACGTTCCCCCCATCCCCTCCATTCCCATCTCCTCCAGGGCCAAGACTCCCCTGGGGATTCAATTCAACCTAGTGGATTCAGTACAGGTGATTGACAGCTGATAGTATCTCTATGACTGATGAGTGTGTGGAGCAACAGTGCCTTCTTTGCGACAGCATAGTTCAGCCTGTTTCTGATTCACAACTGCCACTGTCTGCTTCTGCAAGGGGATTTCATCCAGTTTAAGAATGGTTCACAGGAATAAAAGTGTTGTCCTTAGAGTTTTCTACTCTTGTACTGCACTTACTGCCTGTCTAACCCACTGCCTTCTTTCCTACCATTTCCACTCTAGACTTCTGAGTCTACATAATCTGCATGATTATCCCTGACAGGGTTTCAATAGAGACACTGAACATTTCCCCAGTAGCTATCATTCATCAGATAGTGCCCTTCTCCTTGCCATTTCTGCTGGCATATTTTGCCTATTTATTTATTCTATTATGTATTTTGAGAGATTTCATTAAACCAGATATACCCCTCTCTAATAATCCTGACCTGAGTGTGAACACATACTAGTGTGTCTATGGGGTATGATTTTTTCTTAAGATCTAACGTTAATATAGTGAATGTTGTCACTTCAACTGTCATTCTAATACATTTTGTGCTTTTAATAAAGTTTCTTATCTAAACTTCTGGTGGGATAAAGACCCAAAGAGCTCAACTAGAGTCTGTGTTCTGAGTTTGTATTTAGCAGGATGATTGTTCAAAGAAAAACACTTCTCATAGAGCATCCTTGAATGCACTTTACACAGATCTTTTAAAGACTAACGATCTAGAAAAACTAAATCCTGGTTGGCAGTTGACCAGGGGAAGCAAAGCAAGCAAGCAGTTTTACAGAATCCCAAACACGCACATAGCTGGAGCACTCCAAACCTTATTGTCTAGAACAGGGTTAAGGATTTTCACATGGGAGTTTTCATGGAGGGGCTAAAAAAGGGAGCGTCAATTTCAGGTAAAGCCAAAGACAGCTACAACTGAGAAAAAATAGTGAAACCTTTGCTCTGTCACAAGATTATAGATATAATTTGAGTAGTATTATACATTCTCATTACTTATCTTTTGAATTTAAATAACATATACATTAAGAATTACTTTATTAAGCAAACCGACCATACTCCAGGAAGTATATGAGCAACACAAAATGGACTTTTTATTTTATTTTTCTTCTTTTCTTTGAGGGAGGTCACAATGGACAGGGGATGTATGTGGGAAAACAGAAGTGAATGTGATCAGGGTGGTTTATGTGAAACTCCAAAATAATCAATAAAAATATTATTTTGGAAAAAATAGAATCGCTTAGTTTAAATTTTGTGGTGGTTGTCGAAGTTGATTTCTTTTACAACATGAGTACCAAATATCAGTATATACTGAAATTCTTATATTATGTTTGCTTATTTGACTGTCACTTTTCCTTGTTTCTCAGGGGCCAACAAGATATCATCTTGAGTGCTGCATTTTCTAAGAAACTTGATGGATTTCCTTTCATAAATATGCACATTCTGAGGTATTGAGAAATCCCACAGTAACAACTCCTAACTCCTCCTGTCAAAATTTTTTGTGGCTTAGGCTGATTTTGCACTCCTAACCTTAAAGGACCCTCTGTTCCAGGCCTTCTGTAGATCCATGGATTAATGGCATCTTCTCTACCTGAGGCTGTAAACATTTGCCATTATTCATTTGCCTGGAGAAATAGTACAGCTATATATTAAGGAAATTGGGCTGAATCACAGTACCGACTTCAGGAAACTGGTAATCAGAATAATTTTCTTTTCACAAACTAACATTGGAATTCTGAGAAATTTCTTCCTTATTTTCTACTATCTAGTCCTCTACTTCAGAGAACATGCATTAAAGCCACAGAGTCAATTCTCATTCACCTAATGGCAGCCAAGGCCTTGGTCATTCTCTCTGCAGGAGTGTCCCAAACAATGGCAGTTTGGGGACTGAAACATTTTTGGATGATTTTCGATGCAAGCTCTTGTTGTACGTTCATGGATT
The DNA here is from genome assembly GCF_903995425.1 of Onychomys torridus. Taxonomy (NCBI): domain Eukaryota; kingdom Metazoa; phylum Chordata; class Mammalia; order Rodentia; family Cricetidae; genus Onychomys; species Onychomys torridus. The sequence continues at coordinate 5,311,971 of NC_050443.1, forward strand.
CAGCAGGAGTGTGTCCACTTATACGATCTGCTTCTTGAGTGTCTTCCAGACCATGACCATCATCATGTTGGAAGGATCATAAAGTCAAAGATGCAAAGTACATTGGCTCCTTCATTTTCCTACTCTGGGTATTTTATATGTTGATAAATTTAATTTTCTTTGTCTATCCATTCATTAAAATAAATAATGAAAATATGACAAGAAAATGAGATTTTGGATACTGCTACATGGAAGAGTGGGATGAAATCAGTGATTCACTCTATGTAGCATTTGTGATGTGCCCAGAAATCTTCTTTTCTGGGTTCATTGCCTGGTCAAGTGGTTCCATGATTGTTTTTCTGTACAGTACACCTGTTAGAATGGCTATGATCAAAAATACTAATGACAGTCAATGTTGGAGAGGATGCAGAGCAAAGGGAACACTACTCCACTGTTGGTGAGAATGCAAACTTGTACAACCACTGTGGAAGTCAGTATGGTAGTTTCTCAGAAAATTGGGAATTGAACTACCTCAAGACCCAGCCATACCACTCTTGGGCATATACCCAAGGAATTCTCAACCATACCACAAAGATACATGCTCACCTATGTTCATAGCAGCATTATTTGTAATAGCCAGAACCTGGAAACAACCTAAATGCCCATCAACTAAAGAATGGATTAAGAAAGTGTGGTACATATACACAATGGAGTAGCACTCAGCAGAGAAAAACAATGACAGCATGAAATTTGTAGGCAAATGGATGGAACTAGAGAAAATCATCCTGAGTGAGGTAACCTAAACTCAGAAGGACAAACATGGTATGTACTCACTCATAAGTGGATTCTAGATAGAAAACAAAGAACAATCAGACTGCAACCCACAGAAATATAAAGCTATATATATGGCATGGAGGACCCTAGGATGACTGTTGCTTATAATAAGATTTGGTTTTACTCAATTACTGAGCAACCCTCAGTGAAACTTTACACTATTAAGGTAAGAATTTATACTGTATCAAGCTGATAATTGTAAAATAAATTAATTAAATAATCTAAAAAAGAAAAATTTGAACTATTAAAAAACATATTTTGCTAACGCAAAAAAGGGAAACTAGGGGCTCATCATTCCTATTTTTTCCCTTGTATTATATATTTTTAATTTTTTTAAAGATTTATTTATTTATTATGTATACAATATTCCTCCTGCACATTGCCTGCAGGACAGTAGAGGGTACCAGATCTCATTATCGATGGCTACAAGCCACCATGTGGTTGCTGGGCATTGAACTCAGGACCTCTGGAAGAGCAACCACTGCTTTTAACCTCTTAGCCACCTCACCAGCCCCGTTTTTAAATATTTTATTGGTGGATTCTGCTGGAGTATCCACTACAGACAAGCACTGGAGTGCTCCTGTTGCAAATCACCCTCTGGAGCTATGGAAGGATCTTTCTACTTACACTTGAAGGGGAACCAGTCTGGTATTGGTGTAGGCCCAGAGTACTGCTTATATCTTTCCTCAAGACAATGAAATTCCTCATTGGGTTTCTGAGCGCTGAGTGTGCCATGTGGCTGCAGCTGAAGCCCAACATGACAGAAACCTATTGGGCCCTAATGAAAAACTCTCCCCTTCTGATGCCAATGGGGATTGAAAGCCCAACAGGGCCATGTTTGGCAAACATTAAGGTAAGTCTAGGAACTGCCCATGCGGTTGGATTCTCCAGAAGGTAAAGTATGGTAACTGCTTTTTCAAGTGTGATTGAGAACATGTCACCCAGACACCTAGGAGATTAAGGATAACACTGAAGATCCCTGACCTCCATTTATTAACAGTAGCATGCCAGCTAAGCATTTTCATTCTCACAATCCTATTCAAGCTGGAGCAGTACCTACTTCTCAGGAATGGCTCTCTGCAACATTTTTTGGCCTCCTGAAATTCATTTAGCCCCCTTTGAAGATACCTTAAAATTTGTGAGCCTTAATGTAGCCATTATGAGACCATTAGTTCTGCTCCTTGTGTGCTGCCTGTTTTTTCTTTATGGTTCTTAGTTGTTCTTTTGTAGAGCTGCCAGCTTAAGTCATGCTGGGATTAAGAATAATGGGCCTCAGCAGTTCATGTTCCTGGAGCTGTATCCATGCCAATGGATACCCACATGCTCCAGAAGAGAATTTTACATCACTGCTGCCATTGTTGCTGTTATAAGAGTGCCAACCATTGCTACTACTGTTTCTGAGATTGCCATTTCATAATTGATTACTACAGCTAGCACAGTGGAGACCCTGGCAGCAAAAGTAGCTACCACAGTTAATTAATTTTTCATTCTATTGGGCATGACAAATTTAAATCAACAGTTATATACATTTCAATTGGCTTTGAAAGTTATAAATTTACAAACTCAAGTTCCATTTGCTTTTGGGATACCATCTTAGAAGGACTCCAATTTGCAGTAAAGCTCGTTAAGGAAGGGAATGGCTCAGTTGCCTTTAATCTACTGGCTATGGATGGGTTAAGCCTTCTGTTGGTCTTTTCTGTGCCAAACACACAGATTGCAAGCCCAGTGCCACTTAGAGATCTTTGGCAACAGTTAACTCTGCAGCTCTCACATGATTGAGCCTGTATGATAATGAGTATTCAGAGATGGGTAATGCCTGGGGGTACTCACCAACGTAAGACAGAATGCTTGTGTGGCCTGGATAGGTGTCTCCATGATGAGTAAGGTGACCTGCTGATGTTCCATGCAACCTAAGTCAGAAGCTCAATTTTTTAGTAAAAGGGGGGGGGGGGATCTGTATATCCCTGGTCCCTGTTATGGGTAATGGTTGCATTGCTTGCTGACCTTGGCCTTAGTATCCTCCCTATGCTAAATCCCTGAGAGGTTCCACCCTCCTGAATGTTTAAGGGGAGCTCTTTGTCTGTGTATCCAGGATATTGGGCATTTACAGCTTAGATGCAAGATTGAAAATCATTAGAAGTGGGTTTGGGTATTTAGCTCAGTGGTAGAGTGCTTGCCTAGCAAGCACAAGGCCCAGGGTTCGATCTTCATCGCCAAAGGAAAAAAATCAGAAGTGAACTTCTGCCCTCTGGGGTTCTCCCATTGTGCTATAAGCCTGTATTGAAGACCTCCTCCCTCCTTTAATAAATGGCATTCGGCATTCAAAAAAAAAAAGAAGAGGGGGTCAAGATCATGATGGGGAAACCCACAGAGACAGCTGACCGATGCTAGTTGGAGCTCACTGACTCTGGACTGACAGCTTGGGAACCTGCATGGGACCGAACAAGGCCCACTGAATGTGGGTGACAGTTGAGTGGCTTGATCTATTTGTGGGGTCCCAGGCAGCAGGACCAGGACTTATCCCAGGTGCATGAACTGGCATTTTGTAGCCCATTCCTTGTGATGGGATACCTTGCTCAGCCTTGATACAATGGGGAGGGCCTAGGCTCTCCTTCAACTTGGTATCCCAGACTTTTTTGACTACCATGGGAGGCCTTACCCACTCTGAAGAGTGGATGGGGGTAGAGTGGGAGGGAGGTGAAGAGGCAGGAGAAGGGGAGGGAGGGGGAACTGGGGTTGGCATGTAAAATGAAAAAAATTAATAAATAAATATATATTTTTTAAAAAAGATGTGCAAAGAAGCCATTAAACTCACTTCCAATAGAGGTGCCTTTCTTGTGGCTTTAATCCTGTCAGGGAATCTTGGCTGCCTGGCTGCTGCACAGAAACTTGTAGATACTACTATTCTAACTGCAAAGCAAACTGAAACCATAGCTGGTCATAAACTTGCATCTCAGGTGGCGCTTGTCCCATGACAGCTGCTCTGGAATGCTCCAGGACCAGAAATCATCTTTATTATTATTTCCCAAATACCAAACTGTTCTTGACCTTGTAGCAATAGTCCTCAACAAAGTCTGTGGAGTTCTACATCTCTGCTAGTCACATAAGAAAAATTGAGATGGATATTTTTCACCTCGTACCAAAGTCAATTCAAAAATAATGAGGTTTTTGAGGTAATATTTAATTTTATTAATTAATATTCTTTTCTTTTGTTCACTTTTATTAAAGATAGATATTTCTCATGCTATATAATTTAAATACAGATTTCTTTTGCTTTACACCTCACAATTCCACCCACCTCCCCTCCCACCTAGATACATTCCCTTCCTGTTTCTCATTAGAAAAGAACAGGCTTTCTAGGAGATAACTACAAAAAAAAACAAGATAAAATATAATAATGTAAAACAAAAAACATAATATCAAAGTTGGACAATACAAAACAGCAGAAAAACAAAGGGCCCTCAAGGGAAGGTCAAAAACCAGAGACTCGCATGTCTCCACATTCAGGAATCCCACAAAAGTCCTGAACTAAAAGTTATTATACATATGCAGGGAGGATATGCAGCAGATCATGTAGGCCTTGTGATTGCTACTTAAGTCTCTGTAAGTTCTTATGAGCTTTTTCTCAGTAGAGGGCCTGGTCCTCCCAATGTCTTCTGTTCCCTTTGCCTCTCCCACCCTTTGTCTCCTCTTCTGTGTGGTTGCCTGAGCTGTGAGTGTAGAGGTAGAGACATCTCATTTAAAAGTGTGTGTTCCAAGGCCTCTCTCTGTCTCTGTCTCTCTGTCTCTCTGTCTCTCTGTCTCTCTCTCTCTCTCTCTCTCTCTCTCTCTCTCTCTCTCTCTCTGTGTGTGTGTGTGTGTGTGTGTGTGTGTGTGTGTGTGTGTGTAATATCTGGTTGTAGGTCTCAGTATTTGTTCCCATCTTCTGTAGAAAGAAGCCTCTCTGGTATTGGCTGAATAAGGCACTGATCTATGAATATAGCAGAATATCATTAGGAGTCATCTTATCATATTTTATTTTTGTAGGTCAGTAGTGTTTGGTTTTATCTTAGGTCTCTGGGAAATATAGACTCTGGTTTTTGGTCAACCAAACATTGTCAGGCAGAGGTTCTCACTCCTGGCATAAGACTTCAGTCAAATCAGACACTGGCTGGATACTACCATAAGGTTTTTCCAGGCAGATTTATTACAGGTTTTGTGGTTGTGTTGGTATCCACCTTTCTCTTTTGGTTGCATGCAGAATATCTTTTTGTGTCATATACACTAGAATATGGGAATGAAGGTTCTAGGTAGTCACCAGGTGGACCTCTGCTTGTTCAGTTGGCTGTATGGGTGTTATCTTCAGCAGTGGAGCCTTGCTCTCAGTTTGTGGAGAGCAACCTATTGTCTTGGCAACAGTCTGGTATCTATGAGGATTTCCATGTATACTGGCTGGTTTTGAGTGTCAACTTTAAACAGGCTAGAGTCACCAGAGAGGAAGGAACCTCAGCTGAGGAAATGCCTCAGTCACATCCAGCTATAAGGCATTTTGTCTAATAGTGATTGATATGGAAGAACACAGTCAATAGTTGATGGTGGCATCTTTAGGCTGCTGGTCTTGATTAAAGGCATATGGAACCATCACCTGACTCTGCTTATGGCTTGCTATGACCTCTGATCTCCGGGCAAACTTTATTAACATACAAATAAAATCACATTTCAGCACAAATAAAATATCACTATATTTCCCCTTTCTATTCTAATAAAAAGAAAAAAGCTATAACTAATATAAGAAAAACTATATACAATAAGTACAATAACTATATAAAATATATAAAAGCAATAAATAACTAATCAATGTTTAGTCCATTTGCATTTGACAAACTCAGAGAAAATATTCCATTATCTATCCTATTTTGGTAAGTCCAAAATGTACCTGATTCACTTTCTATCCTATCATATATTACTAACAGAACTGTCTAATAATATCTTTCAAATTTATACACTTACACCTCTTTAGTGAGTTTATTTTCTGAAATTCCTAACAAGAAAAACTATAACTATTTAATCTTCAACTAACTATAACTATAACCATCTAATCTTCAACTCCTTCAGAGACCCAAGAAAGATATAATGTTACCTAATAAAACAATATATGCAAGCAAGAGACTTCCAAAAAATGTGAGTGGACAGAAACAGCCAGCTGCAAGGAGAGTCACCCAAGATTTCTCTGCAACATTGGGGCATCATTTTCAGCCTATAGTCTTAGCATATCGGACAGACTCATTTGTGAAGTAGGATGTACACAAGGCCTACAGTTTGACCTCATATTTGGTGAGAGTAGTACATGTACCAGATAAACCTGAATTCTACTAGTGCCTTATCATGATTCAGGTTTCTAAATTCTGGAAATTGTTGATGTTTTTGGAACTCAGCTGTTCATTCTTCATGGCTTGTGGGTGGCTTCATCTCAGCATCCCATTCTTCTCCACATCCTATTCTTCTAGGCTTGTAGGTGACTTCATCTCTTTTATTAAACACCAGTCTACCATAGAGAGGTTAGACTCCATCAGCCTAGTTACTCTTTCAAGAATAACTTTCATCTATTGTTCCACTGCACACCAGAAGCCATTGGTCCACTGTCTGTTCAGTTACCTTCAAAAAAGGGACATTGTATCTTTTTCAGATTATAAAGGCCACTTCAGCGATGGTGCCATATTGTCCTGGCCTCAGAGGATGCCTGTTGCTAAAGCCACAACCACATTTTCTTGGCAAGTATCAGTAGTCCTTTGTTTTGTGTCCTGTCTGTCCTGTTTGCCATGTTTGGCAGCAGTTGATTCCAAGACACTTTGTTGTCCATGGCTAACTTTTGTCACAATGAAAGTTAACTCCATATGCAGTTTCTTCAATGCCCATATCTTCTCTGAAGTTGATTGGTGCTGCCAGGGGCTGACATGTCTCATAATTACAAAAAAAGAAAAAAATTCTAAGTTATTAAAACATTTTAAATGCCATGTTCTATAGATCTCTGAAAGGTTTGAAGATGACCTGTCTATCTAAAATATATCTGCACAACTTTGAAAACATACCTAAAATGACCACAAGTTTGATTGTAATGTCTAACTACTAACTTTCATTTCTTTATATCCTAATAGTTTGTAATAATAACATTCAATGGTTAGCAGATTACATTACATTGTTAAATGAACTGTGTAAGTACAATATCCTCAACAAGATTAGAAATATATGCACAGCATTTTCTAACAATCTCATGTAGTTAGAGTTTTTCTACCTGGCCCAGTCAGGACAAATCTCTCTTACCCGCCAGTCCCACAGTCACTCAGACCCAACCAAGAAAGCACACAGAAACTTACATTGTTTAGAAACTGTATGGCTGTGACAGGCTGCTTGTTATTTACTTCTTCTCTCTTAAATTAACCCATTTCTGTTAGTATATACTTTGCCACATGGCTTGTGGCTTACCGGTGTCTTTACATGTTGCTTTTCATGGCGGCGGCTGGCTGTGTCTCTCCCCAGCCTTCTACTTCCCAGAATTCTCTTCTCTCTTGTCCCGCCTATACTTCCTGCCTAGCCACTGGCCAATCAGAACTTTATTTACTCAGAGCGATATCCACAGCAATCTCACTCTAAATATATATAATTTGTATACAATATACAAAAATCCAATCCAGTGTAGTGTTTAAAACTAGTACTTATCTTTTAAAACTAGATTCAATAATCTCTTTATCTATATAATATCTGTATCTTCTCTATACTTTTCAGAGTACATTCAATAATCTACCCTCCATTATATCATTTCTATATATCTTTTTTAAACAAGAAACTTAAATCTAATCTCTTTTGTTTAGCCCTTTTTGTAACCATTAACAACAACTTGTAACCAACCCTCCTAAACAATGAAAATTATCCCAGACCCCAAACCCATTGAAAGACCAAAAATCATCTGCCCCACACCACCTCTTTGGGAATGTGATCATCCTGTTCTTAAAATTGCTTCCTGCTGGTTGTGGGTTAAGGCATCTTTATTCTGAAAAGAATTATTTTGGGTTTATTGCCATATTCTAGAAAAGGTAGCTATATCATTTGTTGTCTAGGCTCTGCATAATGCCAAAGTTCAGAGTTTATCTCAAGTCCTTGTTCAAGAATAGCATACAATTTTTAATTTTGTTATTTTGGATTTTCTGTCTTTTAGTTATTACATTATTGTTTGTAAATTTTGTTGATTTTCTTAATGTCCAATGTTTTGTTTTACTGAATATATTTATTGTTTTTGTTGTTGTTTTTCTGTTTTATCACTTTCAGCCTTGACTTTGATTATTTCAAGTTATCTGCTCATTTAGGGTATGATTTCTTCATTTTCTTCTAGAGCTCTCATATGTGCTGTTAAGTTACTAGTGTGAGATCACTCCATTGTTTTTTTAATGTTGACACTTAGTGCTAAGATCTTGCCTCTTAAAACCCCCATCAGCGTGCCTCATAAATTTGGATTTGCTGTGTATTCTTTTTATTCGAATCTTGAATATCTAATTTCTTTCTTAATTTTTCTCTTGAAGCATTTTTCATTCAGTGGTGAGTTGTTCAGTTTTCAAGAGTTTGTAATCTTTCTGTTGTTGATATCTAGCTTTAATCCATGGTGTTCAGATAGGAGGCAGACTGTTATTTCAATTTTTTAGCATCTGTTGAGACTTGGTCTGTGTCTGAGTTTGTGAACAATTTTGGAGAAAGTTCCATTGGGTATTGAGAAGAATGCTTCTTCTTTATCTGTGAGTGAAATGTTTTACATATCTCTTAGGTCCACTGGGTTTATAATGTCAGGTATCTCTAACATTTCTCTAGTTTTTGTCTGGATGACCTGTCCCTTGGTGAAATCTGGGTACTGAGGCCTCCCACTATCATTGTCTAAGGGACCATGTGTGATTTAGTTGTCCTGATGTTTCTTTCACAAACTTGGCTGACCTTGTGTTTAGTGCATAGATATTGAGAACTGAAATGATTTTTGGTGTATTTTTCCTTTGATGATTATGTAGTATCCTTCTCTTATCGCTTCTGACTAGTTTAAAGTCTATTTTGTTAGATATTAAAATGGATGCTCCAGCTTGCCTCTTAGTCCCCTTTTCCTAGAATATCATTTTTCCATTTTTTTACACTAAGGAAATGGCTGACCTTGAAGCTAATATGAGTTTCTCAGATACAGTAGAAGAATGAATCTTGATCATTTTGTTAGTCTGTGCCTTAATTTAATGGGGCATTGAGATGGTTGATGTTGAGCAATATCTATGTTCAGTGTTTGTTATGTTGGCCTGTGTATGAGTATTTGTCTTCTTCAGATTTACCTGTCTGGTGTTATTTATTCCCTGTGTTATATTGGGTGTGATTAACCTACTGGGATTTCAATTTGCCTACTACCGCCTTCTGTAGAGCTGGATTTGTAATTAGATATTGTTTAGTTTGGTTTTATCATGGAATACCTTCTCTTCTCCATTTATGGTAATTGCAAGTTTTGCTGCATATATTAGTCTTGGCTGGTAGTTGTGTTCTCAGAGTTTGTAGCACACTTGTTTATGCCCTCCTCTCTTTTATTGTCTCCATTAAGAATTAAGATATTATTCTAATTATTCTGCCTTTATATTTGTTTGATCTTTTTTCACTTTCTGCTTTTGATATTTCTTCTTTTTTCTGTTCATTTAGTGTTTTGAATATTTGTGCCCAGAGGAATTTCTTTTCTGCTCCACTGTTTTTGGTGTTCTATATGATTCTAGTACCGTGATAGGCATCTCCTTCTTTAGGTTAAGGAAAATAATCTTCTAGGATTTTCTTGAAAATACTTTCTGTACCTTTTATCTGGGTCTCTTTTCTTTCCTCTCCCCTATTACTCTTAAATTTTGTATTTCCATATTGTCCCATATTTCCTAGATGTTTTTGTGCCAGAATTTTTAAAGAAATAACAGTTTCTTACACTTATGAGTTTGTTTCTTCTATGGTGTCTTCAACACCTTAGATTCTCTCTTTCACATATTTCATTCTTGCTGAAGCTCCTATCAGAATTCTTGTTTGAGTTTCCACATTTTCCATGTCCAGATTTTCCACAGTTTGGGTTTCTTTATTGATTTTCTTTTCATTTTCAGTCCTGAATCATTTTATTCATTTTCATTGACTGTATTTTCATAGACTTCTTTACTGGACTTATTAACTTCCTCTGTAATGACCTCTATCATACTCACAAATGCTGTTTTTAGGTCTTTTTTCTATCCTTTATCTATGTTGCAATAGTGAGGGCCAGCTCTAGCAATGTTGCTGTGTCCTAGTGGTGAACTACTGTCCTGGCAGATATTGATCATGTTTGTACAGAGCTTTTGGGCATCTGGCCTTTGAAAATGTGATTCTATTTGATGATATCTGGTCCTGTCTTTTTTAGGTAGACTTTTTTTTTCTTCCTTGGTTTCTGTTTTCTTTCTGGTTCTAAGGAGACTGTGGTTGTTCTGCATTTCCTTGTAGAAAAAATCTGCAATATTGCTAGGTGTGTCCATCATGGATTCAGGCAAAATATTGTCCAATATATTGGTATTTAATATTAGGAATGGGGATTAACTAAGAGGGAGAAGGGTCTGATGAAGTCCACAAAGGGAGGGAAAGTGCATGTTTTACCATAATCTGCTAAATCCCATAGGAAGGAACACAGAGGATAGGAGAGGCAGCTGCATGTGCTCTACTCCAGATGTGGGGGTGAAACAGCACAATTTGACTTGGAGTAAAAAGGGAGAGTGAAGATTTGCATTTAGCCTACTTGCTTCTCTGCATGTATTGGCCTTTGAGTTCCCAGGCAATGTAGCTTAATTTTTATCAGATTTTTTTCTGTCCCATCTGCCAGCTTCCAAATAATCACATGGAGACTTATTAGCTGAGGATTGTTACTAACTAGCTCATACAGTTTATATTACTCTGTTTTTTAATCTACATTCTTTTATTTGGCTTGGTTACCTATACTATGCAGCTTCCTCTTCATCTGAATGGAGACTCTTGAAAACTCCACCCTTCTCCTTCCCAGAATCCTCTCTGCTAACAAAATCCTGCCTAGCTATTGACCATTCATTTTTTTTATTAAATCAATCACAGTGACATATCTTCACACAGTATAAAGCAATATGCTACAACAACTTTTAATCCTATATTCCACTCACCTTATTAATTCTGCTAATCCAAAAACATTAAATTCCAATTATTGAAGGTCTTCTTTGATTCCTTGGTGTTTCAAAATTTTTCATTGTGTTTTTTTTCTTTTTGTTTAAGTGTATTCTTAGGTATCCATTTGTGGGGAGCGACCCAAAATGGAATTTTTAAAAATTTCCTCTACAGAGTTTGGGTATGTATGAAGGCTATATTCTCTCTCTCTCTCTCTCTCTCTCTCTATATATATATATATATATATATATATATATATATATATATATGTGTGTGTGTGTGTGTGAGTGTGTGTGTGTGTGTGTGTGTGTATATATGTATATATATATATGTATATATATACATATATATGTGTGTGTGTATATACACACACACACATGCAACGTACATATGTGTGTGCATGTATGTGTATGTATATGCTAAGAGCCATCCTGAATGATGAAAAGATCCCAGCAGAGGATGTGAGGAGATTGCAGGGGAAGGGGTGAGCCAGACCATGGTAGTGCTGAGAATCCTGCAGCATGACTGACTAGCAGCCGTAGTTCTTGTTTATTTATATAGAATTTAGTAATCAGGGATACATTATGATGTTCTAAATATATATATATATATATATATATATATATATATATATATATATATATATATATATCTTGTAAATTTTGATATAAGATTCATACTTTAAGAAAAGTTTAAAGAATTAGAATAGAATCAAAGAATTGAGATTAGTAATAGAATAGTCCCTTAATTAATTTGGTTTTTCTCCTTTCCCATGTCAGAAGATGGCTCTTTCTTCTGGTATGATACAGGGAGTTTGCATTTTCCTTTTAACAACATGCTTGAGTTTAAAGAAAGAGAGAGCCATTCTCCAACTCCAAAGTCAGCCTTAAATTTTAATTGAACTGGGACTACAAGAAGACCTATAGTGTTAATTTTTTAGAGAAGAACAGAAACAAACATTTAGGAAGATTTATGAAATTTTGTAGATGATATACCAATAGGCCATTTTACTCTTTAGAATAATTATAATGCCATAGAGGTAATTTCTAAGGAGAAAAGATCATCACTAATTGATATAATAAAGTCAGTAGAATCATGTTTCTGATGAATAGAAAACACAGAAGAAACAGAAGATATCCACCATAAAAATGACTTTAAGAAGATATTAGAGATCTTAAAAGAGGAAATGAAAAATTCCCTTAAAGAAATTGAGGAAAAGTCAAACAAAAAAATGGGAAGAAATTAGTAAATCCCTAGAAAGCCAAGAGAAAGCAAATTAAACACAGCTCAAGATTTCAAAACTGGAATAGAATCAATAAAGAAGACACAAACTGAGGTAATGCTGGAAGTGGAAAATCTGAGTAAACAAGCAGGAACTACAGATGCAAGTATAACCAACAGAATGAAAGAGATGGCAGAGCAGATCTCTTACATTGAAGTTACCGTAGAAAAAATAGATTTGTCAGTCAAATAAAACACTAAAACCAACAAAGTCATGACCCAAAGTGTCCAGGAAATTTGGGACACCATGAAAAGACCAAACCTAAGAATAATAAAGATTGAAGAAGGAGAATACCAACTCAAAGGCACAGAAAATATATTCAACAAAATCATAGAAGAAAAATTTCCCAACCTGAAGAAGGAAATGCCTATAGAAATACAAGAAGGTTACAGAATACCAAATAGACTGGATCCAAAAAAAATGTTCCCTTGCCACATAATAATCAAACCACTAAAAATACAGAATAAAAAAAATTAAGAGCTGTAAATGAAAAAGGCCAAGTAACATTTAAAGGCAGACCCATAAGAATAACACCTGACTTCTCAATAGATACTCTAAAAGCATGAAAGTCCTGGACAGATGTTATGCAGATACTGAGAGACCATGGATGCCAACTCAGACTATTATACCCAGCAAAACTCTCAGTCAACATAGATAGAATAAACAAAATATTCCATGATAAAACCAGATTTAAACAATATCTCTCCACAAATCCAGCCCTACAGAAAGCACACGAAGGAAATTTCCAACCTAAGCAAGAAAGATTCATCCATGAAAACACAGGCAATAAATAGTCCCATACCAACAAATACCAAAGAAGGGAAACATACAAAACTACCACCAAAAATTAAATGGAATTAACAATAAATGTTCATTAATATCCATCAATATAAATGGTCTCAATTCACCTATAAAAAGACACAGACTAACAGAATGGATACAAAATTAAGATCCATCCACTTGCTGCATACATGAAACACACCTCAACTTCAAACACAGACACCACATCAAAATAAAAAGGCTTGGAAAAGACTTTCCAATCAAATGGATTTAAGAAGCAAGCTGATGTAGCTATCCTGAGATCTAGTTAAATAGATTCATATTAAAATCAATTGAAAGAGATCAGGAAGAACACCACATAGTTATCACAGGGAAAATCTGACAAGATGAAGTCTCAATTCTGAATATTTATGCCCCAAATCCAAGGGCACTGACATTCATAAAAGAAATATTATTAAAGCTTAAATCAGACATCATACCCCATATACTAGTAGTAGGAGACTTCAACACCCACTCTCACCAATGCACAGGTCTGCCAGACAAAAACTTAACATAGAAATAGGGAAACTAGACTTAATAGATAACTACTGAATATTACACCCTAACAAAAAAAGAATATACCTTCTTTTCAGCACCCCAGGGAACCTTCTCCAAAATCAACCACATACTTTGTCACAAAGCAAATCACAACAGATACAATAAAATTGAGATAACCTCCTGTGTCTTATCAGACCACCAAGGCTTAAAGTTAGATCTGAACAACAATAAAAATTACAGAAAATGTACAATCTCATGAAATCTGAATAATGTCCAATTGAATCACCAATGGGTCCAGGAAAAAATAAAGAAATTAAAGATTTCCTAGAATTCAAAGAAAATGAATGTACAACATACCAAAACTTATGGAACACCATGAAAGCAGGGCTAAGAGGAAAATTCACAGCTATAATGCCCACATAAAGAAGTTGAAGAAATCTCACACTAGTGACTTAACAGCGTACCAGAGAGCTCTAGAACAAGAAGAAGCAAACTCACCCAGGAGAAACAGACACCAGGAAATAATCAAATTGAGGGCAGAAATTAATAAAATAGAAACAAAGAGAATAATACAAAGAATTAATGAAACAAAGAGATGGTTCTTTGAGAAAATCCATAAGATAGATAAGCCTTTATCCAAATTAAACAAAAAGCAGAGAGAGAGAGAGCATCCAAATTAACAAAATCAGAAATAAAAAGGGGGACATAACAACAGACAATGAGGAAATTCAGAGAATCATCATGTCACACTTCAAAAACCTGTACTCCACAAATTTGGAAAATCTGAAAGAAATGGACAATTTTCTGGATAGGCACCCCATACCAAAGTTAAATCAAGACCAGATAAACTACTTAAATATACCAATAACCCACAGGAAATAGAAGTGGTCATTAAAAGTCTCCCAACCAAAAAAAGCCCAGGACCAGATGGTTTCAGTGCAGAATTCTACCAGATTTGCAAAGAAGAGATAATACCAATACTCTTCAAATTGGTCCACACCATAGAAACAGAAGGAACATTACAAAAAATCATTTTATGAGGTCAGTTACCCTGATACACAAATGACACAAAGATGCAACAAACAAAAAGAATTACAGACCAATCTCCTCATGAACATTGATGCAAAAACACTAAATGAAATACTGGCTAACCAAATCCAGGAATACATCAAAAAAAATTGTCCACCATGTCCAAGTAGGCATCATCCCAGGGATGCAAGGATGGTTCAACATATAAAAATCTGCCAATGTAAAACACCACATAAACAAACTGAAAGGAAAAAAGAACAAGATCATTTCATTGGATGCTGAAAAAGTCTTTGATAAAATCCAACACCCCTTCATGATAAAGGTTCTAGAGTGATCAGGATTAAAGGGAACATACCTAAACATAATAAAGGCAATTTACAGCAAGCAGACAGCCAACATTAAATTAAATGGAGAGAAACACAGAACAGTTCCACTAAAATCAGGCACAAGACAAGGCTGTCCACTCTCTCCATATTTATTCAATATAGACCTTGAAGTTCTAGCTAGAGCAATAAGACAACAAAAGGAGATCAAGGGGATACAAATTGGAAAGGTAGAAGACAAACTTTCATTATTTGCAGAATATATGATTGTATACATAAGTGACCCCAAAAATTCTACCAGGGAACTCCAACAGTTGATAAACTCCTTCAGTTATGAGGCAGGATACATGATTAACTCAAAAAATCAGTAGCCCTCCTATATACAAATGAAAAAGGGGCTGAGAAAGAAATGAGAGGAGCTTCACCCTTTACAATAGCCACAAATAATGTAAAATACCTTGGGGTAACTCTAACTAAGCAACTGAAAAACCTGTATGATAAGAACTTTAAGTCTCTGAAGAAAGAATTGAAGAAGATATCAGAAAATAGAAAAATCTCCCATGCTCATGGATAGGTAGAATCAACATAGTAAAAATGGCAATCTTACCAAAAACAATCTATAGATTCAATGCAATACCCATCAAAATCCCAACACAATTCTTCACTGACTTGGAAAGAACAATACTTAACTTTATATGGAAAAACAACAAAACTAGCATGGCTAAAAGAATCCTGTATAATAAAGTAACATCTGGAGGCATCATTATCCTTGATCTCAAGCTGTACTATAGAACTATATTAATAAAAACAGCTTGGTACTGGCACAAAAACTGACATGTGGACCAATGGAATTGAATTAAAAACCATGACATTAATTCACACACCTATCAACATATGATTTTTGACAAAAAAGCCAAAACTGTACCATGGAATAAAGAAAACATCTCCAACAAATGGTGCTGGCATAACTGGATGTCAATGTGTAGAAGGCTGCAAATAGATCCATATCTGTCACTATGCCCAAAACTCAAGTCCAAGTGGATCAAAGATCTCAACATAAATCCAGTTACATTGAACTTGATAGAAGAGAATATAGGAAGTAGTCTGGAATGAATAGGCACAGGAGACCATTTACTAAATTTAACACCAGTAGCACAGACACTGAGAACGACAATTAATAAATGGAGCTGAAACTGAGACGCTTTTGTAGAGCAAAGGACACAGTCAATAAGACCAAATGACAGCCTACAGAATGGGAAAAGATCTTCACTAACCCCACATCTGACAGAGGCTAATCTCCAAAATATATAAAGAACTCAAAAAGCTAGACATCAAATATTGAACAATCCAATTAAAAAATGGGCTACAGAGCTTACCAGAGAATTCTCAACCGAAGAGTCTCAAATGGCTGAAAGGCTTTTAGGGAATTGTTCAACATCCTTAGTCATTAGGGAAATGCAAATCAAAACAACTCTGAGATACTGTCTTATACCTGTCAAAATGGCTAAGATCAAAAATACTGAAGACAGCTTATGTTGGAGAGGATGTGGAGCAAGGGGAAGACTCCTCCACTGTTGGTTGGAATGCAAAACTTGTACAGCCATTCTGGAAATCATTATGGCGGTTTCTCAAAAAATTGGGAATGGGAATAAGTCTTCCTCAACATCCAGTTATACCACTCTTGGGCATATACCCAAGGAATGCTCAATCTTATCACAAGGACACATGCTCAACTATGTTCATATCAGCATTATTCATAATAGCAAGAACCTGGAAACAATCTAGATGCCCCTCAACTGAAGAATGGATAAAGAAAATATGACACATATTCACAATGGAGTACTACTCAGCAGTAAAAAACAATGCTATCTTGAAATTTGCAGACAAATGGATGGATATAGAAAATATTATCTTGAGTGAAGTAACCTAGACTCAGAAGAAAAAACATAGTAGGTACTCACTCATTAGTGGATACTAAATTAAAGGGAAGGGATGGCCAGACTGCAACCCACAACTCCAGAGAGGCTAGCTAACAAGAAATGGCCCTAGGAGGGTCACATGGATGATCCTGTGAAGGAGAAATGGATGATATTTACATAAGTGCACTGGGTGTGGGGGGTGGCAGAGGGCAAGGAGTGGAGGATGAGAACATAGGGAAATGTGAGGGTCAAGCTGGAGCAGGATCAGAGTGGGAGGGCAGCGAGGAAGATACCATGATAGATAAGGACATCATGGAAATAGAAAGAGGCAGGGTGCTGGGGAGGCTCTCAGGAATCCACAAGGTTGACCCAACATTGGTCTGCTGGCAGTGGTCCAGAGGGGGCCTGGACCAGTCTACTCTTGTGACCAGCCTAACAAATAACCTACCTATCATCATAGAGCCTTTGTCCAGTGATAGATGGAGGCAGATACAGAGATCCACAGCCAGGCTATAGGCTAAGCTCTGAGAATTCAATTGATGTGGGAGAGGAGAGATATTGCAGGTGAAGGACATTGAGATCATGATGGAAGGACATGCAGAGATGACCAACCACCCTAGTGGAAGTTCGTGAACTGTGGACTGGTGGCTGTGGAACCCCCTTGTGAGTGGACTAGGCCCTATGGACACAGAAGAAGTTTTTTGGCTTGAACTGTTTGGGGAACACCCAGGCAGGGGGATCGGGATCTGTCCCTGGTCTATGGGAAGGTTTTTGAATCCAATGCCTGTGAGGTGACCCCTTGCACAGCCTTGGTGCAGTGGGAAGGGTCTTGGACCTCCTTAGGCTCACTGTGCTGGGCTCTGCTGACTCCCTATGGGAGACCTTGATTTGGGGTATATGGGAATGCAGGGTGGCTTGGGTAAGAGTCCTGTGGTTGGAGGAGGAAGGAGGGGGTTCTGTGGATAGCATGTGGAGTAGAAAATTTCTTATTAAGAAACATGGAAAAATAAATAAAATGGCTTTTCCAGTCACCAGCTATGAGAAGCCAGCAGATGATATACATCCTGAAGAATATATAGGATATATCTGGCAACCTGATTATATGAGAGATTTTAAAAATATTAAGGAAGAGGTAGTCACCTAGGAAATATATTCAACATATGTAAAACAGACTCCCTTGGATTTATCAGTGTAATGCCCAGTTTTAGGAACAGTAAAAGCTGGCAACCTGCCTAGGGTGCTTCTAGATTTTGGCTTTAGTATGTAATAATGTCTGAGCCTGTCCTTGTAAGTGACCATACATAATGAAACTCAGTATTTTGTGTAATAATATATGAAAGAATATATAGTATCAGAGGTGTGCCATGGTGTGCTCAATTCACCCCTTCAGGCATAGTGGATGAGTGTTCCAATGGAGAGAAGTTGTATGCTCTTTACTGTGATATGTCCATTTTACCAAAAGTTATATACAGATTCAATACAACCCAATGAAAACTTCCATCTCATACTTCACAGAAATAGAAAAAAATCAAGATTCATGTATAACCACAACAGTCTTTAGACAGCAAAAACAATTCTGACCAAAAAGAACAATGGTAGAGAAATTACCATTCCAGATCTTAAGAAATATTACACAGTCAATAAAAATAATATGGTGTTGGCATAAATACTCTAATGTAGACCAATTAGGCAAATTTCAAGACACAAACATGAGGACACATAATTTTAGTCATTAAATATTTAGCAGTATGTCAACATACCATGGAGAAAAGAAAACATATCAACAAATGGTTCTGGGAAAATTGAATTTCTACATGCAGAAGAATGAAATAAGAACTGTGTTTATTGCTTTGTACAGAAACTAACTCCAAATGGAAAAAGACCTAAACTTGAGACCTGAAACTCTGAAATATATATATACTTTTTGAATAGGATGCCATTTACTTAAGAATTAAGACAACAATGATTTTTATTTTATTGGTTACTATTTTTCTTTGATAATTTCACATGTGAATATAAACAAAAACAAAGATGTGTATATTCTGTTTATTCCTTACCCTGTTGTTAGTCTGATGTTTTCATAAATCAAAGAAGTCTTCATTAACTGATGGATCTTCAGTTTAAAGTCATTTGGAGACAAGCACCTCACACAGACTCCTTTAAGGGTGTAATTCCATTCTTGGACTTCTGGATATCCTTCCTCAGAGAATGACTTGTTTACTATTTTGTCCAGTTTGATGAAAACACTGTTAGATGGGTACAGCCCGTATTGGGTAAAATAATCTAATAAATCATAGCTGATGTGTGTGTGTGTGTGTGTGTGTGTGTGTGTGTGTGTGTGTGTATTAAAGTGATTCTTAGGCCCATTAAATTGATGATCAAGGTCACAGAGGAACACACAAGAATGCACACATACACAAAAACAAATACACACAACAAAGAGGAGGCATGAATTCCATTGTCTATTAAATTACTATGTGCAATTATTATATCATGCATAGTTATTTTGTAATTTTTATTTAATCTTGGGAATTTCATTGATGTGTACAATGAAATAGAATCATATGCATACCCTCTTATTTGCTTAATCTAACTCCTTCTTGTATCCAATTTAACATCTTCCTCCCTAACTACCTACATTTTTCTTTTCTTTTTAATAACCCACTGTATCTACTTTGTACATATAGGCATGAGTGCAGGATCATTCGCTGGTGTCTGAGCACCTACCAATGGCTATGAACTCCAAAGAGAATGTTTACCCCTCCTCCAGCAGATATAACTCCCTATTACTCATCAGTGAAGGGTTGGGCATGGAGAGGATCTCTCCCATCTATGCATATAATTCTTTTAGAAATATATATTTTTGCTTTGTCTGTATATGTAAGTGTACTATGTATGTGGATATTATGTATATACAATTTCCATGGAAGCCAGAAGAGGGTATTCAAATCACTAGAAATGGAGTTACTGGTGTTTGAGAGTCAACAAATGGGTACTAAGAATGAATCCTGTCTCTTCAGCCCCTATGCATAATTGTTTATCACAGTCTTATCATTCTACTATTCACTTATCAATTGAAGTTTGTTGAGGGAGATTCTCTGTATAGCAAAAGACAATATTTTCTTAAATTTATCTAGTATACTTTAAGTTTGCTGCACTACACATCTCGGTGATGTTTGTATATTAATTATAAAAATAACTAATTCATATTTAGTTATTTTCCTTTTTAATTAACTAATTTTTATATTATGGGATGCTCTACCTGCATGTAAATCTGTGTACCACATGCATGTTCAGTGCTCATAGAAGCCAGAAAAGGCATCAGAGTCCCTGGAACTGGAGTTACACATAGCTATGAGCTACCATGAGGATGTTTGTAATCAAACCTACATCATCTGGGAGAGCAGCCAGTGCTCTCAGTTACTGAGCCGTCTTACCCAGCTCTTATTTTTGTTAATTTTCTATACTTGTGACAAAAATAACTGAAAGAACAACTTGATGCGAGATTTATTTTGGTTCATCATTCAAAATATGCACCTATGGGTGATGTTTCAATCTGAACCACAATAGGTGACAGTGACATGTTAATTATTTCTTTTGCATTTCCCCATGAGGGTCTATAAAAGGTCCACTTACAATGTCCCATGGTAATTGTAATTGTTAATTTCCCCTTTCAAGTATAATTAGTGTTAGGATAACAGGTAGTAGAACACAAATAAATTATGTAACAATAATTAATGAAAAAGAGGCCATAATTTGAAAGTAGGCAAGAAGGGGTGTTCCAGTCTTGATTCAAAAATTATATCCTTGAAATTTCATTAATGAACTGAAGTCTGGCTCAATAGGAGAGAATCCATGCATGGTATTTTAAACTTTACATACTATTCATGGCTGATGAGGTCATTAAGCTAGAAGTGAACTTGCTATTTCCACTTTATTAAAACTATGTAACTTAAAACTGCATTTTATATACTTATTCTGATACCCACATGTAAGAGTAGGTCTCAGACCTCATCAGCAAAGAAGCTTCTTTTTATAGCAGTGGACTATAGAAGTCCACTTCTGGTTAAAATGCGGAGAACAACTGACTATAGATTGCCTAGCCCAAACTGATTCATGCACAAGCCCTACAACCAAGACTCAGAAAACAATATCAGAGAAAGAGCAGAAATGCTGCAAAATCCAGAGGATGTGTATATCTGCTGCAAGATTAGTCCTCCACATACCAAAAGGAAACCGTACAAAAGGCTCCTCTCTCCCTTCCTGCATATCTCCTTTTCTTCTGCCCACATTTATATCCATATATGGCAGATGCCATGATGTGCATATGAAAGAAAACATGTTATTTTTTTCAGCTCCATATATTTTGCTGCAAATTCCATATTTTTATTATTTTCATAGCTGAAGAAAATTCACACACACACACACAATGTATCATTGATTGAGAGTCACTCTCATAGAATCTCTTAATCGTTACGATGCATGCACTCCCAATGTTGACATATCTCTATTGGTAATGGTCTTGCTGAAAAGAATTGATAAGTTTTAATACTTTCATCTATCTTTAGGTATTGTCCTCATGAAAGATTATTTCAGTATGTCTTAGCTTACAGGCATGATGAAATGATAGAATGTAATAGAATAAAAAGAATAGAAAAAGGGTAGGCATTGCAAATATTAGAGCTCTCTGAATACTAACATTTGTTTGATGTTAGTAAGTGCAGCAAAGGCTGGAAGCAGAGGAGATATAACTGATGGGCATACAGGGACAAAAAGCTGGAAAGCATGCAGCTGTTGCTTACTAACATTGCCCAGCCAGCCACCTAGAGGTTTCTTTAACAAAAGTTAAACACGTTTAAGACCCCAGATGTTGCACAACAGAGCACAGAATTGCTCATCAGAACAAGAATAGTTTAGGTGGCTCTGGTTTCAGGAGATGACTTAGGACACAAAACTCTGTGCATGTGTTGGATCCTCTGCTTGGGCTTCATCAGGATAAGCACCATGGAACCACTGCTCCACATCATTATTCTCAAATGCATGACATCAGAGAAGCCCAGTAAGATTAAATATAATGTTGGCAAATTAGATTTTGAGTTTGGCTACAGCACAGAATAAAAAAATCTCTAATCTCAATGCAGTTTCTTCCATCTCACATGTCTGTCATGTGAACAGGAATGAAGATATTAACTATCAGTTGCAGGGCCCAGTACAGGCTGAAAGAAGGTTCAGTGACCATGGGGGCTCTGGTTTTTAACCATATATACTTACTATTCCTCAGGGGTGATCATGATACCCTAGAAGAAAATAAAGAGTCCTCTGGAGCCAAGGGATACTCCTCTGGCAATTCTATGAAAATATAAAACAAGTTTACATGCAATGTTATCTACAAAAGATGTCTGACCAAAAGCAGTCATTTTCAGAGGGATTCCTTTACAGAGAAAAAACGTGAAGTTATCCCCAGTCAGGTGTTTGACATTCAGGTCTGTGGGCCTGAATTGCAGTTGTCCTATCTATCTGACCAGAGTAAAGTTTGATTACAAAAGCAGAAATAATACTTAGTCTTATGACTTACTGTCTTACAAGAACAGCATATTTTACAAGATCAGTCAATTTACAAATAGTCTTCAATGCTTGGGAAAAACCTTAAGTGGTCTGGTAGGGTACAGCATGTATAATTTAAGAATTTATAGTCATCTTTGTGTTATATATATATATATATATATATATATATATATATATATATATATATATATATCTTAAACATAGCAATTAAAACATTAAATGTAATGGAACTAAACTAACTTCCATAAGTATGTTAACCATGAATCACAGAGACCACAGCTCACCTGTTGTCATACTGAGGATCTACAACTCCCTCTTCTGACTGTGAGGCTGCACACATGGTTTTATAGCAGTGACTTCCTGTTAATAGCAATCTCTGAGGAAGCAGCCTCAGCTTGTTCTCATTTCAGTAGCATTATCCTTGTACTTCCTGATAACATTTTTTGTGTGTGTATGTGTGTGTGTGTGTGTGTGTGTGTGTGTGTGTGTGTGTGCATGTGCATGCACATGCATGCATGTGTGTATTTTGAAACCAGGTTTTGTTGTATAGTTGATGGTGGCCAAAGACTCACTCTGTAGCTCACTCTATACTCACTGTAATAAAAAATAATTAGCATTCCTGTCTATTCTGAAATGAGGAGTTTTTAAAACTTATATTGTACACTTAACTCCTCACACATGTTAATGTTAGAATCTTTACAACATCACCATTCCTTTGCTCCTATGCACATTAGTGGAGACGCACAGGCATAAAGGGCAGCACAGTGGATGGCTTTCTTTGTCTTAACACATTCTCTATCCAGGCATAGTGAAACAGAATTGTAGTAGGAATCTTAAAAGTTCTTATTAATGAAACCAAACCTGAGGCCAGTAATTGGGGTGATTGCTGGAAGATCAGAGAAGCAGAACAAGCCACAGTTTTCTCACCTCACCAGTTCCTCAGCTGGTCTTGTTTCCTCAGACTGCAAGCTTCTGAATCCTCATCCCAATGGCTCTCAGCTGAACTGTGCTTGATAGCCTGAATGCTTAACCAGCCAAATGCTTTGCTCACTACATGCTTTTTTCTCCCATGGAAACAAAAGCAAAACCCCTTCCCCAACATAGGACATATCCAGGTTTCCATTCTGAGGTCAACACATCTTTGAAATAAACCAGTTGGTTTAGCTCAGGAGTTTTGTCTGTCGTCCAATGTCTCTCCGCAGCTGTTGTTCCTTTCTCATCAGCATTGAGAAAATTCAAGGTTAATAAACACAATGCAATCTATTTCTAGGAGTCATTGTTACCTGTTGCTGTTTATTTAGCATATCCTCTAAAGTTCGATTGGATCTTTTTATGACTGCATGGCCTGTGGGATTGTGTGGTATACCTGTAACATGCTTTATATTGTAATAAACAAAGAACTGTCTCATTTTATTGGAGACATATGCTGGGTCATTGTCTGTCTTAATTTGTACAGGTATTCCCATGATGGCCATAACTTCTAATAGGTGTGTAATCACAGAATCAGCCTTTTCAGAACTCATAGGAGTTGCCCACTGATATCCTGAATAGGTGTCAATGGTATGGTGTACATACTTTAATCTTCCAAATTCTGCAAAATGAAACACATCCATCTGCCAAATTTCATTTCTTTGTATACCTTTTGGATTGCTTCCTGCAGGTAATGGAGTTTGGTTATAGAAGAAACAAGTAGGACATTTTTTCACAATATCCTTAACTTGTTGCCAAGTAATGGAGAAATCCTTCTTCAAACCTTTGCTATTTACATGGTGTTTCTTATGAAATTCTGAGGCTTCTAGCACATTACCTATTAGTAACTGATCAATCTCATCATTACCTTGTGCTAGAGGTCCTGGCAGACCTGTATGGGATCTGATATGTATATATATATGATTTTTCCTTTTTCTGATGATTTCCTGCAATTGTATGAATAATGAAGTTAATTCTGTATTATCAGGAATAAATTCAGCAGTTTCAATGTGTAAAACAACTCTCTCTGCATATTGAGAGTCAGTGACTATATTGAGGGGTTCTGTGAAGTCCATCAGTACCATAAGAACGGCAAACAGTTCTGCCTTTTGTACAGAGCTGTATGGACTTTGTACCACTTTACTTAAGTCTCCTGATTTGTATCCTGCTTTCCCTGATTTATTTGCATCAGCATAGAATGTGAGGACTCCAGAAATTGGCTTGTGTCGTACAATGTGAGGAAGGACCCATTCAGTCTTCTTTATGAATTCTATTCTCTTGCTTTTGGGATAATGGTTGTTAATCTCTCCCAAAAAGTTACTGCAGGCTCTCTGCCAATATTCATTATCTTTCCATAGTGGCGAAATTTCCTCATTAGTTAAAGGTAGTACAATTTCTGCTGGGTCCATTCCTGTCAACTGACGAAGTCTTAATTTACCTTTTTGAATCAAATCAGAGATCTTTTCTATATAAGTATTTTCTTATTTGGTTTACATGGTAGGAATACCCATTCCAATATAATATCTTCCCTCTGCATCAAAATACCTGTGGGGGAATGTCTGGAGGGGAATATGACAAGAATGCATTTAAGTTCTGGAGCCACACGATCCACATGTGCTTCTCGAATTGTCTTTTCTACTAGAGCCAATTCCTTCTCAGCTTCGGCTGATAATTCTCTTGGACTATTTAATTCTTTGTCCCCTTCTAGAGTAGTAGCCAAATTTTGTAGTCCATGTTTGGGTATTCCCATGTTACCCAATAAGTTGGAAATGCTTCCTAACAACTTTTGAACATCATTAAGAGTCTTCAATCGATCTCTCCTCAGTTGTACCTTTTGGGGTCTAATTTTTTGTAACTCTGTCTTATATCCTAAGTAATTAATAGAATCTCCTCTTTGTATTTTTTCAGGAGCAATTTGCAGTCCCCAGTGAGGCAAAACTTTTTTTTTACTTCTTCAAACATGCTTTCTAATGTGTCTAACTTTGTATGAGCTAATAGGATATCATAGTGATAAATTATGGATTGTGGAAACTTTACACGGATTATCTCCAATGGTTTTTGCACAAAGTATTGGCATAAGGTAGGGCTGTTTAACATTCCCTGTGGGAGGACCTTCTATTGATATCTCTTGACTGGCTGAGAATTGTTATAATTAGGAACTGTGAAGGCAAATTTTTCTCTATCATTTTCTTGTAATGGTGTGGTAAAGAAACAGTCTTTTAAGTCAATAACTATTATAGGCCATTCTTTGGGTAGCAGAGAGGGCAAGGGCATCCCAGTCTGTAGGGAGCCCATTGGCTGAATTACTTTATTAACAGCTCTCAGATCTGTCAGCATTCTCCAATTACCAGACTTTTTTTTAATAACAAATACAGGCGAATTCCAAGGGCTGGTAGATTCTTCAGTGTGTTGAGCATTTAACTGCTCTTGAACCAGATGTTCTAAAGCTTGTAGCTTCTCTTTTGTCAAAGGCCACTGTCCAACCCAGACAGGTTTATTAGTTAGCCATTTTAAAGGTAAGGCAGTTGGTACTTCTGAGAGTTCAACAGCAGTTGTGCTCTGTTTGTGTACAGCCTGAATGGTTGGTGACTGTTTTTATAGCATGCTATGACATTATTCCTAGAAACATGCATATTGCACTATACATTCCTACCTCTGTTAAAGATATTATGTGTATTGTCACAATTTAAAGTCATTGTCCTTTTATTGTACATTTGCTTACAGTCTGTTTGCCTTATTTATAGGAAGCTTAGTCCTTAGGTTGTTTAGGTAGATAAGACTTACAGAATTATTGTCACCTATGCTTGTCATCTCTATAATTATGTTAGTTAGGTTATCCAGATTTATGAATACATAGGTCAGATGGACAGGTAATCTTCAAACACTTCATGGACCTAGAGAATATGGCATTTAAATAACTTAGAATTCTCTTGACGTGAGACACAATTGCTCCTGGCAGCACCAATTTGATCCCAAGAGAATGTTGGGCTTCTAAGACATTTCCATTTGGAAGTTTGTCCTCTTGGCACAGAATGGCCTACTGGGCAGAGAAATGCCCTTGCCTCAACTGCTGACAGTACAAATGCTGTCCTTTCTGGACAAGCAGGACACAAGGAAAGCGACCACTATACTTTGCCAAGACAGGGTAAGATGGTCTTTCAGAATTCCTGCTTCTGAAAATGGTCTGTCAGATACTCTAGGCCTGTGGCCAATTTGAATGCACCAACGATACTGAGAAACATTAGGTGACTGTCCAGGCTGCTAGCTGTGTCTGTCTTCTCTTGCCATACTCCTGAAAGTTGCTTGCGTCCTTCTCCCATTTCTCAGGTAATATTATATTCCTTCTCAGGTCTTTGATGAGATTGGAGATTAGCAGTTATAGTTAAAACTTAGTATATATACATATATAATATCTTAGATAGACTATATTAAGTATTAGACTCAGGTTCTTTAGGAAAGGACACCTTTGGGAATGATCTTTGTAACATGCCACCTACCCATGCCCTAGACTTCCCTGGATTTTACTATGTGTTTTTTGCTTGATATTGTTTGCACTTATTGTAATTCCAACTTATCTAGGTCATTATCCCTCATTACTCCTGGACAATATTTGATAACCATCTCTTTGTATATAGTCTTGTATTAGATTAGAACTTTCTTATTTAGACAAAAGGGGGAGATATAGTGGATAGCCATCCCAGCATTGGCCTGGAAGTTCCAACCCCCATTGAGGCTTCGGTAATGGTCAAACCCACAAGGCAGGGCGGAGGAGGAAGTGGAGGTCTCTCTCTTGGTTCCTGGACCCTGGACACTGGAGGTAGACTGAGCAGAGTTCTCCAGAGAACACCACTGGACTGTGCTATACCTTTGCAAGACCCTACAACCTACCCCTTCATTTGTAAGCTACCCCACAAAATAAACCTCCCTTTTAACGATGTGGAGTGGCCTTAACAATTTCACCAATACAGAATTCTTATGGAGATGAGGCTGATGCAATCTTGTTTTCAATTTTCAGTGTTCTCTTTGTTCTAATTCTCTGTTCATTTAATCATGACCAAGACATTAAGCTTGGAATCAGTATCAATATGATCATCTAAGGGCCTGAATACGATATGGAAGCTGCTGTTATTTTATCAGAGCATCTATTATTATCCAAATCAATCCCTAAAACACTGGATGTAAAACATTCCCTCCTTGTAAATGGGAAGAGGGTACAAGGTGGAAAATAAGGATCCTCAACATGCTAGGATATGATAGTGGTTGATGATTTCTTGGGAAGGGGCATACAACTTCAGTTTTCAAGAATCTATTGCTGACATTTGAGTTGTTATTCCCTATGCTTTGAAACATTTCTTTCTCTTTGGATGAGTGGGACTCATAAGACACACAAAAATCACAAAATTTTGAAGACTCAGGAAAGTAAGAACATACAGGATTCCCAAAGACCCCTCTTAAGCTTCAAAAGCAACAGGCAGTTTCTGGGAGATAGGTGACTAACTCAGTGGAGCTCCCTCCAAGTTGGAGGATAGATAAGGAGGTCATATTTCAGGAGTCAGCACCGATTCTGGGATGCATGTTATATCTTGCTGTTGTCTTCAATCATTCATATTCCAGAAGTAACCCTTTGTTCATACCCTTGAAAATAGATTGGGTTAAGACTAGATTTTGGTAGAAATATTGCTTTCCTCTAACAATGTTGCCCCCTCTTCTAGATAAATATAATTTTGTCAATATTACCATGTAAAATGTTGCAACATAACCTCTTAACCTTACACTTCTAATTATTGGCAGTTAAAGTCATTTGGACATCAAAGAAAACATGGATGAAAATATTTCTTTGCCCTATCATTTAGTGCTTAATATGGGGTGAATATGTATTTGTTCTCATCTCCTCAGAAAAAGTTGCAAAATTGTCCATTCTCATCCTCATATATTTCATACTCATCAATAATATGTAATATATAAGAAGTCTGCCAGTAAAATTGACAAGCCAATCTTTCAACATAAATACACATTAGTACATGTAAATAGACTTCATTAAGTCAACTAATTAAATTATGAATGAATCAATGCATGTAGTAAATAAATTTAAATTGTATTTTCTGTTTCTCTTTAGATATACACTAAACTTTGAAGGCACAACACTGGTCAATAACCAGAGTGTACTATCTAAATATCAGTGCTTATAATAATGATAAAAAATATCTTCAGGAAAATGATGTGTAAAAATTCTACATATTGCCAATACAGACTCTTAAATAAACAATGCAAGATTATCCAAATGCATTTGAATTTGTTTACGGAGAAAAAAATATCAAGAAATGGAAAGGATCTTATCACCCAATACGTGCTGATTTTAGATGAATAGGAATGGTCAGAGAACAAACATACCCTTTCTCTCACTCTGTACCTAAAGGGAATGGTTGCTATGCGCAACACTGTGGAGTTAATGGACCTATAGGATTACACAACTCTAACATCTGGTGGGATGAAGTGTCAAGCCACACTGGTGAAATAAACTCAAGAGACATGAAGGAAAAGAATGGCAATCATGTGGAATGCACACCTGAAATAAATTTACAGCAAAGTAGGTGGATCAGGAGGGAAAAGAGGAGTGGGAAAGTCTAGAAACAGTCAGGATGTAGGTTTTCTTCTTTTGCGTGTATAAATAAATTACTCAGAGAGTATGGAGGGCTTACACTTTCTACAGCTATTCTGTTCTCGAATATAAGTAAATATATGCCTGAAGTACAGGAGAGTGTGAAACTGCCCATAAAAAAAGAGTTTTAATTGAACGTTTTTATTCCCTTAGAAGAATCTGAGATATTGAAACTAACAGCAGAAAAGTATAATAAAGATAACAAAACACCCGCATGAAGAAGTCCAAGTTCAGTCCCATGCAGGCACCCCAGATATCAGTCTAGTGTCTGTGTGCTCCCACAAGTTCAGGCCATCTGTCTCTGTGGGTTTCCCAACCATGATCACAAACCCACTTGCTCATATAATCCTTCTTCCCTCTCTTGGACTGGATTACCAGAGCTCAGGCTGGTGCATCGATGTGGGCTTCTGCTTCTGCTTCCATCAGTTACTGGATGAAGGTTCTATGATGACAGTTAAGGTGTTCAGGTTATCCTTGGTGTTACATCTAATATCCACTTATTAGTGAATACACACCATGTTTGTCTTTCTGGATCTGGGTTACCTCACTCAAGATGACTTTTTCTAGCCCTATCCCTTTGCCTGTAAACTTTATGATGTCACTGTTTTTCTCTGCTGAGTAGTACTCCATTGTGTATATGTACTTCATTTTCTTTTTCTTTTTTTTCTCCTCTGTTTGTTCTTTGTTCTTTTTCTTTCTCTCTTCTTTCTTTCTTTCTTCCTTCCTTTCTTCCTTTCTTTCTTTGTTTGTTTATTTATTTATTTTCTATTATCAGCTTGATACAGTACAAATTCTTATCCTAATAGTGAAATGTTTCACTGAGGCTTGCCCAGTGAATGAGTAAAACAAAAACTTATTATAAGCCACAGTCATCCATTTTTCAGTTGAGGGTCATCTAAATTGTTTCTAGGTTCTAACTATTATGAATAATGCTGCTATGAACCTAGCTGAGCAAGGACCTATGCATGTGGGTGACAGTATGGTTGATTGGTTTATTTATTAGACCCCTGCCAATGGGACCATAATCTATTCCTAGTGTGTGAGTTGGCTTTTTGAAGCCCAATCCATATGATGGTATACCTTGCTCAGCCTTGATGCAGTGGGAGGAGGGCTTGGTCCTCCCTCAACTGAATGTACCAGGCATTATTGACTCCCCAAGGGAGGACTTACACTTTCTGAGGAGTGGATAGAGATAGCTCTGAGGGGTTGATGGAGGTGAGTTGGGGAGGTGGGGACAAGTGGGGGAAATAGAGGGAGGGGGAACTGTCATTGGTATGTAAAATGAATAAAAAAATAATAAATAATAATAAAATAATATTTTACTTAAACCTTAAAAAATAGCAATACACTCACAAAATCTGGTTAAAAGCAAAAACCACAGTTTTTCCTACATGAGAAGCTTAATTTCTCTGTTTTGTCATTGATTTACTTCCCTCCTCCCTTTCATGTACTTCTCTCTGCCTCTCTTTCACACCTCTCCCTCTCATCTTCTGTTATCTCGTCTCATTTTTTTTTGTTTTTCTCTCCTCTCATCCTCTCATCTCTTCAGCTTCCTAAGTCACCCTGAATTGTTTTTCCTAACCAGGAGCAAGTTCTGGGATCCAGAGATTTCTCTTTCAGGAAAGAAGGCTGAAGTTCACTAATGAACTCTAGATTTTATCCATTGATGGTTTCCTGACCTAACTTCTTTGGCTAGGCACCACGTTTGTAGAACTTCTGCAAAAACATATTGCTCCATTTTGTCTCCAACTAATGTGTTTCATGTCTTATATACTTATGTGCGCACCACAACCAGAAGTTACTCAACTTCTACTTTTTCTTTTTTAAAAATTCCCAAATTTTATATCCTCGTTAGAGGAGCCACTTGTAATCTCCAGTGCTTATTTACTGAACCTAGGGCTCCTGATATGGTCATTTGAAAGGAAAACCATGCTGGGTTGGAGTGGTCTCAGCAAACTTGAGGATGAGACAACTTTATTCCAAGCCATCCACTTTTTATACACTTATAAAACAGAATACAATATGGTTACCAGGATGCAAAGATACATCCAATTGTATACTACAATGATGGTGTGAGAACACAAGATTAATGTCATTCAAAATTCTATCTTTTTCACTGACTTCTGGTGAACTCAGAGACACTCAGGTGTCATGAGTGCATCAATGTCTCAGGGATTACCTTGGTTTCTCAGGAAGTGAAAGTCGTACTGTGCCCCAGGAACCATGGACTCTAACCAGAAACAAACTATGATGCATGCCTCTCAAGGCAACTAGACCAGATCATTTCCACGACTCCCTGCAGAAGACAAAACTTGTCGCAGCAGCAAAATGAGTCAAGCCCAGGAAAACTCTTGGTAACTGCAGTATTACTAGGATAGGAACAAACATCATTTATTTTATTTCATTATTATCTTTGTGAATGTTCATTGTACATGAAACTATGCCATAAAAGGGCTTTTCATAAAAGAATATACTTCACTGAGCATATTTTCCTCATACTCTTCCACTGCCCTTTTCTTGCCCTTCTGTTTTTTTTTTTTTTTTTTTTTCTGCATTGTTCCCCTGGATAATTTTTCTTGTGGTTTTATGCTATGTATATAAACCCATGATTTTATGTATAATATTTATAAACTATAAAGAGGAAAAGAATCTGTGTTCCTGATTATTCTTTTCATTGCTTTCCTTCTTTTTTTTTTTTCTTTTTCTTTAATTTGTTGATTTTGAGAAAGGGTAGCAGTGCATAGCTCTGAGTGTCCTGGCAATTGCTGTATAGACCAGGGCGTTCTTGAACTCACAGAAATGACTGCTCTCCCTCCTGAATGCTTTGATTAAAGACATGTGACACCACACAAGTCCTAAAAGTGGTTTATTCATGACTGGCTTTATTCACTTAATGTAATTCTTGGTTTGCATCTATTTTCCTATTAGCAGTATAACTTTGTACAAGCTAGTGGTTGAAAAAAAATCACATTTTTGTGGATGCTTGCCTGGTTTTGATTTCAAGCTAAACAATGGCTGTGGTGGGGGAATGTCTTTCTGTATGCTGTGAATATGTGTTGCTCTGATTGGTTGATAAATAAAGCCATTTGTCCAATCGCAAGGCAGCTGAGAGGCAGGCAGGGAATTCAGAGAGATATAAGAAGAAGGAGAGAGGAGATGCCAGTGAGCTACCCAAGGAGAAACATGAAATGAGATGCAGGTAAAGCCACAGAACATATGATGATACATAGATTAATAATTCTGGGGTAATTTAAGATTTAAGAACTAGCTAGCAAAAAGCTTGAGCCATGGCCATGCAGTTATAACTAATATAAGCCTCTCTATGTTTACTTGGGGGACAAGAGTAGGAGAGATTTACCCCAATCACTGGCAGGCCAGGAC
Source organism: Onychomys torridus (assembly GCF_903995425.1). Classification (NCBI taxonomy): domain Eukaryota; kingdom Metazoa; phylum Chordata; class Mammalia; order Rodentia; family Cricetidae; genus Onychomys; species Onychomys torridus. The sequence continues at coordinate 5,344,407 of NC_050443.1, forward strand.
ATAGGAAGTCTTCTGGCTACACCTGTGTAAAGAGAATGTGGAAATATTTCTGCTTTATGGAGGGAAATCATGCCTGATACTGGAACCAGAACTGGTGACATTATGGTTCTTATAGGGGAATCTACTTTCTACATTTTACTAACTTAGCAGGTTCCTAAACACAATATAATGTTTATCTTTATACCCACAGAGAAATATAGTTCCCACAACTCATCTAAGAAATTTGGCTTACAACAGGTAGAGACCATTAAAGAGAATAACTAGAGAACACCATAAACAAGGCACAGTGTGGTGGCAGCACAACCTGATACATCTATACACAAAATCTACACCTAATACTTGGGGATCATAGTAGAAGAGTGGATGAAAAGACTGCAAGAGCTAGAGTAACAAGAATTTTGCTGTGAGATTGTATCTACTAGAAATCTCAGAGATGCTATACCTTCAAAGTCTCAGCAATGTAGCTTCATGAACAAGACTTGAGCAAGGATGATTGTTAGGAATCAAGATGTCAGGAAACAAACATGAACCATGGAAAAATACTAGCTAGGCCAGAGAACAAGTTATAAGACCACTGCCAGTCCCCAGAGCAGTAACACCTGTTTAATAACTGGAGGCTCCCAAAGATAAGAAGACATTTAACAGTCAGGTGCCATGACAACCAAATGTAAAGAGCATTCTATGGTCAGGTAGTCTAGCAACAGAATAAATGGCCCCTGACCAGTGTCCTTAGTGATCTTGCAGTTGCATGATCTGCATGTCTCCCATGTCTGCACCCCTTCCATGTCCCTTCCCCTTCCCTCCTTCCTGCCCCCTTCCCTCCTATGCTATATAAGCCTTGTGGAGGAAAATAAAATCTGCAGCTTGATCAGAATCTGTCTTGCTGTCATCTCTCATGCCCCCTGTTCTTTCATTTGCTCCCACAGGTGGGTCGCGCGGTTGAAACCCCACTGGCCAGGACAGATGATATTGACAGATGTGCTAACATGGAATGGTTGAGTCTTATGAATCCTCAGTTATGGAAAAAGAAGTAGAAACAACCAATAAATGATGAGATTGGGAGAAATAGTCTTCCCCAGGGAGAAGTCTCCTGATTGGTCATCAATATTAACTGGTCAGCACTGAAATATTATACATACAGGTAACACTGTCTGGACTAAACAGGTTATACTTATGTACTTTGGAATGTGTGTGTAATAACAATGAAACAAAGACTATGAATTTGGGAAAAATTATGGTATAAATATGGGGAGGATTGAAGAAAATTAATAGAAAAGTAAAATAATGTAATAATGGTTATATTTCAAAATTGAACAAAATTTAAATTTAAGATGTTTGTTTCACCAGAAGGTCCACGTTTTTTCACTTCTCACAGAATATTTTCTTACCATTGTTATAAAATTAGTTTGTATACATTATACTAAGTATTCTAATAAATGACCTCCTTGTTAAGTACAACATAATGCTTTTCCTTTTACTACTAATTTTTAGATATTCTGCTCATATTTGACTATGCTGAGTACTCTAAAATGGGGCAAAGTAGATATTTGAAAGTTAAAAAATAAATTGATGACAAAGAAATGTAATGTAAAACTCTATAATATTTATGTCTATGGTCCTTAGATGGTAAGACACTATTGCTGAAGATACATTATACTTTATTGATTCCCCAGGGTCCAAGGGGGCTTTGCTATGTCTGGTGTGGGATATCAGTGAAAAATCTACATACACTATGTTCTTATGTCTGTTAACTTTATTCCTCTAAGACAAACTTACATCAATTCAGCTATAGTTCCACCAGGAATTCAAGGCAGGAATAACTTTAGACATACCAAGCTCTATATCTGTCTACTTTATTTCTCTGGAATGAAATCCTGTCTCCATAACTGCAGTTCCATCCAGCTCCCCAGCTTATAGTCCAGCCAATGACTAACTCCTATGCTTTCAGCCTCATCTTTGTCCTCTGTATCCTTTCTCCATCTCTGCTACTCTCTACTCCTGGCACTCAGAAAACTCTACTCGAGATCTGCTTACTCTCTATGGAACCTTTGTCACTGTCCTCTCTTCTCTCTTGCCACGCTGTTCTGTCTTTGTCTACAGAAAATGCCTGCCTTTTCTTTCCCTGGGCAAGTGGCTCCCTGATTCCTCAGGAATGTTGTTTTATCTCTCACCTTGATATGTAAAAACCTCTTTTGTTCTCAGTCAAAATGCTTTGGAGAATCACTAGGCCTCCTCAAGGCCTCTTCCTGAGCTTCATTAGCACTAGCACAGGAAACAAAGCTAGGCATCTTCTGCCAGCTTGTCTCCTATGCTCAGCAGGGCAGTTAGTAACTTAGTAGGTACAGCAGATCTGGGGAGCTGAATTGTTTACCAAATGGTCTGCAAGGATTTCATGGCAGAAGACAGCTGGAGTATTAAAGGCTGGGTAACGCCAAATATTCATCATAAATGGCTTTGCCTTTTGACTGACCCTTGGCTGGTCAAAGTTCAGCTTTAATACACAGCTGAATCTCTATGATATATTCTTGCAGGCCACAAAAATCTTAGTCACTATGAAGCTTCATCCCTACTGAATAATTTATACAGTGTTGGAAGTTACTATAAATCTCACCCCCTTGTGAACTCTGAGAGCTATAACAACAAGAAGCCTGGTGCAATAGTGTAGTGAACATCATGAGAGTAACCAACCACTTAAAGATTGAAGATCCAGTTCACAAGATGGAACCTAAGGCTGGTACCATTATCAAATACAAGAATATCTGGCTATGGAGTACTTAGACCCTGGGGAAGAAATATGTTATATATATATATATATATATATATATATATATATATATATATATATATATAAAATTGCTTTCTACACTACTTTCTTCATACTAAGAGATCAGTATATCTTGCAATCCTCATAAGAAAAGCTTCCTTTTGCAGTCTCTTATGATTAACACACAGGGACACAATTATTAAAGGTGCTGAGAATCAGAAACTCTGGAAGGTTCACCTTAAAATGGAGCACCTATATCACATATCTACTTCCCAAGACTCAGACAGCATCATAGAAGTTGAGACAGAAAGAGTATAAGAACTAAAAGTGGTAGATGATTCCAAGGCAATAGTTTTTTTTTTCAAGCCAGAATAGAACCCTTGCACATGTGCATTCATTTTTAGAACAGTATACACAACACCTGCACCAGATCAAGCTAGAAAAAATCCCAGCAGAGTGGAGAGTGTCCAGAAGTCCCACCACTTATAGATGAAACACTGTTGGATACAGATATCTTCTGGGAGATCAAGTGTCAAATTTCTCTAAGTAATAAACATTTAAGAAGCTACCCATCCTTCCATAGATACCCCTGAACTAGACACATAATAAGATCAATACATACAGTGTTGTTGCTTTTGTAACACATTAAATTTATTTGGTAATAGTAGTAGGATGATATAAAAAAGAAATTGGAAAGGAGATAATGGGATGTGCACTTGACTAAAACTCATGAGCATGTATAATACTCAAAAAAACATTTTAAGTAATAAACGTTATTGAACTTTTTAAAAAGAACTAAGTTGATTGCTGTTTAAGAAGTGAAGAGTAGATCCAATGAATAGAGACACTCCACTTACTTTCTCACAAATCTGACCTCAAAGTTTCTAGGACCTTCTGCAGCAGACCTGCTCAGCCTTCAGGGATCATGAAACCTTAATGGCTCTTAAAAACACATTGTCTCTTTGGAGCTAGTGACAAGAAATACTTAAGTGCCTTTGTTAATTACTAACATAAAAAGTTTCATAAATGTTCTTGTCTCCCACAGCAAGCACTGTCATTGGCACTGGAGGTGAAACGAAAATTGCAGTTCTGTAGGGAGGTGAGGTCAGAGTCACAGACCTCTACCTCAGGTTTGAACTGACTTTATTAAAGAACTGCTTATTAAGAGTCAGGGTCAGCCCAATTAACCTACCACCCTGCAGACACTCAAAGCCACATGAGTACTTTGTATTTCAGCTGGGGTGGAAGAGCCAGCAAAGGAGAGAGACTTAGGTAGGTGCCTATGTCTGGTAATGGGAATCTGGGGCAGAAACAGATTTGTGGAACAGAGAATGAAGTCACAAGAATAATTCCATATCTAAGAGGTGAGTGAGAAAAGTAGAAGTGTTCCTAACCTGTGGCAGTCCCTGTTGGTTCTTATTGTAAGTCCCACACTGAAGGTGACTGTGGGTACATCAGGATAATGCAGGTCATCTGTGAAGGTGCTGAAAGACTATTGTAATTAGTCAGTGTGATAATTCACCTTACACTCTGTGATGTGTTGACTATCTTTGAGGCATTTTTATTATAGGTGAACTTATTGTGGTTTCCTGCCCATGGTGCACAGTAAAATGGAAATATAAGAAGCACACAAATCTGTGAAAGTATAAGATGTAAATGTGTGTGTGGAGTAAAAACCATTCATATGTAACACTGAATATGTCATCTCATTATAGAGGCAATAACTGAGTCTGTATTGAATGGCCATTGGTATAATAATTGGTTCAAAGCATCTCCTTTATGAACTAGGTAGGGCAATATGGAAAGGAAGTTACAATATAAGTCTCGGGCAATGACAACCAGGACCCAATGTGTAATGAATTACATCTCCTGGATTAAACATATCCATTAAGTAGAACCTAATGCCATGCCTTTATTCATTGTTTGTTGTTGTTGGTAATAGAACATAGGGCCTTGTGGTTGGCAGGGCAGGGCTGTACCACTCTTCTACATTTTTATACATACTAGTGCAAAATGTTTAAAGTTTCACATCATCTGACTGTTGTTTATTACTCACATGCATCACTTCTATTTGAATGCATCAAAAAATTATTATAATAGATTCAGCAATATACAAATTAAGAAATAAGCTAGGGGTGGTAGTATATTCCTTTGATCTCAGCAGTTGAGAAGAAGGATTGGGCAGGGTTCTGTGAGTTCAATGCCAACATGATATACATAGTGAGTTACAGGACAGCCAGAGCTACATAGTCACATTCTGACTTTAAAATAGCAACAACATGAAAATATTAGCAAATATATGCCCTTTTCAAGTTTCCTGGACTGGACTCTACACATGCTCACTCCCACATAAACACATTTCTAAAATATTAGAAACTATGAAATTATATTTACAACAGTGCTACCTGCCTCCATGAACATGGAGTCAATCAATTAATAGGGTAGTTTCTATTGTCTGCTCCAATCATTTTGTATGGTGTTCTACAGTGCTGGTGCAAGGAAAAAAGAAGAGTCTGAGTGTGTGGTAATTCCTAAGGTCTCAGCTCAACTACCTACTCTGTTTAAACTTCTTCAGATTCTAGGCTTCACTGCCAATTCTGCCCCATTTCTTGACTGGTATGTGACTGTCCCTCAGTTCTTGATTGAAAGCTGACTGTCCCTGCATGACTGCTGAATGTGAGGGGCAATGTTGTCCTTCTTGGTGCTGTATGAGTCAGCTTGGTACTGATTCACAGCTACTGCTGTCTGATTCTGCAATGAGATCTCACAGTTTAAGAATGGTTTTCATACACCTTCTCTCACAGCAATAGATATGATATCCTGAGAGTTTTCTCCCATGCTACTATGCTGGTGGGCTATATAACACACTGCCTTCTTTCCTACCATTTCCACACTAGACTAATGAGACACTGAACATTTCCCCAGGATCCATTCATCAAATATTGTCTTTTCCCTTCACAGTTTTCATGGCATGTTTTGGCCTTTTTTTGCTGTGCAATATGTAAGATTTCATCACATTGGATGCCCACATCTCCATAATACTCCTGATCCAAGTCTAGACACATGCATGTGTGTCTGTGTGCTGTCACTTTTCATAATATCTAGGTCATAATATGATGAAGGTTGTCACTTGAATCATCATTGAAATAAGTTTTGTGTTCTTATGAAATTTTTCTTACCATAAGATATTCATGAGGTAGTGACAAAAGATCATTAAGCACCATCAAAGTCTGGATTTTGAGTCTGTATTAAGCGACTTCCTGAAGAGAATCACTTCTTACCTAGCAGTCCGGAATAAATTTCTTGTGGAGTTTTTAAAGTCAAAGATCCCAGAAAACCTTCATCCTTGCTGGTAATTGGCAGGGAAAAGTAAATCAAAGAAGCAGTTTAATAGAAGCCAAAAATATGTTGTTATCAGGGACATTTTGTCCCTTAGTTTCTACAATGGGTTTGGTACTTTGCCACAGGACTTTTGAAGAAAGAGTTAGAAAAGGAATGAGTGAGTTTCAGGTAAAACCAGAAGTAGCTCCAACTATGACAAAATGGAGGACCTTTTGCCTTGTCAAAGATTATAAATATATTCTGAATGATGTTATAAATTTCTCCATTACATATCTATAAGTTTAGATAAGACATACATTAAGAATTGATATATTTAAGATTTGTGCTCTTTTTTTTTGAAGTTTTCTTCATGTATACCATTACTAGAAAATATCATTATTTTCTGGAATTGTATTTGTATATCCAGGCTGTCACTTTTCATTCTTTCTCATAGGCCAACATCACATCATCTTGAGTGCTGCACTTTCTATGAAACTTGATGGTTGTCCTTGCATCAATATGCACATTCTGAAGTATTCAGCAATCTCACACTAAGATAAATTGAAGGTAGCTACTCCTGCCAAAATTTTGGTGGTGAGATATTTTTATGTGGTCTAGGTTGGTCTTGAACTCCTGAGCTTACAGGACTCTCTGCTTCAACCTCTCAGTTGTTCCATCCTCTCATGATTAACTGTGTGCTCCTCCACTCTAAGAAACAATCATTTGCTTTTGTTCTTTTTGACCAGAGAAATTGCATGGTTATAATCTAAAGTATATTGTACTGAATCACAGACTGGACTTCTAAATTATGCCCTTCAGAATCGTTTTCTTATTACAAACTACAATTGGAATTTTAGGAAATATCTCTTTCATGTTCTACTATCTAGTCCTTTACTACAAAGAACGCACATTAAAGCCCATAGATTTTATTCTTATGAACCTAATGGCAGCCAATGCCTTGTTTGTTCTCTCTGAAGGAGTGCCCAACACAATGGCAGCTTTTGGGCTCAAGCAGTTTTTGAATGATTTTGGATGCAGGCTCCTAATATACATGCATGGATTTAGCAGGAGTGTGTCCATTGGAACCACCTGCCTCTTGAGTGTCTTTCAGGCCATCACCATTGGTCCTAGGGAATCCTGTTGGAAGGATCAAAAAGTCAAACCTGTAAAATTCACTGGCTGCTGCATTTCCCTCATCTGGGTCTTGTACATGTTGATAAATTTCATTTTCTTTGTGTACACATATACTGGAAAGAATAGCAAAAATGTGACAAGAAATCGAGATTTTGGATACTGCTCCATTGTAGGACGCAGTGAAATCAGTGGCTCACTCTATGCTGCACTGGTGGTGTATCCTGAAATCTTCTTTTCTGTGCTTATAGCCTGGTCCAGCAGCTGCATGATTGTCATTCTGTACAGACACAAGCGGAGGATTCAACACATCCGCAGCACTCATGGTTCCAGCAGAACCTACCCTGAGTCTAGAGCCACCAAGAACATCCTGACCCTGGTGTCTAACTTTCTGGCTTTTTATACTCTCTCCTCCATCTTAAGAGGCTGCATTGCTCTTTCCTATAACAACAGTTGGTGGCTGGTGAACATCACTCGCCTCACTTCTCTGTGTTTTCCCTGTTTTGGACCTTTTTTAATTATGAATCATTATTCCATTGTGTCCAGGCTTAATTTGGTCTGGATAAAAAAATAAAAGTTTCTCAATTTTATTTTAAGTGTGTCAACAGTCAATAAAGAAAGTTAAGGACTGCCCTGTTGCAGGCAAGCAGGGAAGAGTCCTGCAGGCAGGCCTCCCACCAGCACTCCTCAGTGGACCCTACAGTTTACAAAATCCACTCACTCCCCCAAACACACTCATCACCCTGTAACCTCAGCAGCTTTCTGACACACAGAATCCACCAACTTTGACTGGACCAAGAGATGAGTGACTCTTCTCCCAGCCAATAAGTCCTAACTGTAGGTCCTAGGCCCTGGGGAACAACCTGTGCCCTCCCCCCGACCCATTGATATCCAATTTGTAGGCTAGCATGGAAGGTTCCTATGGGCACACCTTCCCACCAGCATTGCCTATTAGACCCTGCAATCTACAGGACCCAATCCCTCCCCAAACTCACCCATTAACTTTTGACTTCAGTGGCTCCCTGAGAGACAGAATGCACCAGCTCCATTTGAACCAAGAGCTCTGGTTGGAATAAGAGTGCCAATTTGTCCAAGAGTGGACCCCTGAGACACAGAGAAAGCCAGGACAGAGAGGACTAAGAGCAGCTCCTTCAGACTCAGACACCTCTTGCACTGAGCAGATGAAGAGATGGGTAGGCATCAATGCAAAAAATACACAAAGCGACATAAAGAGCACTATGGCACAACTAAAACCTATGTTCTACAACAGCAAGACCTGAATATTACAATGTAGAAGAAATAAAAGAAAATGACTTTAAAAATAACTTTATGAAGATGATAGAGGCCTTTAAAGAGGAAATGGAAAATTCTCTTAAAGAAATTGAGGAAAAGACACCTCTCCCTCAGTCCCTCTGAGGCTAGTTCCTCAGTCTTATTCCCAAAATGCAGCAGATCATATACTGAGGCTGCCATTTTCCCCTGCACCCCATTTCCAGCTGGTCACACAGATCTTCTGCTCCTAACTTCCCTCTCCTTTCTCAGGTACTTTATCCCATCCCCCAACCCAATATTGTCATAAATATAGAGAGACTCAAAGTAATATTACTAAAATAAGGAACAAGACAAGGATGTTCAGTCTTTCTGTACCTGTTTAAGAGTGTACTTGAAGTCTTAGCTAGGGCAATAAAACAACTGGAGGAGATCAGAATTATACAAATGAGGAAGGAAAAAATCAAAGTATCTTTATTTATAGATAATATATTAGCAAACACAAATGACCCAGAAAAATTCTACTGGGATACTCCTACAACTGATCAACACTTTCAATATTGTAGCAGTATGCAAAATTAAATCATGGAACTCAGTAGCCCTGCTTTGTACAATGGTACAAATAGGCTGAGAAAGAACTCAGGGAAACACATTCTTTATAATAGCTAAAACAATATACATCTAGGGGAATCTCTAACCAAGCAAGTGAAAGATCTTTACTGATGTTGAAAGGTAAATTTCAGCTTCATACGGATACATAAAACACCCAGGATAATTAAAAACAATCTGGAATAATGAAAGAAGTTCTGGAGCTATGATCATCCCTGTTTTTAAGCTGTTTTGTAGAGCTGTAGTAATAAAAAAAAACTGGATGGTATTGACACAGCAGACATATTGATGTATTGAATTAAATTGAAGACATTGACATAAATTCACACACTTATGGACACCTCATTTTTATGAAGAAGCCAGAAGCATACATTGGAAAAAAATAAAGCATCTTCAATAAACATTGCTGATCAAACCTGAGGGCTGAATTTAGAAAAAATCCAAATAGACCAATAATAATCACCCTGCATAAAACCCATCTCTAAATCAATCAAAGACCTCAAAATAAGCCAGATACACTGAAGCTGTTAGAAGAGATAGAGGATAATAGTCTTTAACTCATTGGCACAGGAAAAAAATTCTTAACATTACACCATTTCCACAGGTACTATAATAAAAAATAAACAAGTGGTTCTCATGAAACTGTGATGTTTCTGCATAGCAAAGGACACTATCATTCAGAAAAAGCAACCTACAGAATGGCAAAAGATTTTTATCAATTCCACATCCAATAGAGGACTAGTATACAAAATATATAAATAACTTGAAGAAACTAAAAGTAACTGAATTTTTTATTGGAAATACAAATATATGTGTATTTGAATATAAAGTAACTGAATTTTTAAAAGGTGAGCCTACCCACAGAAGATTCTTGACCTCTCTGTTACCCCAACAGACCTCATTCCTCAAGTTCATCCCTAGTGCTGTAATAGAACACCAATTGCAGCTTCCCTTCAGCCAATGGTCACTGTTTCCAAGCCCTAAGATAAGGCATTTATCACTTGCCCAACCACAAGCAATGCCTGCCAGAAGACCAAGAAGCCTGCCTGCAGACCTTCTCAGCTCTATCTGGTCCCAAAGAGCAGTGGTTTTCTAAAACTTCCTAATAATGCAGTGCTTTAGTAATTCCTTATGCTATGGCTTTGGTGATCCCTATCCATAACATTATTTCATTGCTATTTATTAACTCTAATTTTGCTATGAAATGGATCATAATGTAAATATCTAATATGTGGGTTTTTCTGTTACATGACCCCCAAAGTGCTCAAAACTCAGTTGAGAACTACTGACCTGGATCTGTAATCACCACAACCCCAGATGCCTAGACTCCTGCATAAGAACACAGTTAATAACAGTGAGGATAATGTATCCACTAGAGCCCAGGTATCCTGTCACAGCATATACTGAATATTCCAATGTGGCTAATGCACAAGAAAAATATCTTTAAACCAACTATTTGAAGGCATTATTAGTGTGCCTTAAAAGTGTAAAACCCTCAGAGAAATTCAATAAAATAACAACAAATAATGGGAGGAAATGAGAAAGTTCCTTAAAGAAAACCAGGAAAACACAAACAAACAGTTAAAGGAAACAAATAAAACTGTCCAAGACCTGAGAATGGAAATAGAAGCAATAATGACAACACAAATTGCCTTGTGGATGTGTTGCACAGCTTTGATCCCAGAACTCAGGAGGCAAAGTCAAGCAGATCTCTGTGAGTTCAAGGCCATCCTGATCTATATAGTTAGTTCTTTCACAGCCAGTGCTCTTATGTAAAGAAACCTTGTCTCAAAAGTATAAAAAATAAAATGAAAAGAAAACACAAACTGAAGGAATTCTGAAAATGAAAAATTAAACAGGAACCACAGAGGCAAGATTCACTAACAGAATAACAGAGATGGAAGACAAAATTTCAGGACATGAAGGGACCAGTAGAAGAAATGAATACATCACCCAAGGAAAATGCTAAATCTGAAAAATTCTTGACCTAAAACATACAGCAAATCTGGGACACCATGAAAAGGTCAAACCTAAGAATAATAGGAATAGAAAAAGGAGAATACCAGCTTGATAGCTCCAAAAATATTTTTAAAAAACATAGAAGAAAAATTTCCAAACCTAAAGATTAAGGTGTCTATGAAGATACAAGTAGTGTATATAACACTAAAGAGACTGGACCTGAAAAGAACGACCCATTGCAACATAATTATCAAAACACTGAACATATAGAGCAAAGAATGAATATTAACAGCTGCAGTGGAAAAAGACCAAGTAACATATAAAGGCAGTCCTAATATAATTACATCTGAATTCTCAATGGAGACTCTTAAAGCCAGAAGGGATTAAACAAATTCATTGTATACTCTAAGAGACAACAGATGCTAGCTCAGAGTACTATAAGCAGCAAAAATTTCAATAACATAGTTGGATAGAATAAGATAAAGTCACATATATATAGTAAATATATACAAATCCAACACTACTCAAGGTAATAATAGGAAAACCGCCACCTATGGAGGTCAAATACACTCATGAAATAACAGGAAATAGATCATTTCCAATCAATAAAATCAAAAGAACAGAGTCTCTCTCATACACACACACACAAACACACACAAATGCACCCATACACATAATTACACACACACACACACACCACCACCACCACCACCACCACCACCACCACCACCACCATATGACCACAGCCACCATTAACAAAATAACAGGAATTAACCATCATTGGTGTTTGCTGTCTCTCATTATCAGTGGTCTTAGTTCCCAAATAAAATGACATAGACTGACTGAATGGATGGGAGAACACTATCCATCCTTCTCCTGCATCCAAGAAATATACCATAACATGAAGGATAAATATTATCTCAGAGCAAAAAGGTTGAAAAAAGATATTCCAATCACATGGATCTAAGAAGCAAACTGATGTAACCATTCTAATGTCTCTCAAAATAGATTTCAAACCAAAACTAATTAAACAAGATAGGAAAGGACACTTCATATGCACCAAAGGAAAAAAATCCATAAAAATTATGTCTCAATTTTTAACATCTATGCCTCAAACACAATGGCACCCACTTTAGTAAAAGAAACACTAAAACAGCTTAAATCACAATTGATCCTAACATACTGATAGTGGGTGAATTCAATACACAAATGTCACCAATGCACAGGTTATCAGACAAAAATAACAAAGAAGTTCTAGAGCTAAGAGATTTATAAACCAAAAGGGCATGGCAGTTATGTATTTAACGTCTCAAAAAAGGACAAAAGAATATACCCTCTTTTTGTTCTGACACAAAGCAAGTATCAGCAGATTAAAAAAAAAAAAAAAAAAAAAAAAAAAAAAAAAAAAAAACAGAAATAAATCCTTACAATTTTACAATTTTACCAGTTGTTGGAAACTGACCAACTGTCTACTGAATGAAAAATGAGTTAAAGATAAGAATAGAGAAAGAAATTAAATACTTCCTTGAATTAAATGAAAATGAATGTACAGCATACACAAACTGATGTGAGGTGATGAAAGTGGTGATAAGAGGCAAGTTCACAGCACCAAGTGCCTACATAAAAAATTGGAGGGATCCCTACGATAAAAAGAAGTAATCACACTCAAATAGAGAAGTAGGCAAGAAATAATCAGACAATTGAAATCAATAAAACAGAAACAGAGAAAATAATAAAAAAAAATTCAGCGAAACAAAGAGATTGTACATCACGAAAATCAACAAGACAGAAAAACTCCTATCCAACCTAACTAAAAGACAGAGAAAGAATATCCGAATTAACCAAATCAGAAAAGAAAAGGGGGCATAAGAACAAACATGTAGGAAATCCCATATATCATAAGGACATAGTTTTAAAACCTATACTTCACCAAATTGTAAAATCTAAAGAAAACTGGTATTATTCTTTATAGGTACCACTTATCAAAATTGAATCAAGATCTGATAAATAATATAAATTGACTTATAACGTTTAGTAAAATATAAGCAGTTATCAAAGGTCTCCAAACCAAAATAAGGCCCAAGGAAGACTTTCAAAAAGAGTTAGCACCAATACCCCTCAAATTATTTAACAAAGTAGAAACAGAAGGAACATAACCTATTTTATTTTATTAGATCACTTCCCTGATATCCAAACCATATAAAGGCCCAGCAAAGAATGGGAATTACAGACTACTTCATTCATAAACATATTTAGATAAAATTTAATAAAATGTTTCCAAACCAAATCAAAGAATCCATGACCAGGATCATCCACAAGGCTCAAGTGGATTTAATCCCAGATCTTCAAGGATGGTGCAAAGTATGAAAATCAGTTAATGTAATACACCATATAAATAAACTGAAAGTAAAAAATGCCATTATCATCACATTGGATGCAGAAAAGATCTTTGAAAAAAATCTGACACCCTTTTATAAAAGTCCTGGAGTGACAGAAGGAAGATACCTAAATATAATAAAGTCAATTTACAGCAAGTATATAAATAACATCAAAATAAATGGACATATACTCTACGAAATTCCACTAAAATCATGAAGCAATCAGATTGTCCGCTTTCTACACACAAATATCTCTACATATTGAAGAACATACTATTTGAAGTATTAGCTACAGAAATAAGACAATTGAAGGAGATCAAAGGGATACAAACTGGAAAGGATAAAGTCAAAGCGTCTTTATTTGAAAATGATATGATAGCATTAATAATTGATCTTAAAATATTCATCAGGAAACTAAACAAAGAATTCCGACTTGAGAAACACTTTCAGCAAAATAGCTGGATACATAATTAACTCAAACACATCAGTATCACTTTCTTTCTATACACAAATGACAACTTAATTGAAAGAAGTCAGAAACAGAATCTGCTGTGGGATGGTATTTTTGTACACTGTGAATATGTGTTCCTCCCATTGGTTAGTGAATAAAGCTGTTTTGGCTAACAGCCAAGCAGAATTAGGTTAGGAGATATAATCAAACTGAAGACAGAGATTTAAAAAGGCCAGAGTCAGGGAGACACTAGCCAACCACCAAGAAAGCAAGACATGTAGAAAATGAGGTAACAAGCCAAGAATCATGTGTCAAAGCATAGATAAGAAATATGGGTTAACTTAAATGTAAGAGCTAGTTAGTAATAAGCCTTAGCTACAGGCCAAGCATTTATAATTAATATAGGCCTTTGAGTGATTATTTTGAAATGGCTTGAGAATGGAGTAGGCAGGAAAGAACTATCCATTTACAAACATCTCTCACAACAGCCTCAAATAATACAAAATAACTTGGGGTAACTCTAACCAAGCATGTGAAAGACTTGTATGACAAGTTTGAAAACAGACATTGAAGAAGGTATCAGAAGGTTCAAGATCTTCCATGTTCATAGATAGGTAGGATTAACATAGTAAAATTGGGCATTATAATCTATAGATTCAGTGTACTCTCCATCAGAATTCCAACAGAAGTCTATATAAACCTTGAAAGGATAATGTTCAACTTCATAAGGTGTCTTAGTTAAGGTTTTTATTGCTGTAATGAAACATCATGACTAAAAAGCAAGTTAAAGAGGAAATATTCTATTCGACTTACTTTCCTACCATTCTGGTTATGAGTGAGCCTGCATATGTGCAATGAACCAACTGTTTTGCAGAGAAAAGAAGGCAGGTGAGTACTTTGTATTTCGGAGTGAGCTGCAGAGCCAACAATGGAGAGAGGCCTCATGTCTGGTAATGGTAATCTGGGTTGGAAAAAGATCCATGGAAAAGACAGAGAAAGCACAAGAATAATTTCACAACTAAGATGAGTGAGATAAAATGATGTGTTCCTAAGCTTGTGCTGGTCCCTGTTGATTTTTATTGTAATATAACTCCCTCATGGAGGTTAATTGTGGTTAATGCTAGGGTAATGTATACTATTTGTAAAGGTGCTGAAAGGTTATAAGACATTGTAATAAGTCACTATAGCTTACACGATACATAGACTATTTTTCATTATTATTATCATTTATAAACTTTCCATGGTTTCACACCCAAAGTAAACATTCAAATCAAAATATAAGAAGCACACATCCAGTTGCAGTCCAGGAGGGAAGAGTGGCAGGTAGGCCTTTCCACCAACACCCCACATTGGAGCCTGAAATCTACAAGACCCACTCCCTCTCCCAAATCCACCAATTCTGCTGAGATCTCAGAAGCTCCTTGAGCCACAGAATCCAGCTTCAATTGACCAAGAGGTTAGTGACTCTTCTCCCACCCAGAGTTTCTTGCCTCAAGTACCTAAGCCCTGAGACAAAACCCGTGCTCACCCTACCCATCACTGCCCCATTTGCAAGCCAAGACTCCAGCACATAGGCCTCCCCATCAAAAGCCCCCTCCAGACCCTGCAATCTGCAAGTCCTATTCCATCCTCAAAACCCAGCCATTGCCCTAAAAGTAGGCTCAGCTGGAGTCAGCATTGTGGATTCCTGGCAACTTCCCTAGCACCGGATTTCTTCCTATCCCATGATTTCTCCCTCTATCAAGATAGCTCTTTCATTGCTTTCCCACTTCAGCCCTTTTCCAGCTGGACCATCTCATTCCTTTATGTTCTCATCTCCCATCTTCTACCCTCTATTGCCCCCCTCATTCCCAGTTTACTCAGGAGATCACATCTATTTCTCCTTCCCAGGGTGATCCATGGGTCCCTCTTAAGTGTCCTCCTTGTTACCTAGCTTCTCTGGAGTTGTGGGTTATATTCTGGTTATCCTTTGCTTCACATCTAGAATCCACTTATGAGTGAATATGTACCATGTTTGTATTTCTGAGTCTGGGTTACATCACTCAGGATGATATTTTCTAGTTTCATCCATTTGCCTGCAATTTTCAATATTTCATTGTGTTTTTACAGTTAAGTAACATTCCGTTGTGTATATGTACCACATATTCTTTATCCATTTTTCATTTAGCAGCGTATAGGTTGTTTCCAGGATCTGGTTATTACAAATAATGCTTACATGAACCAATAGAGAAAGTGTCCATGTGGTATGATTGGGTAATTTTTAGGTATATGCTCAAGAGTGGTATCATTGGGTCTTGAGGTAAATTCATTCCCAATTTTCTGAGAAACAACCATACTGATTCTGAAGTGATGCTACAAGTTTCCATTCCCATGATCTGTGGAAAAGTGTTCCCCTTGCTTCACAAGCTCTCCAACATAAGGTGTTAGGGTGTTTTTGATCTTAGTTATTCTGACAGGTGTAAGATGGTATCTGAGAGTCATTTTTATTTGCATTTCCCTGATGACTAAGGATGTCGAGCAAGTCCATAAACGTCTTTTGGCTATTTGTTTCTTCTGTTGAGAATTCTCTGTTTAACACAGTAGTCCACTTTTTAACTGGATTGTTTAGTATTTTAATGTCTAGTTTCTTGAGTTCTTTGTATATTTTGGAGATCAGACCTCTGTCAGATGTGGGGTTGGTGAAGATCTTTTCCTATTCTGTAGGCTGTCGTTTTGTTTAATTTACTGTGTCCTTTGCCTTACAGAAACTTCTCATTTTCAAGAGGTCCCATTTATTAATTATTGCACTCAGTATCAGTGATACTGGTGTTGTATTTAGGAAGTATTCTCTGATGCAAATGCATTCAAAGATACATCCTACTCTCTCTTATATCAAGTTCAGTGTAACTGGGTTTATGTTGAGGTATTTGGACTTGAGTTTTTTTGCATATAGATGGATATGGATATATTTGCAATCTTCTACATGTTGACATCCAGATGTGCCAGCATCTTTTTTGAAGGTGCTTTTCTTCCCATTGTATAATTTTGGCTTCTTTGTCAAAAATCAGGTATTCCTATGTGTGCAGATTAATATTAGGGTCTTAAATTGGATTCTGTTTGTCCATATATCAGGTTTTATACAAATGCCAAGTTGTTTTTATTACTATAGCTCTTTAGTAGAGCTCAAGGTCAGGAAAGTTGATGCCCCCAGAAGTTGCTTTATTGTACAGGATGTTTTTAGTTATTCTGAGTTTCTTGTTATTCCATATGAAGTTGAGTATTATTCTTTCAAAATCTGATAAAAAAATATGTTGTGATTTTGATGGGGATTGCATAGAATTTGTAGGATGCAATTTATGGAAATGTCATTTTTATTATATTGGTTCTATCTACTCATGAGTATAGGAGATCTTTCCATTTTCTGATACCTTCTTCAATTTCTTTCTTCAAAGATTTAAAGTTCTTGTCATGCAGGCCTTTCATTGCTTGATTAGAGTTACCTCGAGTTATTTTATATTATTTGTGGCTATTATAAAGGGTATGATTCTTTGGTTTCTTTCTTGGCCTATTTATTATTTGTATAGAGGTAAGTTACTTTTTTTTTAAGTTAATCTTGTATCCCACCACATAAGTGTTTACACAATCAAGGGGTTTATCAGCTATAGTAGATCTTTTTTTAGGCTTCATGAAGATTTGATGTTTTAGGTATGTTCCCTGTATTCCTGATCAATCCAAGACCTTTATCATGAATGGGTATTAGCTTATATCAAATGCCTTTTCTGCATATAGTGAGATGATCCTGTGGTTTTTTTTTTTTTCTTTGAGTTTGTTTATATGGTGTATTACATTGACGGCCTTTGTTATGTTGAACCACCCTTGCATCCCTGGGATGAAGCCTACTTGATCATGGTGAATAATTGTTTTGATGTGTTCTTGGAGTCTGTTTGCCAGTATTTTGTTGAGTATTTTTGCATCAATGTTCATGAAGGAGATAGGTCAGTAGTTCTCTTTCTTTGTTGCATCTTTGTTTGGTTTAGGAATCAGGGTAATTGTAGCCTCATAGAAGGAGTTTGGTAATATTCCTTCTGCTTCCATTGTGTGGAACAATTTAAAGAGTATTGGTATTCAGTCTTCTTTGAAGAACTGGTAGACTTCCTCACTGAAACAATCTGGTCATGGGCTTTTTTTGGTTGGGAGACTTTTCATGACTGATTCTATTTCCTTAGGGGTTATTGGACTATTTAAATGGTTTATCTGGCCTTGATTTAACCTAGGTATGTGATACCTATCCAGAAAATTATCCATTTCTTTTAGATTTTTCAGTTTTGTGGAGTAGAGGTTTTTGAAGTTTGACTTGATGGTTATCTGGATTTCTTCATTGTCTGTTGTTATGTCCCCCTTTTCATTTCTGATTTTGTTAATTTGGATGTTCTCCCTCTGTCTTTTGGTTAGTTTGGATAAGGGCTTGTCTATCTTGTTGATCTTCTCAAAGAACCAACTCTTTGTTTCATTAATCCTTTGTATTGTTCTCTTTATTTCTATTTTATTGATTTCAGCTCTCAATTTGATAATTTGCTGGGGTCTGTTCCTCCTGGGAGACTTTGCTTCTTCCTCTTCAAGGGCTTTCAGGTGTGCTGTCAAGTCACTAGCATGAGATTTCTCCAGCTTCTTTATGTGGGCATTCAGTGGTATGAACTTCTCTCTTAGCACTGCTTTCACAGTGTCCCATAAGTTTGGGTATGTGGTGTATTCATTTTCACTGATCTCTAGGAAGTCTTTAATTTCTTTCTTTATTTCTTTCTTAACCCATTGGTGATTCAGTTGAGCATTATTCAGTTTCCATGAGATTGTAGGATTTGTGTAGTTTTTTCTGTTGTTGAAATCTAACTTTACACTATGGTGGTCCGATAGTACACTGGAGGTTATTCCAATTATTTTGTATCTGTTGAGATTTGCTTTGTAGCCAAGTATGTGGTTGATTTCAGAGAAGGTTCCATGGGGTGCTGAGAAGAAGATATATTCTTTTTTGTTTGGGTGGAATGTTATGTAGATATTGATTAAGTCCAATTGAGCCATAACATCAGTTAAGTCCATTATGTCTCTGTTAAGCTTCAATTTGGCCGATCTGTCCAGAGGTGAAAGTGGGGTGTTGAAGTCTCCCACTATTAATGTGTGGGGGTTTATATGTGATTTAAGTTTTAGTAATGTTTCTTTTACATATGTGGGTGCCCTTGTGTTTGGGGCATAAATGTTCAGAATTGAGACTTCATCTTGGTGGATCTTACCTGCGATGAGTTTGTAATGTCCTTCATCATTTCTTTTGATTGATTTTAGTTTGAATTCTATTTTGCTGGATATTAGGATGGCTACATCAGCTTGTTTCTTAAGACCATTTGATTGGAAAGTCTTTTACCAGGCTTTTATTCTTAGGAGGTGTCTGTCTTTGAATTTGAGGTGTGTTTCTTGTATGCAGCAGAAAGATGGGTCCTGTTTTCATATCCATTCTGTTAGTCTGTGTCTTTTTATAGGTGAATTAAGTCCATTGATATTAAGGGATATTAATGACCAGTGATTGTTCATTCCTGTTATTATTTTATTTTTTTGGTGGTAGTGTGTGTGTACTTCTCTTCTTTGGGGTCTACTGCTGTGGTGTTATCTATTGCCTGTGTTTTCATGGGTGTATCTGCCTTCCTTAGGTTGGAATTTTCCTTCTAGTGCTTTCTGTAGGGCTGGTTTTGTGGATAAGTATTGTTTAAATCTGGTTTTGTCTTGGAAGGTCTTGTTCACTCCATCTATGATGATTGAAAGTTTTGCTGGGTATATTAGTCTAGGCTGGCATCCATGGACTCTTAGTGTCTGCATTATATCTGTCCAGGTCCTTCTGGCTTTCAAAGTCTCCATCAAGAAATCGGGTGTTATTCTGATGGGTTTGCCTTTATAAGTCACTTGGCCTTTTTCCTTTGCTATTCTTTCTTTATTCTGCACGGATGGGAGCAGAGTTCTGGTCTCCGAGTCTCAGGAAGTGGCTCTGGTCCAGATGTGAGTTCCAGGGTGGATGGGACCTGGGTGCTGGTCTCTGAATCTCAGGAAGTGGCTGAGGTCTCAGGTACATGGGTGTGGGGGCAGGGTGTGAAGACTGCAGGGTCTGCCTGCAGTCTTGGAAAAGGGGAGCCTTCCCACAGGGCCGGAAGATCTATGACTGAGTGTGGACACAGCATCTTTGTCATCACTCAGTAGAGAATACAATGAAAATTAGGAAATACTGAGTATCTTAACTGATTACATTGAGGAGTCTTCAAAACAAGGAAAGGAAATGTCTCTCACAACATGTATCAGAAGGCAACTGTAAAATGGGTCTGATGTGGCCACTGAGAGAATTTTGGGAGCAAAGAAATTGAGGAATACAGCTTAACCCCTCTCTTTGAGTCAACATGTTCACATTTGAGTCAATATATAGAAAATTATCCATGGCTGACTGGCTTTTATGAATTACTAGGGACATGGTATCATTTCTGGTTGATATTTCAGTGAATATAAGAAACTGGATGATAACAGAAGATGGATAGGCATGATTGAGAAAACTGGACACCTTAGAGGCAGCATTTGTTGTCCAGTTCACTGAGTGAAATAAGACTTTGTTCACTGTTAAGGGGGGAATCAAAGCATTGGAACCTCAGCACTGGAATTGGTCTTTAGGTCTGCATTGACCCACATTATAAAACCCAATAAGGGAAGAAGGGCTATAGAATTTAAGTAATACAGGTTGATATACATACAACAAAATAGATCTTTTTAAGAATTATGTTTGCCATTATACCTGTAACACTTAACAAAATGAAACATAATGAGGAAACCTGTGGCTATGACCACACTTCCACTGTGTGTGCAGAATCCTATGGCTGTGAAGACTACCATTTATTTTGATATTAAGCAGAGTGATTTCAGAGATTTGAACACAGGAGTGGTTTCACACTGTTATAGATGTTGGTCACTTTTTCTTTTCATTAACATTGCTTCTTACCTCACTACACTGAATGCAGATGAATACATAGATGCTCAGTTCTCAAGCACATGGTACACATACTTCTTTGTCATTGTCATTCAAGGAATCTTAATGGACACAGCAGTTCTTAGGATGAAGCATCTTTTCAGTAACTGTAACTATTTTCCATTCTCACAGATGTGTCAGAATAGTTCCACTGGCATCTTTTCCCTGAGAATGGACATGAACTCTCAGTAAGCACAACTCCAGGTATGTAGAACTTTAAAAAGCTTCCAGGGATTTGGGGTTTTCACTTGTTCTCTATTGGACACTGCAAATGTTTTCAGTTATCATCATATGGAGAACTTCAAAACGTTCTCAAGGAGCCTGTAGTTATGGTGTATGCCTTTAGTTCTTTTACCCAGGAGGTAATACCAGATGCAGAAGGATATCTTTGAGTATAATGTCATCATAGTCTCCATAGCAAGTGCCAGGAATATATTGAGAGACCATGTCTCAAAACAAAATAAAACAACAACAAAATGAACAAAACAAATAACTAAAACACAAAGTTTCCAAGGACATGCTCTCTCTTTGATAGTGTGTATCCTAAATGCTGTCATGTTTCTTATGTCTATGATTGTCAGATGGAGCAGCAAAAATATAAATAATGAACATGTTTGTGATATTGTTCTGACACACTTTCAATGAAAACACATGTCAGTATCGGTGTTCACAAATATTGGATGGTATATGTTGTGAACATGGACTCAAACTGTGATTCCGTGAATTTCATGAATAAATACCATCTTCATTCATTCAAAAAACTTAACTGAAACATTCTCTCTTTCTTTCTTGTTTACTTTTTTCTTCATTTCTATTTTTTCATGATATACTTTTTATAGTAAAGAAACAAAAATTATAACCCTATATCTTAGAAGGTTTTTACAAATAAAACACAACTTAGATTACAATAGATACAGCAAAAACAATACCGTAAAGTTCTCAAAAGTTCTCTTTAACTAGTTAAGCAAAGTCAGAACTCTGTTGGTTTTTAGAAGGGAACAGAATTATTACTGACATTTAAGAGTTTGTAGCACATTTTCCTTACGTGGGGCTGCACATTTTGAAGTTTTTCTTAATACACATGATTTGTTTGGAGTGTATTATTGTCTTCCTCAGTACTGACATGTAGTAATATTTTGTGTGTGTGTGTGTGTGTAATTATCTAAAATTCTTTATACCTAGGAAAACACTTGAGCATAACTCTCTAGAATGATAGATAGAAGGAAAACATTTAATTTGAAATGCATTTTGTATCATTCAGTCATATTTTCTATGGTAAGATCATTTTCAGGGAACATTTTATTTACTACTTTTGATGAAATTCTTTATGAGAGAACTTTGGTTTTGAGAAATGACAAGTGAAAAGCTTATATTGTCTCACACATAATTCCTCCTTTCACTTTCAAAACACATATATTGTTTTACACTTCCCCATCCCACTATGAGACATTCATATGGGTCCCTTTTAAGAATCCTGTTCCTACGTGAGACCATTGAATAGCTTGAACTGTTTGCGAGGCATCCAGGCTGTGGGACCAGGACCTGTCCTTAGTGCATGAACTGGCTGTTTAGAACCTTGGGCTTACATGGGGACACTTTGCTCAGCCTGGAAAGAGGGGACTGGACCTGCCTGCACTGAATCCACCAGGTTTAAATGAATCCCCAGGGAAGTCTTGGCCCTGGAGGAGATGGGAATGGAGGGGAGGGGATGTGGGGAAGGTGAGGGTGGGAGCAGGAGGGGAGAGGACAGGGGAACACATGGCTGATGTGTAAAATTAAAACATAAATATAGTAATAATAAAAAAAAAGAAAAAAAAGAACCCTGTTCCACACTTACTCCTACATAAACACTCGTTTTTAAACTTGGAAGCTATGAAGTCACACTTGGGACAGGGGTAGCTGTCTTTCTGGGCCTGTATTGCTTCACTTAATAGAGTATTTTCTATTTCTGCTCCAGCCATTCCCTAGAGTGTTCTCTATGACAGTGCATGGGGAACAGGAGACTGTATTGGTAGTTCCTGAGGTCTCAGCTCATCTCCTCACTCTGTTTAAACTTCTTCAGATCTTAGACTTCACTGCCAATTCTACTCCAGTTCTTGATTGACAGATGATAGTCCCTCCATGGCTCTTGAGTGTGAGTGGCAACAGTGATCTCCCTGGGCCTACATGGTTCAGCCAGGTGGTTATTCACAGCTGATGTTGTTTGCTTCTGCAATGTTATCTCTCCCAATTTAAAAAAAAAATGATTTGCAGACACCATCTCTCATGAAATTAGTGTAGTGTCCTAAGAGTTTCCTCCAACTTCACTATACTCATGGGCTGTCTAATATACTGCCTTCCCACCATTTCCACTTTAGACTTCTGAGTGGTACCTTATCCCAGACAGTTTCAAAAGAGACACTGAACACTTCCCCAATAGCTATTGTTCATTAGATATTGTTCTTCTTGCAATTTCTCCTAGCATATTTCGCTTACTTTTATTCTGTTGTGTATTCTGTGATATTTCATCACAGATATTCCCTTTTCTCTAACAGTCCTGACTTGAGTATCCTCTTGTGTGTGTGTGTGTGTGTGTGTGTGTGTGTGTGTGTGTGTGTGTGTGTGTCTATGAGGTGTGGCTTCCCATAAAACTAGATCATAATATAATGTAATGTAAGGTATCACTTGAACCATCATTCTAATACATTTTATGCTTTTAATAATTTTTCCTTATCTAAGACTGTTGCAGGATAAAGATCAAAAGACCATGGAGTACCACCAAAGTCCATATTCAGAGTCTGTATTTATCATCCTTGGTGACTGCCTACAGAGAAACACTGCTAACAGAGCATCCTGAAATACATTTCACACGAAGCTTGTAAAGGCAAACAATCTAAAAGTCAACATCCTGGTTAGCAACTGGCAACAAGGAAGCAAAATTACAAAATCCAAAAAACTTCAGTGAGCTGGGGTATGGAGGACCACCCCTCACTTTTATGACCACGGTACTCTTGAGCAGGGAAAAGTGGGAGATATTTAGATAGAAAGATATACCTAGATGACAAGAGGAAAGACAGAACCATGTGTCTAACATACTGCCTTCCTACTAGTATCCTTCCTATCTGAAGATAGCCTCAGGAGGGCCTGGGTCAAAACCTACCAGTCCATAACTTTAATCAAAAGGTCTTTTTATATCAATGCCAAGGGATGGGGCAAAAGATATCCCCTTGCTAGATACAGCCAAGTGTAGACACTTCCAAACACCTGGTAAACACACCCATGGTCCAATCATGCCCTCAATCAATCCTGCTGGGTAAAGCCACTAGAAAAGCTTGGTGGGATCCAACACTGGGGCACTTCAACCACCATTATCTAGAATAGGATTAGGTAGTTTCCCAGGAGATTATTCATGGAGTGGGTAGAAAAGATAAGGTCAGTTTCAGGTTAAAGTAAAGATAGCTCAGCTGAGAAAGATAGAAGAAACTTTGACCTGTGGAAATGGCATTACACATTTCTCATTAATATGCTTTGATTTTAGATGAGTTATACATTAATAAATAAATGTATACATTTAATAAAGAAAACTGAACATAATCCAATGAGTATATGGGCAACACAAATTTGACATATTTTTTTCTCTTTTTTTAAAGTTTCTTTGAGTGAGGTCACAAGGAAGTGAGAGTAGCTAAGGGAAGACAGTTAAGTGAATATGATCAGAGTGCTCTAGGTGAATTCTACTAGTAATCAATAAATATATTGTCTTGGGGGTTGGGGATTTAGTTCAGTGGTAGAGCGCTTGCCTAGCAAAGGCAAGGCCCTGGGTTCGATCCTCAGCTCAATATATATATAGTCTTGGGAAGATTATTGCTTTATGTAAGTTTTGTAGCTGTTCTTGAAGTTGATTCCTTTTACAAAATGACTAGCAAATATCATTATATTCTGAAAGACTTACATTCAGTTTGTTTACAATGCCTGTCACACTTCCTTTTTCAAATGGGCCAATATCCCACCATTCTGAGTATGGCATAGCTATGAAACTTGATGGTTATTCTTCCATCAACACTTGTGTTCTGAAGAACTGAGAAATTGCAAAAGTAACAAACATGGACAATAACTATGCCTGTCAAAATTTGGGGAATCAGGTATTTTTATGTGTTCTAGGATGGCTTTGAACTCCTCAGTTTAAAGGACCCTCAGTTTCAGCCTCTCTGTAGCTCCATGGATTAATGGCATTTTCCTTCACCCCTGGCTACCATCATTTGCCATTATTCATTTGACCTGAGAAATAATGTGGCCATATTTTTAAGGATATTGTACCAACTCACAGAATGAACTTCTGGAATCTGGCAAGCAGAATCATTTTCTTATCACAAACAATCCTGGGAATTCTGGGAAATCTCTCTCTTATGTTCTACTATTTAGTCCTTTATTACAGAGAATATGCTTTAAAGCCAACAGATTTGATTCTCATGCACCTAATGACAGCCAATGCCTTGATCATTATCTCTGTAGGAGTGCCTCAAACAATGGCAGTTTGGGGAATGAAGCACTTCTTAAAAGGTTTTGAATGCAAGCTCCTACTGTATATTCAAGGATTTGCTCGAAGTGTGTCCATTGGAACCACCTGCCTCTTGAGTGTCTTCCAGGCCATGACCCTCAGTCGCAGGAAATCCTGTTGGAATGATCATAAAGTCAGAGCTGCAAAGTACATTGACTCCTCCATTCCCCTACTCTGGGTCTTCTACATGTTGATACGTTTCATTTTCTTTATGTACACATTTATCAAAATTAATAGCAAAAACATGACAAGAAACCGAGATTTTGAATATTGCCTTACTGTAGGGTGGGATGAAATCATTGACTCACTCTATCCAGCATTGGTAATGTGCCCTGAGTTCTTTTTTGCTGTGCTCATCACTGGGTCCAGCACCTTCATGGTTGTCATTTTGTACAGACACAAGCAGAGGGTTCAGCACATCCGTAGTTCTCACGGTTCCAGAAGATACTCCCCTGAGTCCAGAGCCACCCAAAACATCCTAATCCTGGTGTCTATTTTTCTGGCTTTTTATACTCTCTCTGCCATCTTGCGAGGCTACATTGCTCTTTTGTATAATCAAAACTTGTGGCTGGTGAACATATCTCACCTCACTTCTCTTTGTTTTCCCTGTTTTGTACCCTTCGTTCTTATGAGACATCACTCAATATTTTCCTTTTCCAGTGTGGTATGGCTAAGAAAAATTTTCTCCTAATTTTAATGTAAATATACAAAATATAAGTTTTTCTTGTCATTAAAGTTGTACTCAATTATCACTATAAAAAATCAATAGTGAAAGTTAAGGATTTAGCACCTTTCCCTCCTCAGACAAGCCAAAATGAGTATGAAAGTTTTGTTAGATGGTGGAATTAGCAGCCTACATGAGCTAATCATACTGTGTTGGCCCATTGTAGTCTTCATCTTCCAGACAGTAAAGTTTTTCCTTTGCCAAGATGATGTGTATAGAATCCAATAACTTGCTGTCAATAGTCCTGCCTTTCCTGTGGCTTTCATCTGTCCCTTATTCAGCCAAAAGCAGAGAGGTTTTCTTCTGAGGCAGATAGACACAAAAACAGAGAAACATAGCCTGTTATTATGCACACACACACACACACACACACACACAGAGAGAGAGAGAGAGAGAGAGAGAGAGAGAGAGAGAGAGAGAGAGAGAGGCAGAGACAGGTAGACATATCATGGAATCTTGGCTACTTCAGTGCTGTTGGACAGACATTTGTGTATACTGCACTGTAACTGAAAGCCAAACTGAAACCTTGACAAGCCATATATTGTGGTTATGGTGGTCCTTGTCCCATGATAGCTGCTCTAGCCTGTAGCAGGCCCAGAAAACTTCTTCAGTGATCATTTCACAGATACTTTGATTGCAGCTGTGCCAGGAAAAAAACAAAAACAAAAACAAAAAAAAAAAAAAACTCTTGGCCTGTTCTTAACATTATAGCCATGGTCGTGAACTGTAGTGGGTAGCCATTCCAGCTTTGACATGGAAGCTTCAACCCCCATTGAGGCTTTGGTAATGGTCATGCCTACAAGGCCAGACTGAGAGAGAAGGCTGAACACCAGGATCCAGATGTGCAGGCTTTCTTAGTTCCTGGACCCTGGATGCTGGAGGTAGACCCAGCAGAGTTCTCCAGAAAACACCACAGGACTGCACCATGCCTTTCCCAGACTCTGTAAACTATCCATTCACTTGTAAGTTACCCCACAAAATAAACCTCCCTTTTAACTATGTGGAGTGGCCTTAATAATTTCACCAATACTCAACAAAGTCTATGAAGATGGGCATGTCTTCTAGTGATGTAGGACCAAAACTGTGCCTCCTGTCTTTCACCTTGTACCAAAATCAATTGAAAACAAATTATGTTTATGTGGTAATCTTCAATTTTGTTAGATAGTATTTTCACCTTTTATTAAACATAGGTTTTTTTCTGATACTATATTACCTGAGTACAGTTTCCTCTCATTTTACTCTTCTTAGTTACACCCACCTGTTCTCACATCAAGAACCACACCATTTTGTTCTCTCCTTGGGAAAAAAAACAGGCTTCTGAGAGATAACTAAAAAATGAAACAAAATAAAATATAATAAGATAGAACAAAAACCATCATATTGAAGCTGGACAAGACAAGCCAGCAGAAACACAAAGGGACCCCTAAAGAAGGCCCAAGAATCAGAGACTCACATGTTTCTGCATCAAGGAGTCCCACAAAAGTACTGAACTAGAATTACCCTATATATGTAGAGGGCTTGGAGCAGACCACAGAGGCCTTGCAATTGCT
Source organism: Onychomys torridus (assembly GCF_903995425.1). Classification (NCBI taxonomy): domain Eukaryota; kingdom Metazoa; phylum Chordata; class Mammalia; order Rodentia; family Cricetidae; genus Onychomys; species Onychomys torridus. The sequence continues at coordinate 5,372,127 of NC_050443.1, forward strand.
GCTTCAGTCTCTGTGAGTTCATCTGAGTTTTGTTCAGTTGAGAGGGCCTGGTCCTCCTGATGTCCTCCTCTGTGCCCTAGACAATCCCACTCCTTCTACTTCCTCTTTTGTGTAGTTCTTTCAGAAATGAGAGGACAGATTAGATGGAGACACCTAATTTAGAACTGTGTGTTTAAATCTCTCTCTCTCTCTCTCTCTCTCTCTCTCTCTCTCTCTCTCTCTCTCTCTCTCTCTCTGTATGTATGTATGTTATCTGGCTATGGGTCCCTGATTTTGTGCCCAACTGCTACAGAGAGAAGCCTTTCTGATGTTGGCTGAATAAGGATAGATCTATGAGTATAGCAGAATGTCATTAGAAGTTGTTTTTTTTAATTAATTTTATTAGATCACTGGTATTTGATTTTACCCCATGTCTCTGGGATATCTAGACTCTAGTTTTTATAAACAAATACTGTTAGATATGGGTTCTATCTTGCAGAGCAAGTCTTCAGTCAAATCAGACATTTACTGATTACTCCTACAAAGTTTGTGCCACCATTGACTTAGCATATTTACAGGCAGATAGATCAAAGTTTGTGCGGTTGGGTTGGTGTTTGCAGTCTTCCTTTTGTAGCATGCAAAATGTCCTTGTGTGTCACAGACACTAGATGGGCAGTGGGTAAAATTTCTACATAGCAACTATCTGGACCTCTCCATGTTCACTGACCTGTATGGTGGTTATCTTCAGCATTGGGGCCTTGCTCTTAGTTTGTGAAGAGAAACACATTATTTTGGATATAGTACTGGATGTTTGGTGATTTCCAAGTGTACTGGCTGGTTATATGTGTCAACTTGACTCAAGCTAGAATCATCAGTGAGGAAGGAGTCTCAGTTTAAGAAATACTTCCATGAGATCCAGCTGTAAGCAATTTTCTAAATTAGTGATTGATTGGGTAGGGTCCCATCCATGGGGGAAGTGATATCCCTGAGCTGGTGGTCCTAGGTTCTATATCCAAGCAGCTGATCAAGCAATGAGAATCACGCCAGTACACATCTCTCTTCCATGGCCTTTGCATGAGCTTCTTCCTCCAGATACTAGTCCTGCTTGAGTTCCTGTCTGACTTCCTCCAATATTATACTATTGCTGAGAGATAATATTTTTGTATACTGTGAAGATGTTTTGCTCTCCTTGTTAATAAAGACCTGACTGTCCAATAGCCAGGCAGGAAGAGATAAGGCATGAGAGGCAAACTGGAAAGAATGCTCAGAAGAAGAGGGTCAGATTTACCAGCCAGATTCAGATGAAGCAGAATATGAATATTTCTTGCTGAAAACTGGTACTTCCACATAGTATATCATACATAATGAATGTGGGTTAGCTCATATTGTAAGAGCTAGTTAGTAACAACCCTAAACTGTTTCCTGAGCATTTATAGTTAATAATACGTTTCAATGCAGTTATTTGGAGAGCTGGCTGTCCCAATGAAGAACTCCACTTACAAATTATGATCTGGAAGTGTAAACCAAATAAACACTTTCCTCTCCAACTTGCTTTTGGTCATGGTGTTTTGTTGCAGCAATAGAAAACAGAACAGACAACAAGCAACCCTTTGGCCAACCACTTAATTGGAAGAAAGACTCCCATTACTGGATGCTTTGTTTGGACATGAGATAGCCAGTTGAGGTTCTTCTTCCTCATTATTTAAATACTTCATTAGGATCCATTCATATATTCTAGGAAGTGTCCACTGACATAGATTTTCTTACTGCTCATCAAATGCCCTTCATTTCTAGCTGTTTTTCTCCTCATTCCATCCCTTAAACTTATCACCCCTCCCTTTCTCCACCTGATTCTCCTACTCTTGTTATACTTTTACACCTGACTCCAGTCCAATCATAAATTTTGTTCTATTCCCTCTTGCCAGGAAAATCTATGTATCTTCCCTTATAAATTCCTCGGTGCCTAACCTCTCTGGGTCTGTGGATTATAGCTTTGTAATTGTTTATTTAAAATCTTATATCTGGGTGTAAGTGAACACATATCATATTCATCTGTCTGGGTTACCTCACTAATAATAATTTCTTTTTTTCTATTTCTTCTCATTTCCTTATGTGTTAGAGACCAAGATGTCAGGAACCAAATATGAACCATAGAAAGTACTAGCTAAACCAAAGAATAACTCATAAGCCCCTTCCCAGAGCAGTAACCAGAGGCCTCCCAAGATAAGAGAACATCCCACAGTCAGGTGCCATGACAACCGAATGTAAAGAGCATTCCAGGGTCAGGTAGCCTAGCAACAGAATAAACTGCCCCTGACCAGTGACCTTAGCCGATATCTCGCAGTTGCACGATCTGCCTCACACGTCTTGCACCCCTTCCATGTTCTACACGCCCCTTTTCCCTTTCCCTCCTTCATGCCCCTTCCCCCTTATGCTATATAAGCCATGTGGAGAACAATAAAGATTGGCGGCTTGATCAGAATTCTGTCTTGCTGCTGTCTCTTGTGTCACCCTGTCCTTTCATTGTCTCCCACAGGTGGGTCGTCCTTGTTGAAACCCCGCTGGCCAGGGCTTCTGGCGCCCAACTGTGCGGCTCGACCCTTGCCTCCCTCCTTGGGAATTGAATGTCCTTCTCCAGGAAAGTCCAGACATCTGGTGGAGATTTAAAGCAATCACCCATTGAGACCACTGGCATCCTGGTGATGGGGGAAAGCAGGAAGGATGAGGTGAGTCTGAGCTATAGACTTCACCCTGGGACAGGGAACTTCTCAGGACTTGTTCGTAAAGGGCATTAAAGAAGCCCTCCAGACACAAGGGATAAGGGTTTGTAAAAAAAAAAAAGACCTCATAAAATTCTTTAGTCACTTTAGAGGATTGTTGTAACTGTTTTCCCCAAGAAGGGACGATTAATGAAAAATGCTGGAAAAGAGAGAGAGAGAGAAAGCAGCCAGCAGCTCTGGCAGGGTGTGAGTTGTGCAATGTGCGGGATGTTTGTTTGTGTGTATGTGTATGTCTATGTGTGCTGTGTGCTGTTTGTGTGTGTGTCTGTATGCACACACAGTGAAAGGCGGAGGTGGGAGGGAGCTGGGAGGACAGAGGAATGAGAGCACGCGCCTCTCTGCAGCTCATCGCCTGGGCAGAAAGAGCCGAGCCAGCCTGAGCCAGCCCGAGTGCTCTGTTAAAACGGCACAGTGGCAGCAGCGGCGGCCATGTCCGCAGTGTCTGGTCGGTGGTGAAGCAACCTTGTCGCTTCTTTCCCCACGGCTCCTTTTACCCTTGCATTGCTTGAAAACCAGAGCGAGGCTTGGTTTCTGAGTATGTCCGTCTTTGTGCGGGAGTTGGCTCCACTCACGCCATCAGTGCCCCAGCTCGGTGTCACCACTTGGCCCAACCACCCCATGTCCTAGATGTGGCCATGGTTTTCATTGGGCGAGGGAATGTAAATCTAAAACCTATGCTCATGGTCGCCCGCTCCCTCCCCACCCGTTCCCTCCCCACCTGTCAGGAAACTTTCTTGGGGCCAGCCCCTGGCCCCTCTGCTCTGGGGAGTGCTCCATGGGGCCTCGCAGGCCACTCCCCAACTGTCTGCTCCCTCCAATGGGCAACTCCAGGCAGGGCAGGACTGGACCTCTGTGCTGCCACCGACACCATACTAGATCCATTACAGGGCCCCCAGGTCATCCCTACTGGGATTTGGGGCCCCCTGGCCCCAGACACCCATGCCCTTATCTCTGGCCATGCCTCATCCATCTTAAAAGGTGTCCAGATCTACCCCGGAATTATTGATAATGACTATACAGGAGAGATTAAGATTTTGGCCTCGGCACTCCAGGGTCTTGTTGCCATCTCCTGTGGCACCCACCTTGCCCACCTGGTTACTTTCCCTGCGCTTTCCTCTGACCACCCCATTCAGTCTGCCCAGCCCCTAGGAGCTGCTCAGATTGGCTCATCAGAGGCTTATTGGGTTCAGCCTATTTCTCACTCTTGATCCACACTTACCCTTAAACTAGATGGCAAAATGATCTGACAAATGGATGTTACACATGTTCCTGACTTTGGTAGACAAAAATATCTCCATGTTTCTGTTGATATGTTCAGCGGTTTTATTTTTGCCTCCCCTCATACTGTGAGGCTGTCAAGGATGCTATTGCTCACCTCCTGGTCTGCTTTTCTACTTTGGGTGTCCCAAAACACATAAAAACAGACAGTGGCCCAGCCTACACAAGTGGAGGACTTAAATGGTCCCTCCAACAATTTGAGATCTCTGACACTACTGGTATTCCTTATAACCCTCAAGGTCAGGGCATTGTAGAACGAGCCCACCAGACCTTAAAAACATGGCTCTCTCGATTAAAGATGTCCGAGCTTTCCTTTGTCTCCCCCCGAGACCGCCTGTGCCATGCTCTCTTTGTCCTTAACTTCCTCACCCTGGATGGTGAAGGTCGATCAGCGGCTGACTGTCATTGGCACCCCTCAGCAGACGCCAGTCGCCCTTTGGCCATGTGGCGAGACCCCCTTACAGGTGTTTGGAGTGGTCCAGATCCTGTACTTATCTGGGGCCATTGCTCGGCTTGCATCTTTGACCAGGCACATGACGCCCCATGCTGGCTCCCTGAGTGCCTGGTCCGATCTATAAATTTACCTAACATTCCCAGGGGACAGGCTGCTCCCCCTGAGGACTCTCCTTCTTCTCTTTCAGATGCTAAAGCTACCATAAAAGACTGAGACCTCAAAGAGATGGAGATCACCCACGAAGCTGCCCATTGTGAGTCAACTGGCTGCCTGGGGTCTCACACTCCTCCTCTGGAGCCACAGCCTCTTACTCTACCAAGATGGCCATAATTAAGGTGTCATCTTCTTCATCAAACTTTTAAAACAGCCTGCTAATTCCCCTAATGCTGTTGCCATCTGTCCCAACTCTTTTCTTGGCAACAATGATTTTCTTACAACCAATATATCTCAGACATCCATGGATTTTTCTCCCACAATCCTACCTCCCCCACTAACTACCAAAGATATGATTACCACCCTTATCACAAAAACCTACCATGTACTTAATACCTCCAAGCCTGATTTGGTTGACTCCTGCTGGCTTTGCTATCATTCTGCCCCACCATTTTATGAAGGAGTGGCTGTTGATTCAGATTTCTCCCTAACCACTGACCCACATAATTGTCACTGGCAACAGCCACCCACATCTTGCCTTACACTCTCCCAAGTTATGGGCTCAGGCCGCTGCCTTGTCACCCAAGGCACTATCATTCCTCCTGTTTATCAACCACTTTGCAATGTCACAGACAACCTAAGTATTTCCCTTAAGTCTGGATATCTTCTCCCTGCCTGTACTGATGGCCTAACACCATGCATTTCTCTTCATTTAAATAATCCCTCTGGCCCCTTATTTTGCATATTGGTTCAGTTTATCCCTAGGCTAACCTATTATTCTCCAGATCAATTCTCTGAAAGATAGGAAGAGAAGACTCTGGCAGAGACAGCTGCCCTTGCGCCCCCCCATCGCTCGAAAAGGGAGCCTGTGACTGCAGTCACTTTAGCTGTCCTCCTGGGGATGGGGGCTGCAGGAGCCGGTACGGGCATAGCCTCCCTAGTCTTATCTAATCAACATTATTCAGAGCTTAGAATTTCCATAGATGAAGATGTAGCGCAGCTCGAGCAAGGCATTTCCGCCCTTGAATCCTCCCTCACCTTCCTTTCAGAGGTGGTCCTCCAAAACCGCCGAGGGCTTGACCTCCTCTTTTTACAGCAAGGAGGCCTCTGTGCTGCTCTTAAGGAAGAGTGTTGCTTCTATACTGATCACACAGGAGTAGCAAGAGATAGCATGGCTAAGGTCCGCGAAGGCTTAGAGAAGCGCAAAAAAGAAAGGGACCAAGAGCTAGGCTGGTTCCAAAATTGGTTCTCTGCATCTCCCTGGGTAAGCACCCTCCTGCCGTCCCTCCTGGGACCCTTGGTTGGCTTCATTCTTGTCTTGACATTCGGCCCTTGGGCTTTGTCTTGACTAACTCAATTTGTGCGCAGTCAGCTGGCTGAACTTCAGGCAAAACAAATTCAGGTTCATTACCATCACCTCGACGTGAATGTGGTCTCAATGAACCAGATACAGACTCCATATCAGCACAGACCCCTCTGCCCAGGGGAGGATGCACCTGTGACTGGGAGCTGGAGCCCACTGCTTAGGGGATTGAGGTTGCAGCTGGGATTGCAGAAGGCAGGGAGACTAAAGTGCTCCACCATCCTGGGTGCCTTGGATGACATGCTCTATTGCAAGGCAGTTATGCAGACTCTGTACTCTTCCCTCCCGGATTAAAACCCGCCCCTTGTAAAAACTGCATCGTTCCAGCTTCCTTCGGGACATGTGGGGACGCCTACATGAACCGATTGATTAACAAAGGAACTCAAACTCAACAGGGATGGAGCCTCTGTCACCCCTCCCCCATCATGGCAAAAGATTTGGGCCTCCTTTCTTTGTTTTGCTATATGTATAGAAGGGGGAGAAGTTAGGGACCAAGATGTCAGGAACCAAACATGAACCATGGAAAGTACTAGCTAGACCAAAGAACAACTCATAAGCCCCTTCCCAGAGCAGTAACCAGAGGCCTCTAAATATAAGAGAACATCCCACAGTCAGGTGCCATGACAACCGAATGTAAAGAGCATTCCAGGGTCAGGTAGCCTAGCAACAGAATAAACTGCCTCTGACCAGTGACCTTAGCCGACATCTCACAGTTGCACTATCTGCCTCACACGTCTTGCACCCCTTCCATGTTCTACATGCCCCTTTTCCCCTTCCCTCCTTCCCGCCCCTTCCCCCCTTATGCTATATAAGCCATGTGGAGAACAATAAAGATTGGCGGCTTGATCAGAACACTGTCTTGCTGCTGTCTCTTGTCCTTTCATTCTCTCCCACAGGTGGGTCGTCCTTGTTGAAACCCCACTGGCCGGGGCACTTATAAATTTCATGATCTTGTTGTTTTAAGATTTGAGTATTACTCTATTATATAAATGTACCATATTCTCTTCATCCATTGTTCTGTGGTGGAACATTTATATTGGTTTGAAATTCTGATTATTATGAATAGAGCAGCAGCACTGAGTATGTTTCAGCAAGTATCACAGTAGTAGAATAAAGAGCACTTTAGTTATTTACCAAAGGGTGTTGTTATATCTGGGTCTTGAGGTAGATTGCGTATCAATTTTCTGATGAAATCCCACATTGATTTTAGTAGTGGCTGTACTACCTTTTACGCTCAGCATCAACAGAGGAGTGTTCCCCTTACTGGGCTGTCACTTGTTTTATTGATCTTAGCCATTCTGACAGGTCCTGACATTCCATACTGATGAATTATCAATGTTTTTATAATTTGAAGTTTTTGAATCAACAAGAATGTTCAACATTTATTTAGGTATCTCTCAGTCACTTGACTTTCATTATAAATCGCAATTTCTTTATTGTTTATACATTTCTCTAAATTGTTTATCTCATCTTGATTTAACTTTTTTAAGTGGTGTGAATTAAGACAATTATTCATTTCTTTTAGATTTTACAGTTTGGTGGAGTAGATATTTTTAAATTATGTTCTTATGTTTTTCTAGATTTCCTTTGTATCTGTTGTTAAGTCCCACTTCTAATTTCTAATTTTTTAAATTTGGATATTCTTCATCTGTCTTTTAGTTCATTAAAGGTTTGTCAATTTTTTCCATTTTCTTAAATAAAAAATATTTTATTTTATTTATTCCTAGTATTGTTATTGTTGTTGTTTCTGTTCTGTTTTCAGCCCTGAGTTTGATTATTCCTTGATGTCTGCTCCTTTTGGGTGTGATTTCTTCATTGTGTTCCATAAGCTCTCGGGTGTGCTATTAAATTTTTAGTATGACATAGCTCCATTTTTTTTTGTTTTATTATTGACACAGTTCTAAGGACTTGACACTTAAAACATCCATAATTGTGTACAATTAATTGTGGTATGCTGTTTATTCATTTTCATTTAATTCTTGAATGTCTTTAATTCCTTTCTTAATTTATGTATTGAAGCATTTTTCATTTAGCAGTGAATAGTTCAGTTTCTAGGAGTGTGCAATCTTTCTGTTGTTGATATTCAGCTCTAATCCATGGTGGTCAGATAGTCTTCAGAGTTATTTCAATTTTTGTATCCATTGAGACTTGATTTGTGTTCAAGTTCATGGTCACTTTTTGAGAAAGTTACATGCAGTGTTGAGAAGAAGGTAAGTGAAATATCTGTGAGTGAAATGTTCTAAAATATGATAGGTCTATTTGGTTTATAATGTCAGTTATCACTATCATTTCTCTGTTTGTTTTTTGTCTGGATGATCTGTCTCCTTGTGAGATTGTAGTACTTAAGTCTCTCACTAAGAGTGTGTCATAGTCTATGTGTGATTTTTAGTTGTTCTGTTATTCCTTTTTACAATCTTGGGTCCCCATGTGTTTGGTGCATAAATATTAAAATGAAATGTCATGTTGGTAGATTCTAACTTTGATGATTATGTAGTGCCCTTCTCTGTCTATTCTGATTAGTTTTGGTTTTAAGTCTGTTTTATCAAATTTTGAAACAGCTACTTCAGCTTACCTTTTTGGCCCATTTTCTTGGGATATCTTTTGCCATCCTTTTACATGAAGGTAATGTCTGTCCTTGAAGTCATGTGTTTCTTGGATAGAGGAAAAGAAAGGATTTTGATTGTGCATTCATTTTGTTAGTCTATACCTTATAATGGGTCATTGAGATCATTGATATTGAGAGATATCAATCTGTAATGTTTGCTGTGTTGGAGTGTGTGTGTTCCCCCTCTTTGGTTGGCTCATCTGGGATTTCTTATTTATTGTGTTTTCTTTACTGTGATTAATCCCCATGACTTTGAATTTATTTTCTACCATCTAAGGTTCTCTCATATATTTTATTCTGTTGGTGAGATTGCTTCTAAGGTTCCTGTTTGAGTTCCTATTTTTTTTTTTTCAGATTTCCTTCAGTTTTGATCTTCTTTACTAATTCTATTTAAATTTTCAGGTCTTAAGCAGTTTTATTCAGTGGTGACTATAGATACAGTATAGTGTTTAGAAAGGAAACCAAGAAAAGGTTAGATGATGAGTAAGACAAACTTCATGCAACAGGACAATTCTGGCATAAGAGAGGATAGAAGGATAATAGTATTTCTTTTTTCAAATACACCAGTTTTTTTTTCTTTGTGTGTGTGTGTGTGTGTGTGTGTGTGTGTGTGTGTGTTTGTGTGATGAATAAGGGAATAAAATGCAATTGATAGTGAAAGAGTAAAACCTTAGACAAAGCTCTTTAGATTTATAATGGTGACTCTAACTTCAAAGAAATTCACTGGCAAGTATAAAATTTGCAATTAGCCAAGGGAATGTTCAAATAGCTACTTTAACCCCACTGTGTCATGTTTTTATTTTATTTTATTACATTAAAGTGATTCTTATTTTTAAAAACCTTTATAAAGCTGCCTTACTCCAGAGACATGGAGAAGGTTCAACATAGAGTCACCACTAAATATGCTTCATCACTTAGCTGGACTGAAAGACATAAATCACATGATTATATCATTAGATACAGAAAGTGTCTTTGGTAATTGCTATCATCATTTCATCATAGAAGTCATAGAGAGTATAAAGATGAAGGGATTATACCTCAACATAATAAAGGCTACACATGAACAAATTAGAGACAACATAATACTAAATTAGGAAGACTCAAACTACTCCTGCTAGGTTCAGGAATAAGATAAAAGTATCTCTTCTTTCTACTGCAGTTCAGTACAATTCATTATGAGAAACCCATAAGCTAAGGAAATAACACAAGAGAACAAAATAAAAGGTTGTAAATAGAAAAAGAAGTCAAATATCCCTACTTTCGGATAACATGTTTATTATGATTTTGTACATAAGAGACCTCCTGCAAAAACTGCACCAAAAACTCTAAGCAATTTTAAACTTTCAGCAAATTATTTACAAAATTATAATTCATGTTAGTATCCATATTATACACAAATGACAAGTGTGTGTGTGTGTGTGTGTGTGTGTGTGTGTGTGTGTGTGTGTGTGTTTGGGGGTGCATGTGCTGTGTTTGAGAAATCATCTGATATATCCCTAACTGATTTCCCATTAATTATACAGTGAAGACTTTGAAGGGCAAATTGTGACCTTTGTCACTGTTATATCAGCAGCAGGCCTAACTATTCTTGCTTCAGACATATCTAGCAATGACAACCATTGTGATTATTAAGGAATGCTCAATCATACCACAAGAGCACATGCTCAGCTATGTTTATATCTGCATTGTTTATAAAAGCCAGAACCTGAAACAACCTAGATGCCCTTCAACTGAAGAATGGATAAAGAAAATGTGGTACATATACACAATGGAGTACTACTCAGCAGAGAAAAACAATGACATCATGAGGTATGCAGGCAAATGGATGGATCTAGAAAAAATCATCCTGAGTGAGGTAACCCAGACTCAGAAAGACAAACATAGTATATCCTCACTCATAGGAGGATACTAGATATAAAACAAAAGATCACTAGACTGCTACTCACAACTCCAGGGAGGCTACATAGAAAACAGGACCCTAAGAAAGTCACAGGGATCCCACAATGACAGAGAAATGGATGAGATCTACATGAGCAAACTGGATGTGAGGGGGGTAATGAAGGTCAAGGATAGAGGGAAAGAGAACTTAGGGGAGTGGGAAATACCAGCTATATCAAGAACAAAAAGGAGAAGAAGGAAAAGGAGACCATGATAAATGAAGACCCCATGAGAATAGGAAGAAGCAAAGTGCTAGAGAGGTCCCCAGAAATCCACAAAGATACCTCCACAATAGACTACTGGCAATGCTCTAGAGAAAACCCAAACTGATCTACTCTGGTGATCTGGGTGTCCAAACACCCTAATTGTCCTGCTAGACATCCATTCCAATGACTGATGGAAGCTGATACAGAGATCCACTGCCAGGCCCCAAGTGGAGCTCCAGGAGTCCAACTGGCGAGAAAGGGGAGGGATTGTATGATTGAGAATTGTTGAGACCATGATTGGAAAAAGCACAGGGACAAATAGCCAAACTAGTGGAAGCACATGAACTATGAACCAATAGCTGAGGAGCCCCCAACTGGATCAGGTCCTTTGGATAAGTGAGACAGTTGATTAGCTTGATCTGTTTGGGAGGCACACAGGCAATGGGACCTGGACCTGCCCTTAGTGCATGAGCTGGCTGTGTGGAACCTGGGGCCTATGCAGGGACACTTTGCTCAGCCTAGGAGGAGGGGACTGGACCTGCCTCCACCAAATCTACCAGGTTGAGCTGAATCCCCAGGGGAGTCCTTGCCCTGGAGGAGATGGGAATGGGGTGTGGGCTGGGCAGAGGGTGCAGGGTATGGGAGGAGGGAGGATAGGGGAATCTGTGGCTGATACGTAAAATTAAATTAAATTATAAAATTAAAAGAAGGAATAAAACTCAGGAATAAATATTAAGGAATAATCCTGAAAGACCCATGGAGCTATGAAGACATGAATTCTTGCCTCTCCTTACTTCAGAGATCTAGGAAGCCTTGCCACCTCTCAGTTTCACATTTCCTCTTTCATGGGTCCTTCTATCTCCCTGTGAGTTCACCAGGAAACTCTATCATCCAATCCAGCCAGCTAAATGTGGAATCTGCTCTCTTAATTGAGTTTGGACTCTATGGGTGGTCTCAGAATAATCAACACAAAAAAACCTTCCAAGAAAGATAGCACAAGAAAAATATTCTAAGAATGTGTGAGCAGAATGAGTAAATAGCTGATGTCATGGGAAACTAGACAGTACAAAAAATAGAGTCCATAATCATAATTACTGAAATAATTCCATGAAGCTGCCCAGGGAGAGGAATCAATATTTCTTAAATGCAAGACTGATTGCCATTATTGAATGCTTTCAATTATGTTTAACTTTCTAAATTTTATAAAGTGTATCTTAATAGTGCCACAACTGCTGTATCACCACAAAACACAACATTTTCAGGGGACATTTTATATTTGGGCCATGTGTGTAAAGAAAATGAATTAAAGGAGTGCATGCTAGATAAAAAATGGAAGCAAACTCAATACAAGAAATTTCTTAGTGCTCCAGAGGACAGAAGAAAGAAATGGACATGATTTGGTTAAAAGTGTCCTAAAAATAATTAATAAGGGCTGTGGGGTCTTGGGTCAGTGGTCAAGAGTGTATAATAAGATCATAGAGGAGATTAAGATGCCTAAAACTTGAGCATCATAAAATTTGCATCTGGGACACTAGATAAGGACAGAAATAAAGAAATTAAGACTTCCTACAATCAAGAAAAATGAATGCACAACATACCCAAAGTTATGGGACACAAAGTAGTGCTAAGATGAAAGTTCAGAGCACTAAGTGCTTCCATATGGATATTACAAAGTTATCATACTAGCAATTTAACAGCACATCTGAAAACTATAGAAAACAAATCAAATCCACCCAAGAGGAGTAGAGGACAGAAAATAATCAAACTGAGAGCTAAAAGCAACAAAATAAAGATGAAAGAGTAACATAAAGAATTAAGGAGACAAAGAGTTTATTCTTTCAAAAAAATCAACAAGAATTACAAATCCTTATCCAAAATAAGTAAAAGACGAAGAAAGAATATTCAAAGCAAAATCAGAAATTAAAATTGGGACATAACAACAGACATGGAGGAAATCCAAAGAATCATTAGGTCATACTTAAAAAAAATGTACTCCACAAAATTGGAGAAATGGACAATTTTCTCAATAGATACTACTTAACAACATTAAATTAAGAAAAGATAAGCAACTGAAACAGATCTATAGTCCCTACCTTACTAAAGTTAGATCAAGATCATACAAACAAATTAAATAGATCTATATCCCTTAAGGAAATATAAGCACTCATTATAAGTCTCTCAACCAAAATTAAATAAAGAAAACCCCAGGGCTACATAGTTTTAATGTAAAATTCTACCATGCTTTCAAAGAAAAGCTAGTACCAAAATTAATTAAAATAGAAACATAAATAACATTAGGAAATTCATTTTCTGAGGCCAAAGTTACCCTGATATGCAAACCACAAAAATTCCCAACAATGAAAGAGAATTACAGACCAATTTCCCTCATGAACATTGAGCAGAAGTACTCAATAAAATGTTCAGAAACTGAATCCAAGAACATATCAAAACACCATCCATCATAATCAAGTAGGTGTCATCTTAGAATTGCAGATATCATTTACCATATGAAAATCTGGCAATGTAATCCAGCATGCACAGACTGAAAGACAAACATCAAAAAGTTCTTTGACAAAATCCACACCCCTTCATGATAAAAGTCTTGGAGAGATCAAGGTTACAAGGGACATGGCTAAATGTAATAAAGGCAACATACAGCAAGCCTACAGCTAACATCAAAACAAATGAAGAAAAATGCAAAGCCATTCCACTAAAATCAGGAATATCACACTCTTGTCCACTCTTTCCATATATATTTAGCAACATCTAGCTAGAGCAACAAAACAACTACAGGAAACTGAGGGTATAAAAACTTGGTAAGGAAGAAGTGAAAGTATATCTATTTGTAGATGATACAATTGTTAAATAAAGAAGCCAAAAAATTTTACCAGTGAACTCCTGCACTTGCTACTCATCTTAAGCAAATTGGTTGGATACAAGATTGACTTTAAAAAGTCAGTGGCCTTCCTATATGCAAATGATAAATGGGCTGAGAAAGAAATCAAGGAAACAATACCCTGCACTATAGCCTTAATAATTTAAAATATCTTGGAGTGACTCTACCCAAGCAAGTGAACGACCTGTTTGAAACTTCAAGTGTTTGGAGATGTATATTGAAGAGACTATCAGAAGATGGAAAGGCCTTTCATGGTTATGGATCAATAGGATTAACATAGTAAAAATGGCAATCTTACAAAAAGTAATCCACTGATTCAATGCAATTCCAATCAAAATTCCAACACAATTCTTTACAAACCTTGAAAGGATAATACTCACTTTCATATGGAAAGACAAAAACCCAGAATAGCAAAAATAATCCTATGTAAGAAAATAAACTCTGTAGGTTTTACCAACCCTGAGTTCAAGCTATACTACAGAGCTGTGGTAATAAAAATTTCACGGTATTGGCATAAAAACAGACATGTTGATTAATGGAATAGAATACAAGACCCAAATATATATCCAAACACCTAAGGAAATCTAATTTTTTATATATAAGCCAGAAATATACAATAGAAAAAAGAAAATATCTTCAACAAATTATGCTTGTCCAGTTGGATGTCTCTATGTAGCAGAATGCAAATAGGTCCATACCTATCACCTTGCATAGCACTCAAGTCCAAGTGAATACAAGGCCTCAAAATAAGTCAAGTTACTCTGAACCTGAGAGAGGAGAAAGTGGAGAATAGCCTTGAACTCATTGACACAGGAGACAACTTCCTGAACAGAATACTTGTAGGCTATGCACCAAGTTCAACAATTAATAAATGGTACCTCATGAAAATGAAAAATTCTGTTAGAAAATGGACACTGTAAATAAGGCAAAAAGTCAGCCTACAGAATGAGCAAAGATTTCCCCAACTTCATAACTAACATAGTGCTGATATTCAAAATATATAAAGAAATCAAGAAATTAAACATCAACAAACTGAATAATCCCATTAAAAATAGGATACAGATCTAAACAGAATTCTCCACAGAATAATCTCAAATGGTCGAGAATCATTTATGTACTATATCCTTAGCTTGCGAGCAAAATGCAACTCAGATGACTCATAGATTTTTATCTTACATCTATCAAAATGGCTAAGATCAATAATAAGTAAAACCACCCCAGCTCTTGGTGGGAGTTAAAACTTGGTCCATCACAATGAAAATCAATATGTTGAGTCCTTAGAAAATTGGGTATCTATCTACCTCAAGACTATAACTCTCCTGGGCATATACCCAAAGATATACCCATCACAAGGACACTTGCTCAACTATGTTCATAGTAGCTTCATTTATCATAACCAGAGGCTAGAAACAACCTAATGTCCCTCAACCGAAAAATGGACAAAGAAAATGTGGTACATATACACAATGGAGTACTATTCTGCTGTTAAAAACAGTGATTTTATAATGTTTTCAGGGATAAAAATCATACTGAGTAAGGTAACTCAGACACACAAAGGATAGCATGGTATTTACTCAAATATAAATAAATAATAGTTGTAAAGTAAAAGACAACCATGCTACCATCCACAGACCAGAAAGTCTAAGTAACATGGAGGGATTAAGGGGGATACAAGGATCTTCTTGGAAAGGGAAAATAGAATAGACTTTTGTACCTGGACTGGCAGTAGGTGGAGCTGGAAATAGGAGGGGTCAACTTGGAAGGAGGTAGTGACAGAATACTGGAAGATACAAAATACTGTAGGGGGTGGAGGGGGACGCACACATTTCAGGGATAGAAATCTAGTCTCATGGTAACTCCATGGAATTTACTAGAGTAACCCTAGCAAAGACTCCCACTAATGTGGGTTATAGAACCTGAATCATCAATCTTCTGTAACTAGGCAAGGCCTCAAGTGGAGGGAGGGATTGGGAAAACAACCCAGCCACAAAACTCTGATCCACAGTTTTTCCTGACTGCAGAGTGTTCTGGGACCAAAGGCAGGCAGAATCGCCATCACAGAGACCAGAGAGATTTCATTGAGCAACTGATGGGAGCAGGTGCAGAGTCCCACAGCCAAACATTAGGTGGAGCTTGAGGAGTCATGAAGAGGAAGGGCAGGAAGAATTGGATGAATCAGACGGATCAGGGAAACCAGAAGAACAACACTTAAAGAATCAACTTACAAAGACTCATGGTGACTTGTAGAGATCAGGGAGACTCTATGGATGTAGACTAGGTCCTCTGTATATACATTACGGTTGAGTAACTTGATATTCTTGTGGGATTCCTAACAGTGGGAACAGGGTCAGACTATGTTCTGTGGGGGTTGCTTCTTTTCAAACCCTTTTCCTCCTATGAGCCTGCCTCTTGGTATTTTGTTGCTTGTTATGCTGTGTTTGGTTGATATCCCTGGGAAGCCTGCATTTTTTTCTTAGGGGAGATAGAGGGAGTTGGATCTGAGGGAGAAGGAAGGAGTTGTGAGAGACTGGGGTTGGGAAGTGAGAGGAAATGTGGTTGGAATACAGTATATGAGAGAAGAATGAAAAGAAAATGTAATAAATTAATTTATAATGTGTTCTAAAATCTCCAAACTAATGTGATTCCATGTTTTTCCTTTTCCTCCTACTTTATTAGCTATTCTTCTCATATTTGACTATGTTCCTATGGTCAGTACTATAAAATATGACAGACTATATGCTTGAAATATAAGAAATGAATTGGAGACAACCAAGAACAATTGTCAATATCGTGGAATGTTTAGGAGTCCATGGCCCCTAGAAGATAAGACACTGTTGCTGAAGATACCATATACTGGAATCATAGACCATGGAAAAATCAAGGAGGGTGTCACAGAGAAGCTTCATCCTTGTTGGATGAAGTTTTCACACTGCTAGTTGTAATCAAAAATTTTACCCAGGTGTAAACCCTGAGAGCTATAACACTAACAAGCCTGGTGCAATGTGTTTTTGAACATCATGGGAGTAACTCAAAATTTCATGAAGAACTGAAAGTTCACTTCACAAGATGCAGTGCATGCTTTGGAGCATTATCAGGAACAAGAATATGTGGTCATGGGGTACATAGACCTTTGTGTTACATCTGCCAGATTAAAATAAAAACCATCCATGTAACTAAAATCAACTCAAATTTTATTGTTTTTTGGTTTGGTTTGGTTTGGTTTTCAAGACAGTTTCTCTCTGTAGCCTTGGCTGTCATGGAAACCCCTCTGCAAACCAGGATGGCTTTGAACTCAAAGAGATCTACCTGCCTCTGTATCACATGTGCTGGGATTAAAATTGAGCAACACCACTGCCCAGCCATAATTTTAATCCAATTACTCAAGATTTACTGCTGTGCACAGCAAAGCTGGACCAGAAGCTCTCTCCCCTGGTGTGAGACTTAGGAGAACAGTCACAAGTTATATTTCTATACTCTTTTTGTAGAGCAAAACCATAAGCTGGGGGTTGTCAGAGGAATTTGGCAACCTAATAACCTGGTAAGGAAAATACAGAGGTAGATAGCAGTGTAAGATTATCTGGCAGAACATCTTGGGATTTGGGAAAGAATGGAGGTCAAGACACAGATAGGGTGTGGAACAAGTCAAATTCCAGGAAACAGAAAGTTGAGTTTTGCAGTAAACAGAAATGATTTTTGTTTACCTTGTAACAAGATGGCTACTGATATTAAAATGGAGTCAGATGGGATCATTACCTGAGGAAGAACTTAAAACTATTTTTCTCCTAA
Organism: Onychomys torridus; assembly: GCF_903995425.1. NCBI lineage: Eukaryota > Metazoa > Chordata > Mammalia > Rodentia > Cricetidae > Onychomys > Onychomys torridus. Next base: position 5,389,565 of record NC_050443.1, read on the forward strand.
AGGGACAGAGTAATAAACTGTTCCCTACACAGTTATCTTTATGCCAATTGATTAGTATGTCTTTCAACCCTCATCAGGGAAATTTATTTTTGCAGCAAGTAACAATTAAGACAAAGTCCCAGGGCTGGAGAGATGGCTCAGCTGTTAAAGGCTAGGCTCATAACCAAAAGTATAAGACAAAGGCCCATATTGTTCAAGTTGGGAGAGTAAGATATGCTGGAGAGCCCTGCTAAGAATGAGTCATCTATAGAACACCTCTTCCTTCCAAGACTCCAGAATCATTGTGGAAGAAGATCAGTAAGAGTATTAGAACCATTTTGGTGGTCAATGATTCCAAGGATCCTGGTTTTTCCAGACAGAACAGAGCCCTTGGACATACGAATTTACTTGTTATGACAGTATGCTGGAAACCTGCACAAGGTCAACCTAGAAAAACCTCAGTAGAGTGGGCATGGTCAGGAAGCTCCACTCTTAGCTGAAGATGGCTTCTGGGAGAAGTGTCAGATTTCTAGTTTTGAGGTACTATTTGTGATTCCGTAGATGCATGGAGTAGGTGCATACTATTGTCACAACATAGACTTGATGCTTTTTATTTGTTAGTTTTGTTTGTTTGTTTTAAGTAACACATGAAAGTTAGAAAGAATAGGCAGAAAAAAAAGGAATTGGAAGAACATAAGTGTAGACTTGACTAAAACATATATGCATGTATGAAACACTCAATCATTTTAAGTAATAAATGTTACAAATCTTCTAAAAATTAACTATATCCATTAGTGTTGGAAGAAGTCAGTGGAGTGTAGAATCCAAACATATACAAAGATTTCTCTAACTTTCTCATGACCCCAACCTCAAAATTTCTAGCCCCTTCTGCAGGGGATTCTGATAGCCCTCATAAATCATAAAAACTCAATGTTTCTTCAAAACACCCCGTCCCTTTGGATAAATTCTCAGGGAACTCTAAAGGGTCTTTGTTAATTAACAACTGGAAATTTTTCATAAATAATCTTGTCTCCCAAAGACAGAGCTGTCATTGCTACAGCAGGTGAAATGAAAATTGCGGTTCTGGAGGGAGGTGAGGTCACAGAGTCACAGACCTCTGCTTCTGACTTAAGGTGACTCTCCCACAGTTATTAATGAGTCTGGACATGACTGATGAATGCACTATCCAGCAGAGACAAGAAGCCAGGTGAGTACTGTGTATTTCAGTCAGAGCAACAGAGTCAGCAAAGCAGAGAGGCCTGAGTAAATCCTCTTGTGTGGTAATTGGAATCTGGGGTAGAAACAGATCCATGGAACAGAGAAGTCACAAGAATAATTGTGTAACTAAGAGGTGAGGTAGAAAGATCCAAGTGTTCCTAATCTTGTCTCCATTGTTTCTTACTGCAATATAAGTCCCCCAACAAGGGTGACTGTGGGTATCACCAGGAAAATGCAGCCTATCTGTGAATCTGTTGAAGGACTGTGCTAATAAATCAATGTGATAATTCACCTTAGGTTATATAATATGAAGACTATCTTTCAGTATTATCATTATAGTTTAGTTTACTATGGTTTCATGTCATAGTAAACATTAGAATGGATCCATAAGAAGCACATCTTCCTGGGAAGTGCAGGATGTGAATGTCACAGTGGCTTAAAAAGTATTCATGTATGACACTGCAGTTATGATCTGGTTATAGGAGCAGTAGCTGAGTCTTTATTGAAAGATTGTTGGTTCAATGACTGGTTTGAAGCTTCTTCATGAACTTGGAAAGGCAACATGGAGGGGAAGGTACAATAAGAGTATCAGGTGATTACAGCCAAGACCAAATGTGTCTTGAGTTATTTCTCCTGGTTTAATCATACTCTATTACTAAGCATAAACTGATGGCTTGCCTTCACTCACTGATTAATATTATGGCTAGTCTAACACTGCCTTATGCCTTCTATGCCAGAGTTCTACCCCTCAGCTAAACTTGTGTTCACACAATGCTGTATCTCATTGGAAAAAGTTTAAGATTTCACATTCTTCTGACTACACTTTACTATCTCACAAGGGTCATGTCTATTTGAATGCATCATAAATTTCACTATAATAGAATCATCAGTATAAGAATTAGTAAATAAGCCAAGTGTCTGGCAAAAACCTTTACTCCCAACATGTAGGTGACAGGTGTCTGTGAGTCTGAGGTCAACATGATCTATACAGTGAGTTTCAGGATAGCCAGATATACATTCAGGGACCCTTTCATGACAAAACAACAGAGAGAGAGAGAGAGAGAGAGAGAGAGAGAGAGAGAGAGAGAGAGAGAGAGAGAGACAGAGAGAGACAGACAGAGACAGAGACAGAGACAGAGACAGAGAGACAGAGACAGAGAGAGAGAGAGAGAGAGAGAAGAAAACAAAGCAAATACATGTTGAATTTTAAATGAAATGCCTTAGGAACTTAATGCTCTTCTCATGCTGTTATTTGTTAATTACATATTAATGCTGTTAGTAATTCCTCTGTGGTATCTACTATAGACTTTACCCCTGCTATGATGACAATTCCTATTTCTGGTGGCATCATAAACATCAGGTATATCTTGTGCTTCTGAAATCAAACTGGAAGACAGGACAGTTTTCTGTCAAGTCAGACTACATTGAGAACACTTCTCTTTACTAAAATCTTAGAATCACTGGAACTTGACATTTGCCTATAAGATAAAACTTTATGTCAAAGCAAAAACTTATTTTTAAAAAGATTTTTGTGTCCGTCTTTATTGTGTGTGCATGCATGTTTTCCCTGCATGTAAATATGAGCACTATCACAATCTATAGTACCTGCAGAGGCCAGAAGAGGGTGTCAGAACCCCCTGGAATTGGAGTTGCACATAGTTGTGAGGCACCATGTGAGTGCAGGAAATGAAATCCAGGTCCTCTGCAACAGCAGCAAGTGTTCCTTATCACTGAGCTATCCCTCTAGTCCTCCTAAATGAAACTTTCTTTGCCAAAGTATACAATAGAATACTAACAAAGTGCACAAGTCAATTGGTGAACACTAACTGCATAGAAGACTGAAGTTTGAGATCATCCATCATGTCTTTGTGAGCACATGGCTATGTGCCACACTAGCCATGTTAAAATCCTCTAAGTATCCATTGTGCCTCTAAGAGCCAGAGATGACAAATGAAAAGCCTGACATGTTGCCAGTGGAATCTATGCTAAAGGTACCCAAGAATGAGAACATCAATTCCTCCAGGCCTGCCCCACTGGATATTCTACTAAGCCTGCCTTCTGTGGGCCAGGGAGAAAACAACCCTTGTGTCCTGGGGGCAGGCTTTATGGCATATGCATGTCATATTCTCACCCATCCAACTGTTACTAGTTCTTGTAATTCCCCTACTCTATTTGTTCTTTATGAATTTCTTTCTCTCTCCTGCGGTGGTTTCCATGAAATTAGAAATGATATTGAGATTGTGACAATGGCAGGAGTTAAAGCTGCTATGCAGGTCATGGGAAAAACCCAGAAAGCTGGTGGCAGAAAACTGTAGATGGAGTGACTTATAGACAGGGTAGAAGACAAGAGTTGTCCAGAACTAATTAGAAGACAACTTGACGAATTACAGAGTGATGAAGAACTTAGGCTGAGAGGAAGCTGGCAGTCTGGTACTTTAAACCCTTGCTTGTATATCTGTGCTTTCTGAGAAACCACAAGTAGATGGCCTCTGGGTTGATTACCTCAGATGTTCTGTTAAGTATTAACCTGCAAAAGAATAAGCTGGTATGCTTTGACTTTCTTCCGGGGAACTTCTTTGGGCAATTAAGGGGTTTGGGGTGCACTTTGCTGATTTACAAAAGGAATTTTTGAAACTATTGTGAAGAACCCAATCGCCTGTCGAATTTTCTCTTCCCCTATTTTCTTGTATTATTACAATAAAAGACTGGGGTTGAGTCAGATCAGGGGAAGGTGGAGAAGACACACATCTCTGGATCTGACAAGGCTCGGATCTGACAAGACTCATCAGCTTGCACCAACTCTTGTGTCCCAGTCTTTTCTTGCACCTGCCAGACATCCCTGCCTTTCAAGAACCTCAAAACTGCTGAGGCTGGTCTCGAGCCTTTAAGCACTTTTTGGAGTTCAGGTCATAGAGTTATAAACATCAAAGAAGATGTCAAACTGAGAAGATAGTGGTGACTCAAACTGTCATTGCTATTTGACACACATACACTTGAATCACAAAAAATTAGTTTCTGTTATACACTTAACTCTTAACAAAAAAATTGTAAAGTGAATATTTACCAGTGAGAATATTCAATTTCAGTGTATGTGTCCAGTGTGACCACACTCTACCTTTGTGTGCAGAATCCTATAACTGTAAAGAGAAATATATATTATCAGATTGGGAACAATGACTTCACAGGTCTAAGAACAGGAGAAGTCTCACTCTGTAGTGGACACTGGTGTCTGTTTCTTTTACTTAATGTTGTTTCTTACTTCACAACACTGAGTCAGGTGGATAATCAAATATTTAATTTTCAAGTACATGCTACAGATGCTTTCTAGTTATTATTATTCAGAGTCACAAAAAGCCACAACAGCTATGAAAATGAAGCATCTTATCAATACTTGTAATTCTTTTCCATCTTCACAGATATGGCTGGGTAGATCCATTGGCATCACCAACCTCAAAATATGCCTGACTTCTAAGCAAGGAAACAACTCAAGGTAGGTAGAACTTTAAAAAGCTTCCAGGGATGTTGGGTTTTCACTTTCCCCAGTTGGATGCTGAGTATTTTAAACTATGTCATATTTCCTATGTGTGTGATCACCTAAAACAACCAAAACATCAATAAAAAATGTTTGTGATGTTGTTTTAATGAATCTTTCAGTGAACTCACACATCACTTAGCATCAGTGCTCACAAATATTGGACGATGTTTGTTGATATATTGGTCTCAAACTGATTCCATGAGTTTCATGTGTGGACACCCACCGCAATTCCTCCAAAAACCTTAAACAAAACACAATTTCTCTTTTGTTTGTGATTTGTACATTTTCAAATATGGAAACAAAACTCATAACCATACATCTCATGGGAATTTTACAAGTGAAACATCATTTGGAACCCAATAGGTGAAACATGAAACAATACTGTAGGATTTTTCAAGGGTCTACTGGAATGCAGAACTCTTTCATGTGTTTATGCTGATTAATTGAGCAAGGATTATAACTGGGCAAGTATGGATAGTCTGTAGGGTGAAGGTTCAAGATAATTACTGGATTATAAACACCACTTTTCTTTGGTGATACAAAGAAATTTATTTTTGTTATTTTTAAAACTGAGGATATTGGGATATAGGTTAGTGTTTGTTTTACATAGGCAGATGTGACCAATTTTCCACAGTATTTGTGGTAACATTCACAGACATTTCCAGGCTCTGAGGTTCTTGGTTTACCCAAAATACCACCCAAACTTGGTATTTAAAACTATCTTTCCTTCACATTTTGTTCAATTTAATTTTCTTTCATTCTATTTTTGTTACTAATTTTTAATTGGCTTAAGAATAGCAGGTTGGTTTTAGGCCCTTTGCTACTTAGTGTTTTGATTGAGCAAATCACTCTTTGTCCCATCTGTCCATGATCACTCCAGCCTCTGGGATCGAGGCATATTTCTACTATGCTCTTATCACTCACTCATCAGATGTTGTTCTTATCCTTAATATTTCTGCTGATTTATTTCTTCTGTTTTTATTCTGTTGGGCATTCTGTGGGAATGTATCCCAAAGGATGTCCCCAGTGCTCTAACAGTCCTAACCTAAGTGTGCACAAATATGTGTGTGTGTGTATGTGTGTGTGTGTGTGTGTGTGTGTGTGTGTGTGTGTGTCTATGTGGTGTGACTTTTTATAAGAGCAAGATCTAAACTTAATGAGATATAAGTTGTCACTTGAACCATCATTTGAATACATTCTGTCTAATAAAATGTTCTTATCCATGGCCATAGGTATATTATGAAAGGTATTATAAATTTTTCATTACTTGACTTTTAATGTTAGATGAGATATACATTAAGAATTGATATGTTTTTATTTTGTAGTAATAATTGAAATTAGCTTCTTTTACCATGACTAGAAAATATCACTATAGTCTTTGATTATGCTTGTTAGTACTGGCTTTCACTTTTCATTTCTTCTCACAGGCCAAATGACCTTGCCCATCATGCTGCACATTCTGTGATCATGAAGGCACATCCCCCATCTACATATATGTCCTGAAGCCTTTAGCAATCTTACAGTAGTATGCATTGTAAGTAAAAATTGCTGCTGTCATAAACTTTGAGAAATTCTTGTTATGTGTTCTGTGCTGGCATGATACTCCTGAGCTCTAGGGGACTTTCTGATTTAGCCTATCAGTTGCTGTTTAGGTTACTAATACTTTTCATTCATTTTGAGCAGAAAAGTGGCTGTATCCATTATTTGAAGAAAATCATGCTCAGTCACAGAATGAACTTCTGGAGTCTGACAATCAAAATAATGTTCTTATCACAAACTACAGCTGGAATTCTGGGAAATTTCTCCCTTCTTTTCTGCTATATAGTCCACTATGGAAAACACACATTAAAGCCCACAGATTTGATTCTCATGAACCTAATGGCAGCCAATGCCTTGATCATTCTCTCTGCAGGAGTGCCAAACACAATAGCAGCTTTTGGTTTGAAGCAGTTTTTGAATGATTTTAAATGCAGATTAATTTTGTGCATACAAAGAATCAGTCGGGGTGGGTCCATTGGCACCACCTGCCTCTTGAGTGTCTACCAGGCCATGACTATCAGTCCTAGGGAATCCTGTTGTAAGGTTCATAATGTCAAAGCTGTGAAGTGCATTTGTTGCTCCATTGCTGTCCTCTGGGGCTTTTACATGTTGATAAATTTCATTTTCCTTGTGTATACATTTGTTAAAAAGAATAGTAAAAACGTGACAAGAAAACAAGATTTTGGATACTGCTTTATAACAGGGAGAGATGAAATCAATGACTCACTCTATGCAGCATTAGTGATGTGCCCTGAATTCTTCTTTTCTGCACTCATGGCATATTCTAGTGGCTCCATGATTATTATTCTTTACAGACACAAGGAGAGGGTTCAGCACATCCGTAGCACTCATGGTTCCATCAGAAACTCACCTGAGTCCACAGCCACTCAGAACATCCTTACCTTGGTGTCTACCTTTCTTGCTTTCTATACTCTCTCCTCTGTCTTAAGGGGCTGTATTGCTATTTTGTATAATCACAGTTGGTGGCTGGCGAATATCACTCGCTTCACTTCTCTATGTTTTCCCTGTTTTGGACCCTTTGTTCTCATAAATCACTATTCCATTGTGCCTAGACTCAGTTCTGTCTGGATAAGAAACAAAAATCACTTAATCTTCTTTAAATAATAAATTTTCTGTTGTGTCTAGTTGTTTACTCACCCATCACCCAGAAAAAGTCAAAACAGACGCTTAAGAATGCAGTGTACTGTCTTTTGACTATTAACCAAAATGATGAGTATGGGAGTTTTGTCAGCAGGGTGAATTAGCAGCCTACATGAACTGGTCATATTATGTGAGGACTATCTCACTTTTCCACTTACAGCTTTAAGTCTTCCTTTGTCTTGCGTACAAAGGAGCTAGCAAAGAAGCTCTCAATAAAGTTGCCCTTCTCATGGTATACATCCCACAAGGATTCTTGGCTCCTTGGTTATTATGCAGACAGCTTGTGGATCCTACAGTCTACCTGCCTGGAAAACAGATATCATGGCTAGCTGTAAAGTAGTGCTTCAGTAGGCCCTGGTCCATTCACAACTACTCTAGCCTGCACCATTACCAGAAAAGTACTTAAGCCATAACTTCCCAAATACCCTGCTTACAACTGCACTAGAGATATTCCTGTTGGTTTGCTCTGAAGCTTGTAGTAACAGTACTCAACAAAATCTAAGAAGCGAACATTTTTCCATCGCCAGTTAGTCAAAAATAAGATTAATATTTTTCACCTCATACAGAAATCAATTCAAAATGAATTGTGGTGTTGATATTATCTTGAAATTTGTTTGCCAGTATTTTTTGAAAAAGTTTACAACTGTGTTCACCAGCAAGATTGGTCTGTAATTTTCCTGTGTTGTTGTGTCTTTATCTGATTTGGCATCAGTGTGATGCTACCTTCATCAGAAGAGTTTGGAAGAAATTAATATAACTTTTATGGACATCGTTTTGAGGTTCCTCAAAAAATTAAAAATAGAATTACATTTATAGCCCAGCTATTCCATGTTAGGGCATACACTCAGAGAACACCATATCCTGTCATAGAGTTATATTCACATCCATGTTTATTTCTGCTCTATTTACTATACCAAGGAAATGGAGCCCACCTATAGACCCATAAACAGATAACACCATAATTAAATATCTATTCATATATAAAATGAAGTGTATTTCAACAACAGTGAAAAATAAAATCAAAGAATGTGTAGGAAAATTGGGGAAATATTAAGTCAGATCACAAGAATTCAGACAGAAAAAATATCATGTTCTCCTTTATATGCAGATCCTATCATATAATGTGTACTTGTGTATATGTAAATGGGTGAGTATAACATTTAAAAAAGAGACCAAAAAAGATAATATGAGGCAACTGGCAGGCAAAAATGCCCCTGATTTATGAAAGAGAATATCAAGTTGTTGTTTTTTTTCTATTTTCAACTCTCTTGCTTTTTTTCTTGCTGTGGTAGATAAGGGCATAAAAATGTAATTACTAATGAAAGTGCAAAATCCTAAGCAAAACTCTGTGGCTACACCATGACTATTCTAATTATTCTAAAAGTCCAATGAAATATACACAATTTGGGCCAGGGCAAGTGTTCCTGAGAGTGGTTATTTCATTGGCATTCTTTAATACTTTTATTTGTGAGTTCATTACAACAAAGTGATTTTAGTTTAAAATAAAAATGTAACATAATTTATCCAAAGATGTAGTGATTGCTCAACTATATTCCCATCAATAAATGTAATGCATCACACAGATGAACACACAGGTAAATATCATTTGATTATCTCAGTATATGTCAGAAAATATGTTTCTTTTTCCCCTTTTATTGAAAATATTTTTTCTTATACACTATATCCTGATTAGAGCTTCTCCTCCCTCTACTCCTCCCACTTCCTCCCCACCTCCCCTTCCATGCAGATTGACTTCCTTTCTGTCACTAGAAAAGAATAGGTTTCTAAGATATAAGTACAAAGAATAACAAAATAAAATATAATAAGATTTTTTTTAAGTCACATCAAAGTTGGACAAGGCAAACCAACAATAGGGAAAGATCCCAAGAGAAGGCCAAAGAATCAGAGATCCACTCATTCACGTACTCTGGAGGCCCAAATGTACTGACCTGAAAGTTGTAATATATATTCAGAGGACCTGTGAAAGACCTGTGCATTCCCTATACTTGTGTCTTCAGTCCCTGTGAATTCTTAAGAGCTTTTCTCAGTTCATTCAGAGGGCCTTGTTCTCCTGGTGGCATCCATCCCCTGTGGTTTTCACACTCTTTCTGCCTCCTCTTCCATGGTGTTCCCTGAGCTCTGAGAGGAGGGATTTGACAGAAATATCTCATTTGCCAGCACTGATGTTGGAAATATTTTTTAAAAGCCCAGAATTCTTTCATCATAAATGCCATGTAGTGTCAACGGCTACAAAGGTCATTCCTCAGAATAATAAAGGCTACATATTACAAACATTCAGCCAAGGGTTAGGGCCTAAGAATATTTTACACAAGAGTCACATGCATACTGACCACTTACAGTTATGTTTAACTTTCAAAAGTGTCCACAATTTTTCTAAATTTTACCACAGTTGGGGTATATCAAGCAAAACACATCTTTGGATGGTATATTCTATTTCAGTGATATCAATAAAAGGAGCAGGTCAGGGTAGGATAAAGACATTGTGAGGGAAGCAAAAGTGAGCATCAAAGTAATTAAGGGAACTAGGGGTAAAAGGAGAATGGGATATATGATTGGATACAAATACTCCCCAAAATGACAGACTTTCCAGACTCTCGGTGTCAAGACTGTGTATGAGAGTCAAAGAGGACAAAGAGGCAAAGAGAGTCAAAGAGTCACTGTAATCTGTCCATTTTTCCAAAATCTTTGTACAGATTCAATACAATCCCAATGAAAACCTCCATCCCATTGTTTTCAGAAATAGGAAAAAAAGTCTAAAATTAATGTAGAACCAGAACATTCTCTAGATTGAAAAAAAAAAAAGAGTTCTGCACAAAGAACAATGTTGGGGGATTACCATTCAAGAGCTTAAGAAATAAAACAGAGACAATAAAAAACAATGTAGTATTGGCATAAACACACATGTAGAACAATGAGAGAAAATGGAAGTCCCAAAAATGAGGACATGTAATTTCAGTTATTTAATATTTGACAGTATGCCAAAAACATATCATGGAGAAAAAAATAAAAAAATAAATAAAAAACTTCAACAAAAATTGAATTTCCTTTTGTAAGATTGTGGCCAAGCCCCAGGTGGAAATCCAGGAGTCCAATTAGTGAGAGAGAGGAAGGATTATATGAGCAAGAAATATTGAGACCATGATTGGAAAAAGCACAGGGACAAACAGCCAAACTAGCAGAAACACATGAACTATGAACCAATAGCTGAGAAGCCCCCATGGAACTGGATCAGTGAGACAGTAGTTTAGCTTGATCTATCTAGGAGGCACCCATGCACCTGGGGACCTGTCCTTAGTGCATGAGCAGGCTTCTTAGAACCTAGGGAAACCTTAGTATAGGGAGGAGGGGACTGGACCTGCCTCAACTGAATCTACCAGGCTGAGTTGAATTCCCAGAGGAGACCTTGCCTTGGAGGTGGTGGAAATGGGGGGGGTGGATTGGGGGAAAGGCTGAGGGAAGGGAGGATGGGGGACAGGGGAATCCATGACTGATATGTAAAATTAATAATTATAAAATGAAATAATAATTAAAAAATTGAATTTCTACATGCAGAAGAATTAAATGGCACCTGTTGACTCATCTTGTTGCTGGCCTAATAACTTCATAAACCAAAGAGTTCTTCATTAACCAACAGATCTTCAGTTTAATGTTATTTGGAGATGAGCACTTCACCAAGAATCCTTCAGGATTTTAATGCCAGTCTGGGATTTGTGAGGTATCTATCCTTACAGAAACTATAGTATTGATGAAGACTACTCACCAAAGCTCTGTGAGATTTAACCACAGGGATGATTTTGTATACATACCCACTTAGACATGTGCAGAGGTGTGCAGAGCCCTATTGACAGTAGATTCTCCTAAGCACTTAATATATAGAGAGTGGACACACCTCTTCTCTAAAACCAGAAACATGCTTGTTCAGAGCCAATAGTGGATTCAGGCAGGACCCTTGAAGGAGCTGCAGATTCCTTTTCTAAGAACACATCTCTTCTCAATTTAAGGGTCTGTGGTTATCAGTCTCAAGGCCACTGTGTGCTTCTCTATTGTCCTTGGGATATTCTGTGTTCCCCTTGTGTGACATTATTTGACTCAGCATGCTATTGACTTTGTCTTATTGTATCATAATTTTTTTTCTTCCTAACATTATCTCCATTTCTCCTTTCAGGAAAACTATACATAGCTGTTATACTTCTTAATAAACATGCTTTACTAAAAATTAGCTTGTGTAAAACCTCCAGATCACAAGTTTTATCTCCATTATCTCCTTCCTCCTTATCTTCTGATCTTCCAGTCCTCTCTCTCAAGACCCTGAAACTAAAAATTGACCTGCTAGTTCAGGTCACAGAGGAACACATATGAGAATGCACACATACACAAAATACACACAAGAGATAGCACCATACATTCCAGTGTTTTAAGACCACTACATGTAATCATATCATTATGCATAGTTGTTTTTTTAATTTTTTACTCTTGGGAATTTCATATATGTATACAATGAAATATGATGCTATACACACACACCCATTTGCTAACTCACTTTAACCCCTTTAACATATTTATCCATAATTACCTACCATTTTTCTTTTCTTATTGACAATCCACTACATTTAATTCGAGCTACACCTACAGGCATGAGTGTAGAATCATTCACTCATGCCTGGGAAGCTACCATGGGGTATAAACTCGAAAGGGTATGATTTCAGCTGCCTATTTTTCATCATTGAGGGTTTGTGCCTAAAGAGGTTCTCTTCCAGTTATGCATATAAGTCTTTCAGAAATGTCTATTTTTATTTCATGTGTAAATTTAAGTGACCATAGTATGTACTTATACCATGTACTTGACATTCTATGGAGGCCATAAGTGGGCACTGGAATCACTGGAAATGGAGTTACAGGAGTTTGTGAGTCACTATGTGAGTGCTAAGCATGAAACCTGGGTCTTCTGCAAGAGTAGCAAGTGCTCTTAATGAAAGATCCATCTCTCCAGTACTCTACAAAGTTATTTACCATATTCTATCATTCTGCCATTCACTGATCAATTGAAGTTTATTGATGGAGATTCAATGTATACTGCTGAGATCTGCTGGTAGCAAAAGGCCATGGGAGTATACAGCAGGCAACAACTAGTATTCAAAATGACAACCTATCAGAACCAAGGTTTCTGGTAGAGAATTAAGCCATCATGCAAAAGTATGTTGGAGTTATTGGCTTTTGAATGAATTGGCTGTGTCTTGTAAACTTCTTGTGCAATAACAGCTATGATATCTCCCCATTACCATAAAATATGTATATGTAATCTCATGATTACATCTCAGTCTTATTGTCATATATATTATAATTTTATGCATAGAAGATATACTAGGAGATGATTCATAGCCAGAACCATTGTCTCATGAGACTGTAGACACTTAAAACCTGTTTTGTTCCCTTTGTTCGGACTAACACAGAAGCCAGGCAGATCTCGGTGAGTTTGAGGCCAGGCTGGTCTACAGAGCGAGATCCAGGATAGGCAACAAAAATACACAGAGAAACCCTGTCTTGAAAATAATAATAATGATAATAATAATAATATTTTTCCTCAGTTGAACACAAACTGCACACATTTAGCTCATTTTGCCTCAGAGGAAGTTCAAACTGGACTAAAAGCCTTTGTAAATAAATCATAAGTTTAAAACTTCACAGCTATGCAAAAGATCAGAGTTGCAGGTGTCCTACCAAGGCTGCTAACACAAAACACCCTAAGAAAACCCTGCCAATTCTTTACTTGCCAAGTCTGCTGATAAAAGCTATTTCTCAAGCTTGCATTCCCATCAGCAGTGGAGGAGAATTCCCCTTGCTCCACATCCTCTCCAGCATAAGCTGTCTTCTGTGTTTTTTGACCTTAGCCATTCTGACAGGTGTAAGGTGGTATCTGAGTCATTTTGGTTTGCATTTCCTAGATAATTAGGGATGTTGAGTAATTCCTTAAATGTCTTTCAGCCATTTGAATTTCCTCTGTTGGGAATTCTCTGTTTAGTTCTATAGCCCATTTCTTAATTTGACTGTTGGGCATTTTGATGTCTAATTTCATGAGTTCTTTATACATTCTGGATATCAGCCCTCTGTCAGATGTGGGGTTGGTGAAGACCTTTTCTCATTCTGTAGGCTATCACTTTGTCTTGTTGACCATGTACTTTGCTCTACAAAAGCTTCTCAGTTTCAACAGGTCCCATTGATTGATTGTTTCTCTCAGTGTCTGTGCTACTGGTGTTATATTTAGAAAGTGCTCTCCGGTGCCAATGCATTCAAGAGTACTTCCTACTTTCTCTTTGGATTTATGTTGAGGTCTTTGATCCACTTGGACTTAAGTCTTTTGCACGGTGACAGATATGGATCTATTAGCAGCCTTCTACACATTGACATCCAGTTATGCTCTCTTCCACTGCTGGTGGGAATGCAAGCTTATACAGCCACTTTGGAAATCAATATGGTGCTTCCTTAGAAAACTGGGAATCAATCTCCCCAAATACCCAGCTGTAGCACTCTTGGGCATATACCCAAGGAATGCTCAATCATACCACAAGGGCATTTGCTCAGCTATGTTCATATCAGCATTGTTTGTAATAACCAGGACCTGGAAACAACCTAGATGCCCTTCAACTGAAGAATGGATAAAAAAAATATGGTTCATATACACAGTGGAGTACTACTCAGCAGAGAAAAACAATGACATCATGAGGTTTGCAGGCAAATGGATGGATCTAGAAAAAAAAATCCTGAGTGAGGTAACCCAGACTCAGAAGGACAAACATGGTATGTACTCACTCATAGGAGGATACTAGATGTAAAACAAAGATGACTAGACTGCTACACAACTCCAGGGAGGCTACCTAGAAAATGGGACCCTAGGAAAGACACAGGGATCACCCAATGACAGAGAAATGGATGAGATCTACATGAACAACCTGGACAAGAGTGGGAGTGATGAAGGGCAAGGTTTGAGGGAAAGAAAGCATAGGGGAGCAGGAGATCCCAGCTGGATCAAGAACAGAAAGGGAGAATGAGGAATAACAGACCATGATAAATGAAGAACACATGAGAACAGGAAGAGGCAGAGTGCTGGAGAGGTCCCCAGAAACCCACAATGATATATCCTCTGTAGACTGCTTGCAATGGTTGAGAGAAAGCCTGATCTGACCTAGTCTGGTGATCAGATGACTAAACACCCTAACATGCATGCTGGAACTTTCATCCAATAACTGATGGAAATGGATGCAGAGATCCTCAGCCAGGCCCCAGGTGGAGCTCCAGGTGTCCAAGTGTCGAGAAGGAGGACTGTAAGAGCATGAATTGTTGAGACCAAGATTGGTAAAAGCACAGGGACAAATAGCCAAACAAATGGAAGCACATGAATTATGAACCAAAGGCTGTGGAACGCCACCTGGATCAGCCCCTCTGGATAAGTGAGACAATTGAATAGCTTGATCTGTTTGGGAGGCGCCCAGGCTGTGTGGCTGGGACCTATCTTTAGTGCATGAGCTGGCTGTTTGGAACCTTGGGCTTACACAGGGACACTTTGCTCAGCCTGGAAGGAGGTGACAGGACCTGCCTTTACTGAATCCACCAGGTTTAAATGAATCCCCAGGGCAGCCTTGGCCCTTGAGCAGATGGGAATGGAGGGGAGGGTATAGGGGGAAGGTGGGGGTGGGGGCGGTTGTGGGGAGGACAGGGGAACCCATGGCTGATGTGTAAAATTAAAACACAAATATAATTTAAAATATTTTTTTTAAAAAAAAAGCTATTTCTCAGAGTTTGTTGCTTGGGGCACTGCACCACAACCCTCTGGTCCTGAGACCTTGGAACCTTGGGTTACCATGGAAATAGCTGTGCTTTTTATTGTCTATTCTAGGAATGTGCAATGTCCTTGAGGGCTTTGAAACTTTTCTCAGGATTGCAAGGAGTCTCCTATTAGAAATGTATTGACAGCCTGGCAGGAGAGGAGCTAAGAATGAGAGCTGAAAAGAAGCTGTAGACTTAGAGAAACAGCAGAGCAAAGAGAACAGTAGAAAGATGAAGAAGCTTACTTAGAATAATAAAGAGATGGACTGAGAGAGCACAGTGTGCATAGATTTATTCTTACCCTCAGATAAGTAGATTTCCTAGCTAGTTGTAGTTTCTTCCTTGGACTGTGGGAGAAAGCTTTTAGGGCAGGACCCTAAAGGCTTTCATTAGTATACCATAAGATGCAATTTTCTTAAAGATATCTAAGATACTTTAAGTTTGTTGCACTACACCTCTCAATACTGGTTGTATATTAATTTGATATTAGTTACTTTTAAATTAATTAATTAGTTAATTAATTTTTGCATGTTTAGGTATTTTGCCTACATTTATGTCTGTGCACCACATGCATGCTTGGTGCTCACAGAGGTCAGATAGAACATTGAAGTCCCTGGAAGTGGAGGTACAGATGACTGTGAGCCACAGAGTCAATGCTAGAAATCAAATTCAGATCTTCTGAGAGTGACTGAGCCTTCTTTCCAGGCCCTATGTTAATTAATGTTCTATAAATTTGACAAAAATACCTGAAATAACAACTTGATGGAAGATTTATTTGGGTTCATGCTTTCAGGGGATTCAGTACAAACTAACTTGACACACTGTGCTTGGGAAGACAATCATAATAGTAGGTGTGTATGGAGAAGGAATTTCCTAAACTCATTATAGCTAAAAGATTATAAGAAGATGCACAGGACATCAGGTATAACATCCAAAGCCACACTGACATTGTCATGTTCAAGCTATGAGGGAACTGCATCTTCTATATATTCTAACAGTTTCCTCTGTCAGCAGAGAACCAAACACTCAAAAGTATACCTGAGGGTGATGTTTAATTTTCTAAGCACAATAGGATGTGACATGATAATTGTTTTAATTACATTTATTCATAGGGTGTCTAAACAGTTCTCCTTACAATGTATCATGGTAATTGTTATTGCTAATTCCCCCTTACTAGTGTGATCACTTGTATGATTACAATTAATGTAAGAATACACACATCATGTAACAATAATTAATTGAAAAAGAGCCCACTAATTTAAAAGTAAGCAAGGAGGGTATATTGCAGGATTTGGAGGAAGAAATGGGGAGGTGTAAATGATATATTAAAATCTAAAAAAAAAATATGTGAACTCATTTTTCTCACCAGATTGATTAATGCACTGGGATACAAGTGACAGAGACACTAGGTTTCCATATATGTCAAGATTCCCACATCAGAAGAATATTAATTTACTTCAATTTACACTTTGTCCTAGAGATGCTAAAACCAATGATACCAGACACTGCACAGGACCAACTTCTTTTTCTCCTCCTCCTCCTCCTCCTCCTCCTCCTCCTCCTCCTCTTCTTCTTCTTCCTTCCCCTCCTCCTTCTCCTGCTTCTCCTTTCTTCTTCTTCTTCTTCTTCTTCTTCTTCTTCTCCTCCTCCTCCTCCTCCTCCTCCTCCTCCTCCTCCTCCTCCTTTTCATCCTCCTCCTTTTCCTTCTCCTCCTCCTCCTTCTTATCCTTTTTCCTCTTCTCCTTCCTCTTCCTCTTGTTCTTACTTTCTACTCCTCCTCCTCTTCTTCATCCTTCTCCTACTCCCCCTTCTCCTTCGTCTTTATCTCCTCCTTCTGCTCCCTCTTGTTCTTCTCTTTTATAACTTAATGAAGAGTTTATTTGGACTTATGGATTCAGAGTTTTTCATAATAGAAAAGTAAGAATGCAATGGGCATGGAGGTTGAAGCAGAAGCTGAGGCTCACATTTTGAACTACAAGCATGAATCAGCAAGGGAACTAGAAATAGCGTGGGTCTTCATTTTTTATTAAGAAAATATTTTCATTCATTTTACTCATCAATCAAAGATCCCCCCTCTTCTCTCCCCCCACCACCCAGCCTCTACCTCTCAAACATCTCCCACTCCCCTGCACAAGAAAATAAGGCCTTCCATGATGATGCACACCCAGTAGAAGCAAGTTCAAGCCCTTCCCCTGCCTCAAGGCTGCACAAGGTGTCCCATTCTAGGTAGTGGACTCCAAAAAGCCTGCTCATGTACCAGGGATTGATTCTGATCCTACCCCTGGGTGGGGGCAGGCAGATCAAGCTACACAATGGTCTCACCATGTAGACCTAACCCAGTCCCATGCAGGCTCCATAGCCATTGATACAACTTTCATAAGTTCCCACTAGTTTGAATTGGTCATCTCTGCAGGTTTCCCTATCATGATCCTGATGCACTTGCTCATAGAATCACACTTCTTGCTCTTTGACTGGATAACTGGAGCTGTGCCTGGTGTTTGTCTATGGATCTCTGCATCTGCTGCCATCAATCATTGGAGAAAAGCTCTGTGATGACAGTTAGGGTATTCATTGGTCTGATCACTAGTGTAAGCCAGTTCTGTTCAGGCACCCTATCCATTATTTCTAGTAGTCTAACGTGGGGTCATCCTTGGAGACTCCTGGCACCTTACCTAGCCCTGGGTTTCTCTCTATCCTCATGATATCTCCTTCTATCACGGTATCTCTTTCATTGCTTTCCCACTCCATCCCTGTTCCAGCTCGACCATCCCATTCCCTTATGTTCCCATCTCCTGCCCTCTACCCTTCATTGCTCATCCCTTATCCCCAGTTTACTCATAGAGATCTCATCTATTTTGCCTTCCCAAAGTGATCCATTCATCCCTCTTTGTGTCTTCCTTGTTAGCTAGCTTCTTTGGAGTTTTGGGTTGTTGTCTGGTTATCTTTTGCTTTACATCTAGTATCCACTTATGAGTGGGTACATACCATGTTTGTCCTTCTGAGTCTGGGTTACCTCACTCAGGATGATATTTTTTAGTTCCATTCATTTGCCTCCAAATTTCATAATGTCCTTCTTTCATTGCTGAGTAGTACTCCATTGTGTATATTTAATACATTTTCTTAATTCATTCTTCATTTGAAGGACATATAGGTTGTTTCCAGGTTCTGGCTATTATAAATAGTGCTGTTATGAAAATAGTTGAGCATGTGTCACTATGGTATGATTGAGCATTCCTTGGGTTTATGCCCAAAAGTGGTATGTAGTGGGTAGCAATCCCAGCATTGGCCTGGAAGTTCCAACCCCCATTGAGGCTTCAGTAATGGTCACGCCCACAAGGCACGGCTGAGGGAGGAAGCTGAAGACCCAGGATCGAGAGGAGAGGTCTCTCTTGGTTCTGGGACCCTGGATGCTGGAGGTAGACAAAGCAGAGTTCTCGAGAGAACACCACCGCACTGTGCCATACCTTTGCCAGACCCTACAATCTATCCCTTCATTTGTAAGTTACCCCACAAAATAAACCTCTCTTTTAACTATGTGGAGTGGCCTTAATAATTTCACCAATATCTGGTGCCCAACGTGGGGCCCGAACCCACAACCCTGAGATTAAGAGTCTCATGCTCTACCAACTGAGCTAGGCCTTAATAATTTCACCAATAATGGTATATCTGAGTTTTGAGGAAAATTGATTCCCACTTTTCTGAGAAACCACTACACTGATTTCCAAAGTGGCTGTACACGTTTGCGTTCCCACAAACAATGAAGGAGTATTCCCCTTGCTCCATATCCTCTCCAAACTAAGCTGTCTTCAGTTAGCCATTCTGACAGGTAGGTGTAATATGGTATCTTGATCACTGGTCATTAATATCCCTTAATATCAAAGGACTTAATTCACCTATTAAAAGAACAGGCTAAAATAATGGCTATGAAATTAAGATCCATCTTTCTTCTGCATACAAGAAACACACTTCAACTTCAAAGACAGATACTACCTCAGAGTAAAAGGCTGGGAAAAAACTTTCCAATCAAATGGACTAAAGAATCAAGCTGGTGTAGCTATGCCAATATCTTACAAAATAGACTTCAAACTAAAATCAATCAAAAGAGATCGAGAAGAGCATTACATACTCATCACAGGAAAGATCCACCAAGATGAAGTTTCAATTCTGATCATTTACACCTCAAATACAAGGGCACCAACATATGTAAAAGAAACATTACTAAAGCTTAAATCATACATCAAACCCCATACATTAATAGTGGGAGATTTCAACACCCCACTCTCACCGTTGAACAGATCTGCTAGATGAAAACTTAATAGAGAATAAGGGACGTAGCAGATGTTATGACTGAAGTGGACTTATTGATATCTACAGAACATTCCATCCCAACAAAAAAGAATATACCTTCTTCTCAGGTCTTCATTCTCAAAGCCCACCTCCGGTGACACTTTCCTTCAACAAGCAAGCCCCACTTATGAGGACCCACAAGTCAACCTATCTCACCATATTGCACACTTACCTTTATTCACTTGAATAAATATGGACATATTACCTAGCAATTACTATTTATAATTTTCGCCATTATTATCTAAACTTTGATATAATTAGAGCAAACCAATGTTGCTATGTGCCTCATTGCATCCTTCCAAACATATCTGTCCCCCCAGGACTTTGGAAGCACAACTTCTAATCTGAACATAAATCTCCTGCAAAGACCAACATTTGCAAAAACTTAAGTATACCCAAGCCACTCTGATAAAAGCTTGGGCATCCTCTGCTCTTGCTCTTTTTGACTGATGACCTTTCTACTCAGTTGTTTCTTTATGATGGTATTCTAGTTGGTAGAGCTACAGTGGTTTTACCTTTGTTTGCATATGATTCATTTTTAATATATCTAACTTCTTCTGATCTACCAGAGGCCACACTGTCAACCAGAAAGTCTAGGTAGGTAGAGTACATGTTGAACTCCCCCACTCTCATTCTCTAGTGCCCTTTCACTGTATCACCAGTCCTGTACCCTCCACGTCATTGTATCCTGACCCTACCTATGACAGAATACCTGCTTTATCAGAAACCACACCAGCCTCCAGATGTCCAGGATACATCTACCAGAACACCAGAGCGGAAACAGAAAGCAAGGAACAAAATACTTACCCAACAAAAACAAACTTAAAAATTGTTGGGTTGACCATATAATTACCCCAAACCCAGATTCCTAGAGGGCAGCAAAGGAACACAATCAACAGCAACAGAGGCAATAGTCCACTATGGGAGCCCAACTATCATACTATAGGAAGCTCCAAATATTCCAACAAAGCTGAGGCCAAAGAATATTAAAACTAGCTTTAGGCAGATGATAGAGGTTCTGAAAGAGGAAATTAATAAATCTCTTCAAGAAATCAAGGAAAGGGCTAGATGGTGGTAGTGTATGTCTTTAATCCCAGCACTTGTGAGGCAGAGGAAGGTGGAGCTCTGATGAGTTTAGGTTACAGAGTGTCCTGATATAGAAAGTAAGTTTCAGTAGAACCAGACCTACACAGAAAAATCCTGTCTTGAGAAACAAGAAAAGAAAAATAAAAGAGAAAGAAAGAAATTGAGGAAAACACAAATGAAAAAAAAAAAAAACAAGGAAATTAACAAACCACTTAGAGAAAGTCAGGAAAGCCAAGAAAGACAAACAAACAAACAGTTGAAGGAAACAAATAAACTTGTTCATGGCCTGAAAATGGATACAGAAGCAATAAAGAAAACACAAACAGAAAATCTGGGAAATGAAAAATCTAAGTAAGGGAATAAGAACAAATATCACCAACAGAAGACAAGAGATGGAAGAGAGAATCTCAGGTTTCAAGATATGATAGAAGAAACAGATTCTTTGGTCAAAGAAAATGTTCAATCTAAAAAACTCCTAACATAATATATCTAGGAAATCTGGGACACTATGAGAAGATCAAACCTAAAAATAATAGGAATAGAAGACGACTCCCATCTAAAGGCCCAGAAAATATTTTCAAAAAATCATGGAAAGATAATTTCCTAGGCTAAAGTAGGAGATATCTATAAAGGTACAAGAAACTTATGGAACCAAATAAATTGGACAATAAGAGAATATCCCCTTAGAATATAATAATTGAAACACTAACCACATAGATCAAAAGAGAATATTAAAAGCTTCAAGAGAAAAGGGCTAAGTAATATATACAGATAAATCTATTAAAATCAGACCTGACTTCTCAATGGGAACTCTAAAAGCCACAGGGCTTACACAGATGTTCTGTAGACCCTAACAGACCATAGATGCCAGCCCAGACAACCAAACACAGGAAACTTTTCACTCACCATAGAGAGAGAAAACAAGATCATTTATGATACAGACAAATTCAAACAATATCTCTCCACAAAACCTTACAGAAGGTACTAGAAGCAAAATTTCAAACAAAGGGGGTTACTGCACCCATGAAATCACAGGAACTATCAATTTCACTCCAGCAGAACCAAAGGAAGAGAAACAAACACAAACATCATTACAACCACAACCATCAAAGACAACAATAAAAATCCACAAGAATTAACAATCATTGGTCATTTATATCTCTCAATTTCAAAGAAATCAATTCCTCAATAAAAAGGCACATACTAGCAGAATGGATCTGAAAACAAGATTCATCCTTTGGCTGCACACAAGAAAAATACCTCAACATCACAAAAGGACATTACCCCAGAGTAAAGAGTTGGAAAAAGATTTCCAAAACAAATGGTCCTAAGAAGCAAGCTTGTATAGTCAGTCTAATAACTAAAGAAAAATAGACT
This sequence comes from Onychomys torridus, assembly GCF_903995425.1. Classification (NCBI taxonomy): domain Eukaryota; kingdom Metazoa; phylum Chordata; class Mammalia; order Rodentia; family Cricetidae; genus Onychomys; species Onychomys torridus. The sequence continues at coordinate 5,411,649 of NC_050443.1, forward strand.
TCAAACAAAAACTAATCAGAATAGATTAGAAAGAACATTTTATATTCAACAAAGGGAAAATCCATCAAGATGATATTTCAATTCTTAACATCTATGTCCAGAATGCAAGAGAATCCATGCAGGCAAAAGTAACATTGCTAAAGCTTAAGTCACGTATTGAACCATATACAAGGATAGTGTGAGACTTCAATACCCCACTCTCACCATTGGGCAAGTCATTCAGAGAAAAGCTAACAGACATAAACCAAATGAACTTAACAGATATCTATAGAATATTTCACCAAAACACAAAAGAATATCCCTCTTCGCAGCAACTCATGAAACTTTATCAAAAATTGACCACATATTTGGTCAAAAGAAAATCCCAAGAGACAAAAGAAAATTGGAATAACTCCCTGCATCCTGTGAGACCACCACAGATTAAATCTGCATCTCAACAGCAAAAAGAACAACTGAAAAATACAAACTCATGGAATAATTCTCTACTGAATGATTACTGGGCCAAGACAGAAAGAAAGAATTGAGGGGGGAGAAAAAGAAGAAAGGAAGGAGGGAAGAAAGGAAGGAAGGAAGGAAGAAGTTAAAGAATTTCAAGAATTCAATGAAAATTAATGTACAACATACCCAAATTCACGAGACTTATTGAGAGACTAATTGAAAGAGGTGCTAAGAAGAAAATTCATAGCACTAAGTACCTACACAAAAAAAGGAGAGATCTTACACTAGTAACTTAAAAGAACACCTGAAAGTGCTAGAAGAAAAAGAAGTAATCACATACAAGAGGAGTAGATGGCAGGAAACAATCAAATTGAGAGTTTAGATTAATAAAATAGAAACAAAGAAAACAATGGCTAACACTAAACTAAACTAAGTAGAGAGAAACTGAAAGCAATTCCACTAAAATTGGAAACAAGGCATGGCTGTCAACTCTCTCCATATCTATTTAATATAGTAATGGAAGTCTAGCTAGAACAATAAGACAGCAGAATGACATCAAGGGGATACAAACTGGGAAAGGAGGGAAGCAAAGTATTGCTTTTCACAGACAATATGATAGTATACATAAGGGACATCAAAACTCCAGCAGGGACTCCTACTGGATAGGGACTGTCTCTGAAATGGCAGGATACAAGATCAACTTTAAAAAAGTATCCCTCCTACATACAAATGATAAATGGACTAAGAAAGAAATCAGAGACACAAAACCCTTTACAATGGTCATGAATAACACAACATATCTTGGGGTAATCTTAAGCAAGCAAGCAAAATACATGTATGATAAAAAATTTTTCAAGACTTTGAAGAAAAAACCCTGAAGAAGATATCAGAAGATGTAAAAATTGCCCATGCTCATGGATTGGTAGGGTCAACATAGTAAAAGTGACTATCCTACCTAAAACATTCTACAGATTTAATGCATTCCCTATCAAAATGCCAACATAATTCTTTCCAGAACTTGAAAGGACAATACTCAATTTCATGTGGAAAATAAAGAATCCAAGAGAGCTAAACATAACCCTGAACAATAAAGTAACTTCCGGATATATTACCATCCCTGATTTCAAGCTCATCTATAGACCTATAGTAATAAAAGCTGCATGGTATTGTCATTAAAACAGACATGTGGATCAAAGGATCAAAAAATATGCAGACATCTGCACATCTATGGACACCTGGTTTTTGATGAAGTCAGAATGAAACAATGGAGAAAGGAAAACATCTTCATCATATTGTGTTGCTTTAACTAGATATCTGCATATTAAAAAATGGAAATAGTTCTTTATCCCTCTGCACAAAACTCAAGTCCAAGTTGATCAAAATCCTCAACATAAGCCCAGATACACTCAACTTCATAGAAGAGAAAGTGGGAAATGGCCTTGAACACATTGGCATAGGAGCCAACTTCCTGAAGAGAACACCAATAGCACAGGCAATAAGATCAATAATTAGTAAATGTTACATGAAACTGCAAATCTTGTGTCAGGAGAAGGACATCGTCAAAAGGACAAAATGGCAGCCTACAGAATGGCAAAAATATTGTCATCAACTTTATATCCATTAGAGGGTTAATATCCTAAGTATATCCAAAACATCAAGAAAGCAAATGACCCAATTAAAAAATAGCATTTAAATGTAAAAAGTATTCTCAACAGAGGAAACTAAAATGTCTGCACAACACTACCACCTTAAGGTAACAGGGAAATACAGATCAAACCTATTTTGAGATCCTGTCTTACACTTGTTGAAATCACTAAGATCAATAACATAAGTGACAGCTCATGTCGGTGAGGATCTGGAATAAGAGGAACACTCTTATTGCTGGAGGGAGTGCAAATTTGTGCAACACAATAGAAATCAATATGGATACTTCCTCAGAACTGAGAATCGATATACCTCAAAACCATCTTGTGTATATATACAAAGTACTCTCCATGATACACCAAAAACACTTGCTGAACTATTTTCAGAGAAGCTTTATTTATTATAGCCAAAAACTGTATGCACCCTAGATGTCCCTTAACTGAAGGATGTGGCATATTTAAATAATGGAGTATTATACAGCTGTTAAAAATGACATAATGAAATTTTCAGGGAAATGGACAGAATTAGAAAATAATCATTCTGAATGATGTGAGCCAAGCCAGATTAAGAAAAACAAACTTGGTATGTACTCAGTTATAAGTGGATATTAGCTCTTAACTAAATGATAATCATGCTACAGTCCACAGATCCATAAAAGCTAAGTAACAGGGAGGTGAAATGGACAATATTCTGTGATTGCACTGAGAGTAGGTGGTAATGGGAATATTAGGGATCAGGTAATGGAGCTAAATGGAGGGAAAGAGTATCGGGAGAGATGACTGGAATTGGAGGATGTGGGGAGGCAGTGTGGAAACCTAGTGCAGTAGAAACTCCCAGGATTCTACAAGGGTGACCCTAAAGACATCTCTTAGTAATGGAAGATTCAGAGCCTGAGCCAACCATCCTTTCTAGCCAGACAAGGCTTCTATTGGTGGAACCTGGATACCAACCCAGCCACAAGACCTTTGACGTACAATCTGTCCCACTTGCAAGATGTGCTGGGACAACAAAGGCACAGAACTTGTGTGAGTGGCCAACCAACCAATGACTGCTATAATTTGAGGCTCATGCCATGAGAGGAAGCCCAATCCAGATACAGCCTGGATGACCATGAACCTGAGGCTTTGTATCCCAGAGACCTATGATAGAAAAAAAACAATAAAATGATTCATAGTCATATTCTTATATGTTCATAGATTGGTACTTGACCCATTCAATATCAGAGAGGCTTCCATTGGCAGCTGATGGGAGCAAATGCAGAAACTCAAAGCCCAACATTAGTTTGATAGAACCCAAATAGTAGATTTCCATCAGGTCTCCACTTCAAGCTCAGGAAACCCATGGAAGCAAAAGAGCAAGAAATGTAGGAGCCAGGGGCATCAGGCATGCCAGGAGGACATGACCCATAAACATCAGCTAAGTAGAGCTCATAGGGACTCACAGAGACTTAAGGTGCAGTTGCAGAGCCTACATGGGTCTGTGGTCAGTCCTCTGCATGTATGTTACATTGTCAGCTTGGTGCTTTGTGGGACTCCTAACAGTGAAAGTGCAGTTATCTCAAACTCTTTGGTCTGCTCTGAGGACCCTTTTCCTTTTGCTGATTGCATCTTCTGGGCTTGATATAAGGGTTTATGCCTAGGCTTATTGTATCTTGTAATGTCGTATTTGGCAGATATCCCTGGGAAGCCTGTTCTTTTATGAAGGGAAGCAGGCTGAAGGATCTGAGGAAGGAGAGGATTGGATGAGAAGAAATAGGGGAAAGTGGTCAGGATGTATTGAAGACAAAAGATAAATATATCTTTATTTGTAATTAGTTTATAATATGATTACGTGTGGTGGTATATTATTTGTGCTGAAATGTGCTGATATTTAATGTGGTGATATTTTATTTGTGCTTTAATAAATAAAGTTTTCCTGGAGATCAGAGAAAATAGCAAGCCATTTTAAGCAAACAAATAAGTCAGGCAGTGGTAGCACATGTCATTAATCCTATCACTTAGCAGGCAGGACCTCTGTGTGTTTAAGTCCACATTAGGGAACAGAGCCAAGCATAGTGACACATGCCTTTAATCCCAGTACCAACCCTAGAGTTCTTGAGGCCTGTACAGACAGAAAGTGAAGAGCTGTCGAGGAAGAGGAAGTGATGTAGCTAGAGAGAGAGCACATCAGTTGGCAGAACAGCAAAGCATTATAAGTCTAGAAAGACAGGAAGTCACTCTTTGGAAGCCATAGAGTTGGTAAGGTGAGGTTGGCTCATGGTTTGTCCTATTTCTCTGATCTTTCTCTCAGGCTTTAAGCCAAATTTCTGGCTCTGTGTTTTTATATTTAATAAGACCAGTTAGAAATTCATCTACACTAAGTTTCAGAGAACAGCATGGAAGGAGTGGAAATGAAAAATCCAGAGGAGAAGGAAATATTCTGAGACATTAGGTCCATGCAACAAGGAAGCAGAGCACATAGACCCCTCTCTACCTTCTTGCACATTCCCTTTATTTAATCTTACATTTAAACACATCTATAACAGTCAGAGGCCAGGATGTAAATATGAGGGGGAAAAATGTATGCTGTTTTTTAAGCTCCATCCATTTTCCTGAAAATTGCATATTCTATTTTTCCAGGATTAATAAGTTTCATAACACACACACACACACACACACACACACACACACACACACACACACACACACACACACTGGTTAAGATGCACTCCCATAGACTTAATTAGGCCCCCTGGATGTGGGTGACAGTTATGTGACTAGATCTGTTTGGTGAGCCCCTGGCAGGGGGACCAGGACTTATCATGTATGCATGAAATGGCTTTTTGGAACACATTCCCTAGGATGGGATGTCTTCCTCAGCCTTGACACAGGAAGAGAAGGGGATTGGTCCTGCCTCGACTTAGTATGTCAGAATTTGTTGGCTCCCCAAGGGAGTCCTTACCCTGTCTGAGGAATGGATTGGGTGTGGAATGAGAGGATGTGAGGGCAGGAGAAGGGGAGGGGAGGGAGCCGGGATTGGTTTGAAAAATGAAAAAAAAAAAAAACCTTTTAAAAATAAACAAATAGATGCACTCCATAAAAAGCTCTTCATTGATATGATGCATACAGCCCCATTGTTGATATTTCTCTATTGGGAATGATCTCGATGGAATGAATTTGAAATAACTTTAATATTTTTGTCCATCTTTGGGTATTGTCCTGATTAAAGATGTAATTGCAATATATGTCTACCTATAGGCATGATAAAATGTACAGCATAATAAAACAAAAAGAATAGCAAGAGGGTAGGCAGTTTAAACGTTAGAACTCTGAATATTAACATGGGTTGTTTGATGTTAGCAAGCACAGCAGTGTCATGACATGGGTGTGTGGGTTCACATAAATCCATGGAAGGAAGATTCAGAGGCATCTTAATGAATCTAGCCTTTCATGGCTGCAGGGGCATCCAATCTTAAAGGACTGAAGCACTTTCCCTTTGCCTAGGGCATTTTTATTTCTCTCTATAACACCTTAGCCAGTTAATTTCTGTACCTTCCAAGCAACCTGAAAGGAGCTCCCACAGATAAAATGCCAAGTGCAAATTACTTTATTTCTCAGGTACCATAGTTCTCCAGGGTTTCCTGAACTGTGTTTTGCATAGGCCTTTGATCCTTGGGGGATGTTCTGATACTTGACTCTCAGTTAAGATTCACATGGAGTGATAAGAGAAACAAAGGGTGTGGTTAAACAAAGGGAGGATGGGGCTAGGTGCTACTCTTTGGAGCCAGGCCAGGAGCTCAGCGTGAATGCAGCCACACAGCAGAGCCTGGAAACTGAGGCACAGTGTTTGGAGAGGTGAAAAGGACAAAATGCTCGAAAGCATGCAGCTCCTGCTACACTGGCATTGTCAAGCCAACTAGTGATTCCCTTTACAGAATATAAACACGTGGTTAACATGGTAGGTGCTGTATAAAAAGCACAAACTACCCACAGACACATGGATGGTCTGGGTGGCTCTGGTCTCAGGAGATGACTTAGGACACAGAACTCTCTAAGTATGTTGGATCCTCTGCTTGTGCTTCATCGGGACAAGCGCCATGGGACCACTGATCACATCATGAGTCCCAAACACATAACTATAGAAAATTCTAATAAGACTACATATAAGGTGTAGATTAGATGTTGAGGTTTGGCCACAGTACAGTATAACAAATATCTAACACCCGTGCAGTTTCTTACATGCCACATGCCTGTCACAAGCACAAGAATGAAGCCATTTACCATCAGCTGCAGGGACCAGCACAGAACAACAAAAGGTCCAATTATCTGAAGGCTCTGGCTTTGCAATGTATGTACTTGGCATTCCTTGGGGTGATCATGGTGGCCTGGAACAAAATTAAGTGTGGAATATTCTTTTAAGATGTGTTATATTCATTTATGCTGTGGAATATTTGTCTAATGATGTAAAATTTGTTGTATTCTTTTATGTTGCATTTGCTTAACTTTGTGAAGCTGTGTTACTTTACCCCCTAAAACACTTGATTGATGTAATAAAGAGCTTAACGTCCAATAGCTAGCCAGGAGAGAGACAGGCAGGGATGCCAGGCAGAGAGAATAAATAGGAGAAAGAGGAAGGAGTGAAGAAAGGAAGAGGAGAGGATACCAGGGTCCAGCCACCCAGTCACATAGCCAGACATGAAGCAAAAAGGAAGGAAAAGATATACAGAAATAGAGAAAGGTAAAAGCCCAGAGGTAAAATGTAGATGGGATAATTTAAGGTAAGAAAAGCTGGCTAGTAATAAGTCAAGCTAGGGTATGTATTTAGAAATAACAATCACCCCCATAGAGCAAAGAACTAAGAGTAAAAAAAAAAAACTACTACAAAGAGGGATATTGAGTCAAGGGAAACTCCTCTGGAAACTCTATGAAAATAAAAGACAAGCTCAGATAAAATGTTATCTAGAAAATTGTGTCTGATCAAAAACAGCCATTGTCTGGGGGCTTCCTCTACTGAGAACCATGGAGTTAGCCTCAGACAAGTATTTGAATATCAGGTTTGGAAGCCTCACCCTGATTTCAGAGAAGTCAGTAATGATAAAACAACAAAGCAAGGCAGAGTTTCCTGACATTACCAGTGCAGTTGGGGACAGGAAGTGGATCCCCAAGGCCAGGTCTGTGGGTGTCATTCTATCATACTTCTGTGACTGTCACTTAATGTGAAATTCTATGTAGGACTACTGTCTTCATGCTATGCCAAGCATTGTGATTCCAGCAACCAGCACATTCAATTCTTGAGGAATTAGAAACTATGCCATTTTCATATGAAATCTCTTGAGTTTGAGTGGGCATGTTGCACAGTATCTCATAATCAATACTCAATTCAAATTTGTTGCAGCCCTGTGCCTGAGGTTAAAAGGTGAGACTGTTAAGACCATGCTCATTATGGGAGGGAGAGAGAGAGAGAGAGAGAGAGAGAGAGAGAGAGAGAGAGAGAGAGAGACTTGGAGAACAACTCACAGAAGTCAGGTCTCTGCCTTCAACCTTGTTAGTCTTTGAAATTGTCAGGCTTGGATGTAGGCATCTTTACCCAGTGCACCATCACTATTAACTCTCAGATTCACCAGATCCCAGCAATGGTAAAAGAGAGACCTACCCAGACCAAGACCATCTGCTTTAAGTAAGCTAATAATCATCAGAATACATGCAACACTATCATTTATCCTGTTAAAATACTTCTTGTAGACTGGTCTCCAAAGCGAGATCCAGGAAAGGCGCAAAGCTACACAGAGAAACTCTGTCTTGAAAAACAAAAACAAAAACAAACAAACAAACAAAATACTTCTTGTTTGAATTAAAAACGTAGTTTTGTTCATCTGGCTGTTCTTTCCTTTGTCCCATTTTAAACTCCTACTCTGTGTGAGTTTAAATCATAAAGAAAATCTTGTAAGATAGATCTAGAAATGGTTAAGTTATAGTTTTTACTCTTTCAGGCTTATGCATAAATCACTCAGGGAACATGGCAGGCTTATAGTTTCTACTGTTACTTAGGTCCATTAAGACAATAAATCAATGTCTTGAGCTGCAGAAGGAGAAAGTGAACTTGCACATCCAAAAGACTTTGAATTGAACATTTTTATTTCCTAAGACTCCAGAAGATATTGAAAGTAACAGAATGGTGTAATAAAAATAGAAAAACATTGTCCAAATCTGATTTCAATTAAAAGCTGTCGTTTTTCCTACATTGGCAGCTTAATTTCGATGATTTGTCCTTGATTTATCTCTTTCCTTCATCTACTTCTCTTCCCTCTATTCCATTCCCTCACTGCCACCATCTCTCCTTTCCTCTAAACTCTTTTTTTCTCCCCATCTCCTTATTTCTTGTTCTTCTCTCCTCTTTTCTTCTCTCCTCACTTCCCTTATAATTTTTATTCCTTCTCTCTACACTTCTCCCTTTGCCTTATCACCTTCCCATTTCTCCTGCTCTCCTAACCTCATTCCTTCTGTCTTTCTATCTCCTCTCTTCTACTCTACTTCTTTTTATTCATATCTCCCTTTTTCTGTTCCCTTTCCCTCATACCCTCTCCTCTCCTCTCCTCTTTAGTGCCATGAATGTTTAGTGTAGATGCACTACTGATGGCTGCTTATACACTATAACACTTGTGTCACAGTATTGGAAGAGCAAGATACTCATGCACGGCATGCTCATAGTTTAATAAGCAGGACCAGTTTCCTTGCAACCTTTAATGACAATGATCCCTAGCAACCTGCAGGGCATCTTCCAGTATTATTAATGCCTGCTGATGGAAAAGTTCTTCCTGGCTCTATCTCAACCTGACTCCTCTGCTCTGCAGGGTAGCCTGGTAGTTAAAAGAAAGAGGATTTAATACAGAACTCTAACCCAAAACTTTCATCCAGCAAACTAAACTCCCCTTTGATCACAATGACAAGTAATTGAATCATTAATGACAATTTCCCTACTTTTTGTGAAAATTTGTAACAATATTATTATTCCAATTTTGGTCTAAATAAAATAAAAGGTAAGTGAGCACCACTAAAATGAAAGGCTCCACACAAGTTGTGTTGCTTTTAGTTGGGACATGTATTGGACTCACATACCAGCAACTGTCAATCACACACAAGAGGACCTTGCTTTTGTCACTGCCAGTCTGTGCCACTCCTTAGAACGCTTTTAAGTGTCTGCACATTCAGATGATGGTGCAGACTCCCTGTGGATAGCAATCTCTGACAAAGAGGCTTCTGTTTGCTCTCATTTGAATATTTCCCTTGCCAGTCTTCGTTTTATAAATTTTAATTTTTGATGTTTCAGACAGGCCTTCTCTTTGTAGCAGATGCTTGCCTTACACACAGTATGTAATCTTGGCTGGGGCCAATCAACTGCAGTTCTTACGTGGGTGATCTCAGCTACTGAGAGTTCAAAGATGCAATGACCATGCTATTCTCGGAAAATGTATTCCACCTCTTTCCCTTTTCTTCCTTCCTTCCTTCCTTCTTTCCTTCCTTCCTTCCTTCCTTCCTTTCTTTCTTTCTTACTTTCTTTCTTCTCTTGCTTTCTTTCTCTTTCTCCCTTTCTTCCCTTCCTTTTTTCCTTCCTCTTTCCACCTCTCTCTCTCTCTCTCTCTCTCTCTCTCTCTCTCTCTCTCTCTCTCTCTCTCTCTCTCTTGCTTTTCTTCTTCTTCTGCTTATTCTTCTTCCATGATGTTGCATAAACCTTATAGAGATGACAGTTTTAAAAAGAAAGAAGGAGCTGATGGGAATGTGGACTTGGCATCTAACAGTGACAGTATGAAAAGAAAAGAGTACACCTCTAGTCTGTGCTAATGAGTCTCTCCTAGGAGCCAATATCTTGTAACACTTGAAAAACTAGACAGAGATGAGGAAGGGAACTGAAAGTCATAGACTTTCATAGGGTTCATAGGGTATGAACTCTAACATCTGAACAAAGTGATGAAACATGTGAGAAACAGTAACTCACACTTCCTTGGGATAAATGCTGCACCATGGAGATGTTGCATATAAAATAAGGCCTAACCATATAAGGAACTATCATTAGGGACATTGATGATTATTAGTGGTAAGACACTCATGAATATGAGATAATGGAAAACAACAAAGGAAATGTATTGCTGGCAAGACTAGGCAGAGATGTTAACTCAACTGGAACCATAGAGCAGAGATGGGTTGATCCCATGGCTTTACAGATTCACATGATGTGTCATGATATTTTTGAGCTAATATTGCTTCAGCAGATCTTTGTGTGGATTGGCTTTGTAAAGAGCTAAGGCAATTTGCATCAAACTATGCTTCATAGAGGAAAATGAGAGGAAGCCTATTTAAGTTAGGGGTTTTTTTTAATTGCTATAAGAAACACCATGACCATGGCAACTTTTATAGATGAAAACATATAATTGAGGAGGCTAATTGACAGTTTCAGAGGTTCAGTCCATTATCATCATGGTGGTAAATATGGTGGCATGCAGGCAGATATGGTTCTGGAGCTGAGAATCCTACATCTTGACTCAGATGCAACAGGAAGTCAACTGTCACGCTGAATGAAGCTTGGGAAAAGAACTCAAAGCTCAGCTTCACAGTGGTACACTTCCTCAAACAAGGACACACCTCCTAATAGTGCTACTCCCTTTGGGGGCCATTTTCCTTCAAACTACCACAAGGCCCAATCAGTGTTGGTGTGTCTTTGGAAGGCTTAAAACATGGAGCAATAGTCCACCAAATGTGGTAAAGCAGGGAGAAGTTAAGGTTAGAACCACAATGTTTGCTTCAGGACTGAGCAACTTACCCCTCACAGTATGGTATATACTTTTCTCTCTGTCAGAAGAATATTCTGGGGTTAGAGATTGTTTATCTGAGTCAGTGTCCTGTTAGTATCCAGGTTTTGTCATTGGAGAAGCAGAAGAAAGCTTCAGCTCTATGCAAGAGACTCTCATGTATGTGGAGACTCATATACAATATGTACAGGGTTAATATAGCTGAGTCCATCTTTTTATTAGGTCAGTATTTTTTTTTCCTTTTTTAAAAATTATATTTGTGTTTTAATTTTACATAATAGCCATGGGTTCCCCTGTCCTTCCCCCTATTGCCCGCCCCCCCACCCCCTGCCTTCCCCCAAGCCCCTCCCCTCCATTCTCATCTCCTCCAAGGCCAAGACTCCCGTAGGGATTCAGCTCAACCTGGTAGATTCAGTACAGGCAGGTCTAGTCCCCTCCTTCCAGGCTGAGCAAGGTGCCCCTGCATTAAGCCTAAGGTTCCAAACAGCCAGGTCATGCACTAAGGACAGGTGCCCGGTCCCACTGCCTGGGTGCCTCCCAAACAGATCAAGCTATTCAATTGCCTCACTTATCCAGAGGGCCTGATCCAGTTGGGGGCTCCACAGCTTTTGGTTCATAATTCATGTGTTTCCATTCGTTTGGCTATTTGTCCCTGTGCTTTTTCCAATCTTGGTCTCAACAATTCACGCTCTTACAGTCCCTCCTCTCTCTCGACAATTGGACTCCTGGAGCTGCACCTGGGGCCTGGCCAAAGATCTCTGCATCTACTTCCATCAGTTATTGGATGAGAGTTCCAGCACGACAGTTAGGGTGTTTGGCCATCTGATCACCAAACTAGGTTAGTTCGGGCTTTCTCTTGACTGTTGCCAGTAGTCTACAGTGGAGGTATCTTTGTGGATTTCTGGGGACCTCTCTAGCACTTTGCTTCTTTCTGTTCTCATGTGGTCTTCATTTACCATGGTCTGTTATTCCTTGTTCTCTCTTTCTGTTCTTGATCCAGCTGGGATCTCCTGCTCCCCAAGCTCTCTTTCCCTCGAACCTTGCCCTTCATTACTCCTACTGTCATCTAGGTTGTTCATGTAGATCTCATCCATTTCTCTGTTATTGGGTGATCCCTGTGTCTTTCTTAGGGTCCTGTTTATTAGGTAGCCTCCCTGGAGTTGTGAGTAGCAGTCTAGTCATCTTTGTTTTACATCTAGTATCCTCCTATGAGTGAGTACATACCATGTTTGTCCTTCTGAGTCTGGGTTACCTTACTCAGGATGATTTTTTCTAGATCCATCCATTTGCCTGCAAACCTCATGATGTCATTGTTTTTCTTTGCTGAGTAGTACTCCATTGTGTATATGTACCATATTTTCTTTATCCATTCTTCAGATGAAGGGCATCTAGGTTGTTTCCAGGTTGTGACTATCACAAACAATGCTGATATGAACATAGATGAGCAAATGCCCTTGTGGTATGATTGAGCACTTCTTGGGTCTATACCCAACAGTGGTGTAACTGGGTCTTGGGGGAGATGGATTCCCAATTTTCTAAGGAAGCACCATATTGACAACGTAAGACAATAAGGTCAGTCTTAGGGAGAGCCAGCCTTGCATCACCTCTATGTGTGGACAGATGTAGATCTGTTCTTTGGCAATGTTACAAGAGGAGGAAACACGATGGGTAATGTATGATAATTGTGGATTATAAAGAAGTTAATAAGGCATTTCCTCCCATTCATGCCACTGTGTAGAACATTGCTCAGATGATGAAAAACTGATGCAAGTAATGAGATATACTCATACTCTGTTGGGTATTTCCCACTTGATTTTTTTTTGTTTCCCCTTAGCTGATTAATCAGCAGAATAGCATGACAATTGCATTTCCTGAAGATGGATGGCTATCAGAAACACTGTCCCCAGATTTTATGAAAGTTTTATTATGTAAATATTATGATACCTACTAGTTATTTTAAAAACTTGAAGAAGCATGTGAATTATGTAGATGGATGCCAAAGGGAGTAAGGATTGAGAATTAACTCACTAAAGTTTGGGACAGGGCATAGATGTCAAAATCTTGCAAGTCTTGTGGTTGGATTCATCTGGTAGTAAGGGTGTAGGCTGATGTCTTCAAGTTTTTGGCCTCTTATTCAAGAATGAAATGAAAGTTCACACAGCAAGATAAACTCTACTTAAACAATGTGATAGAACATGTCAGAATTCCGTGCAGGATAAGTTGATATAAGTGAAGATGCTAAAATGACTCGATTGTTGTCTAGGTCATACTTTCATGGTATTCAAAAGAATTTTAATAGGAGCATAATTTGTGTGGTTCTCTATTTTACCTTCCTGTCTTGGATTACATATGCATTATTCACAGTGTACATGTTCCTTCCCAAGATTTACCTGATTTCAACTATATTCAAGTAGAACTTTTTAAGAACATAGAGGTTTCTCCACTAAAGTTAACTTTCTAAAAGATTTATATTTTAATTGTGTGTGTATGTGTGAGTGTGCATTTTCATGCATGTATACATGCAATTGATTGAAGGTACCTATATGTGATAGTTTGAAGGTAATCACCTCTCATAATCTCATAGAGAGTGGCACTACTAAGAGGCATGGCTTTGTTGGAGTGGGTATGTTCTTGTTGTAGGAAGTATGTCACTGTGGGAGCAGGCTTGGAGTTTTCTATGCTTATGATACCACCCAGTGTGTCATTCAAGTTCTTGTTGACTACAAGATGTAGGATGTTCAGCTATTCCTCTAGCAACATATGTGCCTGTATGTCATGATACTCCCTACCATGATAATAATAGACTGAACCTATAAAACTGTAAATGAGCCACCCAATTAAATGTTTTCTTTAGGAGTTGCCATGGCCATGGAGTCTCCTCACAACAAAAGATACCTTACTAAGACATTACACATGCAGCAACCTGGGTGCTGGGAACTGAACTTAATTCCACTACAAGACCAGTCTATACCCTTAAAAACCAAGCTACATCTTAACTCCTTCTCATAAAAGTTTACTTTGAGGACAAGTTTTCCACTTCAAATATGATATTGGTTTGTTCGGTATATCAAGACACTAAGATAAGTCACCTTAGATACTGCACCCTTTTTGGACAGATGAATTTCTTCTTGCTGTCTGTCTTTCATAGTGCTAGAATTGCTGCGAACACCTCAATTTATTTATGGGATTGTGTGCCTTATTACCTATTCCAGCTGACACGCAGCACAGGTATTATGTGGGGAATGAATTATATGCAATGAGATTTAAGACATTCCAAGTGGAAAGCAGAAAACAAAATCTGTGGGTTCAAAGTTAGCAAGGAAAGCTTTTTTTGTTCTTTTGTTAAATGGATATGGTGTGCCTGTCACTATGCATTGAAGCATTTATTTTTATGGCCATATAATAATAATAATACTGCTGCTTTCCCCCTTCATAGCAGGACTATATTTTCCAGTGGGTAGTGATAACTGTAGAGACTCAGAACTCTTCAAAGTTTATATTTATATTTAAAGTGACTTATACGGTTTGGTTTAACATAGTAATTTTATTTTCATGGCAACTTTATTTGTTTATTTTTTTTAAATCTTGCTGGGTTTATACTTAAATTTTTTCTCACCTACTAAGGACTTATAAGAATGAATTCCTAAGGTTTAAATGAATCCCCAGGGGTGTCTTGGTCCTGGAGAACATGGGAATGGAGGGGAGGGTCTTGGGGGAAGATGGGGGTGGGTGCAGGAGGGGGAAGGACAGGGGAACCCATGGCTAATGTATAAAATTAAAACACATAATAATAATAATAATAATAATAATAATAATAATAATAAAGACTCGAGATCCAAAACAAAAGAAAAGAATGAATTTCCAACAAGTCCTTCACAACTCATCAACAGACATGGGAGCAACATGCACTTCCCTAGATATTCTCATATAGGTCAATTTTCCCCAGTATAGACAGGTTGTAGTTCATGTTGGTTTATTGTTTTACCAGGTGTGCCAATTTCCCTCATGTCTGACCTCAGAGCCTACCTTCCAAAGAACCTGCAATCTTATTTTCATGTATTTTTTATTTATACTTCTTTTTTTCAGAACATGTCTGAATATTATTTTTTCTTTTGTTAATAGTTATGTAAATTTTTATGTATTTAATTTTTTTAAAAAAAAATTAAAACTATTTATTTAAATTTTACAACCCAGGAACAGTTTCTACTTCTTCCTCTCCTCCCAGGCCCTCTTCCCAGACCGCTCTCTGTCCCTACCACCCATCCATCCACTCTCCCTCAATTTCTGTTCCAGGAAGGACAGGTCTCCGATGAATATTAACAAAACATGGCATACTAATTTTCAGTAAGACTAAGCACCTACACATGTATTTAGGCTGGGCAAAGCAACACAGCATGAGGAGTAGGGACCAAAAAGCCAATAAAAGAGTCATAGACATCCCCTGCTTCCACTTTTGGGAGTCCTACAAGAGGACCATGCTATACACCTATAACATTCATGCTGAGGGCCTAGGTCAGTCCCATGCAGGCTCCTTGGCTACTGGTTCAGTCTCTGTAAGTCTCTATAAGCCCTGGTTAGTTGATTCTGTGGGTTTTGTTGTGGTGTCCTTAACCCCTCTGGTGCTTACAATCCTTTCTCCCCCTTTTCTTAAAGATTTCCCAAGTTCCTTCTAATGTTTAGCTGTGGGTCTGTATCTGTTTCCACCAGTTGCTGGATGAAGCCTCTCTGATGACAAATGGGTGAGGCACCAGTCTATAAGTATAACATCATAACATTGACATCACCTGCCGCCAGTTTTATGTTTGGTTCTATCCTAGGAGTTTGGGTCACCCAAACTGTGGGTCCTAGTACTCCAGATAGGGTCAGGGGTCATCTTATTCTCTGTGCAAGGGTTTTAGGCTAGATCCTTCATTGGTTGGCCACTCTCTCAATCTATACTTCTCGACAACAATTATTCTTTGATGTTTGTGGTTTAGAAGTCAACTATTCATGGTTTGGTGATCCAGAATACATCTTGCTCTTGCAGAGAAGCTGGGTTTCATTCCCAGCACCCACATGACAGATCACAACAGTCCATGACTCCAATCCCATGGAATATTGCACCATATTCTAAACTACACCACACCAGAAATGCACATAGTACACATACATACATGAAAGCAAAACACATAAAAATAAATAAGAAATAGTCAAAAATTAGCAGTATCTGATAAGCTGTATTTTAATAATCCCATCGTTTCTGATCATGTCATGTGACATCTAAATACTCACATAAATGTGAAAAACGTAGCATTTCCAAATCTGACATGATATTTTCACAGAGTTGGTCATTAACCATCAGTATATGAGAAAGACAGATTCTAATCACACCCTAAATTCTGTGTTCTGTACAACACGAGCGAACTATAAGTGTGTCCCACTGTCACCACTCTCTTGGGCATCTTACACAACTGTTCAGAATAAGTTTGGGGCTCCAGTCTTCCTTTAGGATGATGGTCTAGCTAAAAACGAATGTCTGTTAATTTTGTCTATACAACATACCAGGAAATGACAATCAGACCTTTATAAAAGATCATAATAATCACAACAACCTCTATACCCCAAATATTGAATTAATCTAGTACTACAATATTCTGGATTGAAACAATGGACAGCAATTGGATTCAAGACTGTGTCCTAAGAATGTCAGGAGATACTGTACCTACAGAATGGATCTGATGTGAAGGGGTCATATTGAATATAAAATACTGTATACAGTCTATGCTTTAGAGTGCTCTGACTTCACACAAATAAATTGGTTATTGATAAACTAGAGTACTGCCTGGATGAGAATCCTTGATATGGTGTCTGATGAGCAGAAAAGGTGAGGGTGCTGAGAAGCATGCACTCAGAGCCACATTGGCATTGACCAGCCATGTATCTGTTCTATCCTGGAAAGAAAAATATACCATTAAGGTGAGTGAGGACACATAAAAAAACACAAAGCTGCTCACTAGGGCAAGATTTCTTTGTGTGGCTTTGGTCTCAGGAAATGATTTAGTAGATATGGATTTGTGGATATGCTGGACCCTCTGTTTATGTTTGAACAAGATTAACCTCATGAAGCCACTGGCTCACACCATGAGTCCCAAACAGATAACATCATTGGAAGCCAATAGGATTGCATATACTTTGAGAGATTGTTTGGAAGATTTTACTACTATACAATACACAAATTGTCCAAATTCAGTAAGATTTCCTTTATCCCTCATGTCAGTCACTGCACTTAAGAGAAAGATATGTGTAAGTATATACAGGGCCCAGCACAGGCCTAGGAAAGGACCAATTACCCTAGGGGCTTTGACCTTGAGCTGTGCCCATTTGGAATTACTGGGGCTGATGATGATGGCCTGAAAGACACTCAACAGGGATGTGGAACCAAGGGATACTCCTCTGGCAACTCGATGAAAATAAAAGACAAGTTTACATGAATTATTATCTAAAGAATATGTCTGATCAAAAGCAGCCATTATCTGAGGGATTCCTTTGCAGAGAAGAACCATGATGTTAGCACAGGTCAGGTGTTTGATAATCAGGTCTGTTGGTCTCACTCTGATCCCACAGTTAGAAAAAAATGAGATAGAAAAGCAAAGCTAAGTTACTGAACATGCCCATTGCAGTCTGGGATAGGAAGAAGATCCCCATGGCTAGGTCTCTGGATGCCATTGTGTCATTTTATAGGAATGACACTCAGTATCCAATCCAGAGAACTTTAGGATAGAAATGTAGGACTATTTTCTTCATTGTACATGAAATCCATGCTAGCCAAATAACCACTACTTTACATTCAGATATTAAGATAAAATATATTTAAAAGATTTTTTGTTGTTATTGTTGTTGGTGGTGGGTTTTTGTTTATTTGTTTGTTTGTTTGTTTTCCAAGACAGTGTTCTCTGTGTAGTTTTGGTGTCTGTCTTGGATCTCGCTCTGTAGACCAGGCTGGCCTTGAACTCACAGAGATCCTCCTGGCTCTACCTCCCAAGTGCTGGTATTAAAGGTGTGCACCACCTCTGCCCTACTGTTTAAGAGTTTTTAAAAACTTTAACTATGTATATGCTTTTGTGTCTTGGTGTGAGAATATTCACTTTAGTGCAAGTGCCTTTGGACCCAGTCAGGGTTACAGTCAGTGGTGAGCTACCAGATGTGTATGCTGAGACTAAACTTGAGTCTTCAGTAAGGACAGTATGACTTCCTAACCCAGAAAGTCTTCTTGAGAGCCCCCAAGTTTCTAGGTGCTAGAGCAGTTATGGGCACTGGTTGCTCTACCAAAGGATCTGGGTTCAATTCCCAGCACACACATGGCAACTCACAACTGTCTGTAGCTCCAGATCTAGGGATTCCACACCCTCACACAGATGTAAGTGCAGGCTCAAAGTATTTCCAATTGTTCCTACAAATAGACACCAGTCACAGGACTGTAGTTAAAGGCAAAGTTAGTACTTCACCTGTTGGTTTTCAGCACTTTCCACACGGCTCTATAGATGATGCGTGTTTTCCAGCTCACAGCAGCCTTGTGTGGGGGCTTCTAATGATGAGACAGACTGTTATAGGATGAGCTTTGTGACACGGCAGATTCTCTGGATTTTACCACTGGCAAACGGCAGACGTACCACAACCAACACCATTTTTGAAAGAAATTAATGTCCTCTAGGCTGTATGGTTCAAAACTGTTCTCTTCAGGGGCTCCTCGTCATAATTTCAAAATGAATGTCATTTACACTGCCATTCTTGGATCTATTTTACCAACTCTATATTTTTGAAATATGCCATTAATTCCTAGCATATGCCATTGGCATACATCTGGTATTCAACATAAATATCAAAAGGTGATGACAATGCTAATCACACATGAAACAGATCAATTTTATACAAACATTGAACTTAATAATTTGCAAAGGTTGATTCAGTGATGGAATGACATCCATGAGAACTTTCCCATTTACTATATTACAGTATGATTAACACCAGAATACAGTCCCTATTCTACCATAGTTGTGTAAACATATGCAAAACAAAATTTTATGCATGCCTACATGAATAGTGTGTAATATTTTCTTTGAGACAGGAAAACATAAGTGATATATGTATACATTGGTCCAATGGAAAATCTGGAGATCAAGGACATGTCTGCAAGGTAGAAACCATAGCAGTGGAGATATAAATATTTAGTCCTGCCCAAGTGATGCTAAAATATACAAGTCATAGAAACCTCATTGATTGACATTTGAATCACATGTATCTGATTTTGTCCACACTCTTATGCACACAAATATAGCATGAAATCACTATTACTGCTCTTGCCCCCTGAGGAGGAAAAATTACCTTTTGTCACTGTGCCACTTGACACCTGTGTTTCCGAAAGAAAACTGCCACCTGCTTCTATGACTCTGTGTCAAAGAGGCAGCTTTCAAGGAAAGCAATGATTCTCATATCTTTAGGTTCTGCTCTCTGGCATTTGTGATCATAACAGGCATTACATTTCACTGAGTAGGCCTAGTATTTGTCCAAAGAAAACATGTGTGTGTGTGTGTGTGTGTGTGTTTGTGTGTGTGTGTGTGTGTGTGTGTGTGTTGAGGAGGGGGGTCTGTCTGTCTGTATCCCTTGAATACTGTGATAAAGCGTTTTAGATGCAAAGACCTCCACCCTGCCTCCTGTGACAGCAAATCCCCCTTGCCAAAGATTTTTAGGGAGAGGAGACTAAGCACACAGGCCTCTCTGGCAGATTCCCTCCACCCGTGGAGTGTTCAGGACTCAGATGATCCACCACAGCTCTGCAAGTATCGATACAGTGCAGCATTCTGTCCCTGAAAGAGAAAGACAAGCTCAGAGAGCTGCACTTCCACAGCTGGCAGCAGGATGTCTAGCTTCTGCTAGGAAAGAAATCAAGACTCACCTATGAAAGCAAATGTCTCTGTGATAGCAGATGCTCCACAGGACCTCAGTGGTCAGAGGGACAAAAAGCCTGTCTCCATAAAGTCAAGGACACAGGGGGGCCTGTTCATATGCTGATACTTCATCTTCACTGAGGTCAAGAGGATGTCACAGGAGGCAGCCATGACACTGTCTGCTGAGGGAGTTGACTTCACCGCTGAAAGACACAGGAAAGTTTTCACTGTGAAGTGAACAGCAGAGGGACACACTAAAGATCTGGAGGAGATGTTCCTCTCCTGGGATAGTGGATCACAGAGGGAGTCCAGAATGTCATAGCAGTGGGATAGGTTCTAAGGAAGAGCAGGTGAGGATGGAAAAGAAAGTTGGAGCAGGAATTGAACTTTCTTGAGTTAGTCTTCCCCACACTTACTGAATATAAAAACAGCAAATTACCAGGACACATGCAAATACAGAACACTGACCCCAAACTTTTAGACCAGGAAGCCAAACTACCCTTCTGAAGCCTTGGTAAATAGGGTAAGGACTTTTCCATAGTGATATTTTTCTTATTTTCTGACACAATTTGTGGCAATATAATTACTCATATTTAGGACTACCCAAGGAAAGGTAATCATGCAATAATGAATAATAAATAGTTAAGTCTCCATAGGTTACCTTGCTTGCAGTTAGCATGTCTGCTACACTCATGTGTCCACCACCCTCATTCAGGCACAATATAGCCATTCTTTTGTCGTTGTGAGGATTTCTGACTCCTCTGCATTCCTCAAGTATGTGACTCAGGTGTGAATCTTGCTAAAAGTTAATGGCATTAGATAAATTTGGAATGTCCTCAACATGAGCTCATGTATTTGAGACCTGGCCCAAAGAATTAAGTTCCAACTTCTGTACATCACAAACTTACAACCCCCACTTAGGGATTTGGACTTGTGACAAACAGCTGACTTGCAACCAGTCACAGAAACAGAGTTTCAGTTACTCACAGGCAGTCAAGAGTAGTTCACAAACCCATCACATATAGTAACTAACTGCTGCGACACAACCAATGGCTTTCTCTGAACCCCTCCTTTGCATAGCTTCCCAGTGTCTGTATGTGAATGTTTTTGTCCTGCGTTTACAAACAGACATCTTCCTCAAAGCTCCTCTAGTTCTGGGAACAGCACAAGTTACAAATGCTTCTTTGCTCAGTACAACTCTGGGTTTAATAGGTTCCATAACTTTCTTTTAACAATAATTCAAAATTGACAACCAGCCTTTCAGTATTCACAAACAAATACCAAAAGAGACATAGAAAGAGAAATGGAGAAAGAATAGATGACAATGTTGTTCAAAAATTAGACACATCATGGAGCTGGAGCATTTGTTGCTCTCACAGAAGACCAAGATTTGGATCACAGCATCCACATGGTGGCTCACAATCATCCATTATTCAAATTTCATGGAATCTGGTGGCTTCTTCAAAATTCCATGAACACCAGGCATGTACATGGTGCACACATACACATGCAGACACAATATACTCAGATTCAATTCCCAGAACCCACATGAAATCTCTTGATTGTCTGTAACTCGAATTCCAAGAGACCTGATTTCCTCTTCTGACCCTTGTAGGCACACACGGAACACACACACACACACACACACACACACACACACACACACACACACACACACACACACACACACACACACACACACACACACATACCATTCACACATATCAAATAAAATAAAGAACACATGTCACAAACTTATGTGTTACAAGCATGCTGACAGTGGGTAATTCATGCATATATATGTATGAATTTCCATAAAATCTATATATATGTATATATATGGAAAAGGTTTGTTTCAGTTTTTTAATATTTTATTCATTTTAAATATCTCCCCTCCCTCCCCTCCTATAGCTCTTCTCTTCTCCCTCCCCCAGATCCACCCCTATCCAGTCCTCCAAAAAGGTAAGGCCTCCCATGGGGAGTCAACAAAGCCTGGTAACATTAAGTTAAGGCAGGACCAAGCTCCTCCCCCTGCATCAAGGCTGAGCAAAGTATCCCATCATAGGGAATGGGCTCCAAAAAGCCAGTTCATGTACCAGAGATATATCCTAGTCCAGACAGTGAGTAATTTATAAAGCACCCAATGGTATATCAGTCACAACACTATCTACCAAACAAGCTTAAGGTTAATGTACTAAAGCATTCAATCTGTTTCTGGTAATTTTTTTGTTGTCATTCAAATGTGACATTTTGTGTTCAATTCTTATTGGTAGGAGAAGCAAAAGGGCTCCACAGTCCTCTGTATAAGTAATGGCAGATGGTGAGGCTGTGAGTGTGACTCTGCCTTCTTGTAGTTATTTACCTCAAATTTTAACTGATATTTTCTCCAGAGGTACCTTACAAAATGGATAAAACATGAAGTAACATCAGTCGTAAAATAACTGTTCAGTTGGCATCAGAAGTTGTAACTATCAGTTAATTTTTTTCATTATCTTCCTCTCGCATTTGGTAGACACCTAACATTGACAGTACATACACAGGGAGGTGAGATCAATATACATATTGGTTTTTCTATGCAAGGTTATTCCATGCAGTCCTGGCTGTGCTGGAACACTATCTGTAGACAGTCTGGCCTCAAACTCAGAGATACACCTGCCTTCTCCTCCCAAGTACTGGGATTAAAGGTATGTGCTGTAGTGCCTAGCTTTGATGCAACTTTAAAATGATTTATGATGCTGGATAAGAAAATGTTAAATTTTATTCTATTAATAATTAGAGCTCATTATCTTTTTGCCCACAGGGTGTTCTTTTGGATTTTTTTCAACATTTTAAAGGTTGTTCCCAGCTGCTTCTGCAATTTTTAGTAGAGTGTTATAATTCTGAATTGGTTGTTGTCAATCATTTGTACAATATGTGTTTTGCAAACATGATCTCACTTACTTGTATATGTACTGTCAACACTTCTAAATGTGAAACAATAATCAGTAGCCAGGAAGTGTGGGCTCAACAGAGCTGAGCTGCCTCCTCCATACCTGAATACAAGCTGCACTATTACTAGGCATGCTAACTGAAAATGCTATTTGGTAAGTTTTTACTTATAGTTTATGAACATAAAATGTCTGGTCTAGACAAGGATTAGATCACCAAAACCAGTAAAAAAAAAAAAAAAAAGTGGGTGTGTTTTACTGGGAATGATATAAGCATACCTCTATACTTAGAATATTACCCCTGAGAACAACTGTGTTGTAGAGCAATTTCCTCCAAATTAAAACATTCCCTCCAGGAAGAGGGGCATTTCAGACTCACAAAGTAAACACATTTTAGAAATATAGGAAAACTCAAACATACAAGATTTATGAGGGCCCCTCCACAGCTTATAGAAGCAGCATTTAAAAAAATCTACTAAGGGGGGATATTCTGACCTACTGAACTACCTAGAAGAGATTCTCAGAACTGTTGCCCTAACTCATGCAGAGATACAGAGATGCAGATTCCTTGAGTCATCACATCCCTGTGAGGATGGACTTTTCAATGAGACAGCTGCATGTGAGTCATGCCCACTCTTGTAAGAAATTCTGCAGCCATACTCTGGTAAGGAAGTCCAATAAGAGTTTAATGGTTTACCATCTGGGACTTGGGTGTTATGGTTGCTTTGGTCTGTTTTTGGTTCCCTAATGAGTAGACTCATGTGCATCATATCATCCCCAGGAAATCTCTCACTAGAAAATGATACCCAGCAAACTGATTCCTACAATCTGTAGGGCTTCCTCATCTCTCTGTTTGGTCTTCACTCCCATAGCTTTTAAACCTTTCAATGTCTTTGACTGAAGAAGCTGGATTGCCCAGTCTTCCCTCTGAATATTTTATGAGGCAGATATTTGTCTAAAAATTAAATGCCCAGTTCCCATGTCTGAAGTTCCCTGGCATCTGAGTGTCAGTTGTTCCTACACTTTTCATTCTGTTCTATTTTGTTCTGTGCCTGTTGTGCTAACAAGCATCAGTATCTATGATCTATGAATTCCCTGTCACCAACAGAAGAGTGAGAGCTTTGACTTCTGGAAGAACCTTAAAACTACCATCACTCTTTATGTTGACTTTTGTGTGAGATTATTCCTAGGAAGAAATACCGAATTCACATCTACTCACCCCAGAAAGGGAACTCATGACAAGCCAAAGCAACAATTCTCCCAAAGCCCAATTGTATGAACCATTAAATTTTAGTTGGGGCTACTTAGGGGGGTATCCGTGAGCAGGTACTGAGAGCAGCAGCTGCCACATTGAAAAGCCCACCTCAACACATTGGTGACAATGTACAGGAGCTGCATCCCTGGAGGTATCTACATGACTTGCAGGCAGCTCAACTGGTCAGAGATCTCCTCTTGGCAGCTGGACTGGGCAGTCTTCTTCTCTAGTGTTGCTGCCACAGAGGTCCTTGTACTCACAGAGAGGCACAAAGAGAACCAGGAATGTTAATCACCCTGTGGTGTCTTCTCAATGGAGAAGATCAAATCAAATGCCACCATCCCATCCAGAAACCTAAAAGTGGAGGTTCTTAACAACCTGGTGACCTTTCTGATATCTGTGGCGGCAGGCGTCATGCCAACTCTCCAGAGCAATTATGTCAGACTCTTCCCTCTCTAAACCATTGTCCATCCTTGTAATGGACCAGCTTCAGCAGTTTCGGGAATCTGAAGGACAGGATACCTGGAAGGCGTTGTAAGAACTCAGACACAGTGCAAGCTGACAGGTCATTTCAGGCTTCCACAGTTGCTAATTAGCTTCTGCTTTTGCCTTTGTAACCTCAGTCTTTTATTTTCATGAGCAAGGGGAAACAGAAAGAAAAGGGGAAATCACCCAATACAGAGTGTTCACATGATCCAAAAGTTGTTCTTAGAAAATCACCAATATATTCTTCATCATTTTTAATTAATCACAGAAACTATCCCAGGCTTAACACCAAAGCAAGCATAATCTATTTTTGTTATTAATGATTATACAATCTTCTGAGCACTTAACCCAGAGTCTAGCAACGTGCAATTTTGCAAAAGAAGGTAAAAATAAGAACAGTGGTTAATACACCAGACAGTCATTTCCTTCTCACACAGCCTGCTCCAAATTCAAGACCTCTGCAGCTGCTTAAGTTCCTTCTCAGCCCTCTGCAAACACCAAGCCCCAAGAATGGTGGGCCACAATGACTTCAGACAAGAGATCTGTCCCTGCAAGTCAGGAACTTTTGTCCTTCTTATCCCAACACTTCCAAGGAAGACCTGATCCAGTTTTCAGAGCTTCTATGAACAGAAGCTCACCTTTCCTGGCAGCTCTTTTCAATCTAGGAACCCAATAAACTTGCAGCAATCACTCCAACCACTGCCACATTGTCTCCACACTCCTTCAGGAGGAATCAAAATATCTGGATTAAAGTTGCCATCTCCCTTTCTTGGTGGAGGCCAACATTTCCCTCCCATTCTAGGTTGCCACACTACTTGTTTATCATCCCATTTGTTTGATACTCCATCCACAGTTTTCAGCCAATACCCCTTAGGGTCTCAAGTTTTACACAATGCCCTTGGAATATCCTCAGAAACTGCATTATTCATCATGGCCAATGTGAGTCCAGTGTGTTAATGCACATCATACCATGTGCTATAGTTGACCACACATTTGGTACATTTTATCCAAGCCTGAAAAGCTTCCCCAGGCTGCAGGTTCTTTTCCATGACATGCATAACTGCCTTAACCCCAGCCTGGGTGATCATCTCTGTATAATTTCCTGTGAAATTTACTTCACTCCTTTCCTGTATCACAGAAATCACTATTGATCTGGGAACACAGAACATGAAGATCAGATAGAAGAAAAACATTAGCATTACAAGAAGTAATTATATGGAGGAGAACATGATATGTGCATGCCTTGGAACATGTAGGCATTTCTGCCTTGGTCCTCTGGAGGCATGCTAAGCAGAAGATCCCGATGGGAACGTAGGGAGGGTTGATGGTCCACAATCTCAGGCCCCTCATCTCCAACCTCTGCTGGTAGCACATCAGGCATTTTGTATGCTCTCCCCAGCACATCCTCAGGGGAGATGTCATAGTACTTGATGACCTGCTGACCTCTATGCTATCAGTCAGAGACTACACTAGATTCCAGGTCCTTTAGCTATAGAATCCACTCTCATGGTCACATGTACTTTGTAAAAGAGTCCATATGTAGTCACACCTTATGTTTTATTGTTGCTCTGGAAATAGACGAATTTTTCCTGGAATCCTTTTCCCAAATTGTACTGTGTTTTACACAGGTTGACAATGAACTGTCTTGCATTAGACTTCCCAAAGTCTGATCCAGGTCGACAAAGTCAATCTGTACCGGGTTTTCATTTTTATCTCTTCTTGCAGTTTGCTCTTATGCATGACACCTGTAGGGATATGCTCACTTTCTTATTCCCCTCTCCAAGGCAGGGAGGCAGAACTGCAGCCTTGCATAAGTACCTATGCCATCATATTTGCCCACTAGCTCTGTTTTAGCTGGCATCTGCCCATGTAACTGCTAGAAAAGTTCATCTTCTCTCCTCTCTTGTGAGATATGCTTATTAGTGTACACAGATAGGAATAAAGATCATGTCCTCCCACCACTATCATTTTTTCTAACTGTACAGGGAATCTAACTGCCTTCCAAATACTTACCCTTCCCCTCCTGAATAGGTCCAGTTCACACCTCTCATTTATAAAGGCTTCTTTTTGAAGCTAATCAAGATTAACTTGAAGAATACAAATGAACAAAATGCAGAGAGTGACTGCCTGCGGAGTGCTCATATACATCACACTCTCTCCCCTCAAAGCTCAGGGAATTTCATGACACATGAAAGGCAAAGGTTGTAAAAGACCGAGGTCAGAGACGACTACTGGGAAACAGTATCTTCTGGACACAAGAGGCAGGTACATTCCTGACCTCTCAACAGCTGCATTGGTCTGCACAAGACCCACATGAGTTCAGTCTAGTTAAAGTTTCAGCATGGATATTGGGTTGGGATCACAAGACCCCACCTCTATCTGAGAAGCTTCAGGCGATTTGACTGGGAAGAGCAAGTGAGCTTTCTTCAGGCGTTGAGTCCTGTATAGACTGCCCTTTGTATGGCTGGCAATTCTACAGCCCTACACTCATGAGCAAAATAACTTCCTACTCAGATGGGAGAGGGACAGCTAGAAAACTCCTGTCTCCTTGGCCTTCCTAACTTCACTTTGCTCACCAGACACACAGACCTGATTCTCAACCAGGTGGTTTCAGCCAATTCCTTTGTAGTGTTTTCCAGAGAAGTCCCTCAGATAACTAGAAGCCTTTCATTTGAACTGTGTCCTGGACAGGGCTGGATATAAAGTTCTCTACTCTTTTCATTGAGTAGCCAGAGGGGTTTTTTGCAGCACTACATGTCCTTGGTAGCTTCCAGGCCACCCAAAGAGAATTCCTCTAAATGGCATTCTTCTGATGGTCCTGATGAGACGGTGCCTCCCACTGTCTGCTCAGTGGGATTCAACATCTTTTGATAAACAGGCAAATAAATTTTTTTTAAAAAATGAGTATTTAAACGTTACCAATGACTAGTGCTTGAAGAGTCCCTCTGCCTACCCATGATTCCTATTCAGTAAAACAAAGTGACTCCAGGCAACTGACTTGTAACAGGCAGACTCCCTAACTCCAGAGTAGCCTTCAGGACACAGCCCTATCAATTTTCTTATAGGCATGGGACTTTGAGAATTTCCTGAGCAGGAATCCTTGACTCCAGGTGGGTCTGAGGGCTGTGAGGCATGAAGACAAGTACTTTTATCCTCTCCAAGATGACCCTTGTGTCTGAAAGGACCATCTATCTCACTGCTCATAGTGGTATTTACACCCTACCTGAAGGAGTGGCTGTGTGCCTCCCACTCCAGAGGTCTTATGCAGGCCAAATCTTATGAGGTATTTTCTCTATTGAGGTACATCTCTTTCCAAATGACTCTAGCTTGTGTCAGTTTGACATGAAAATTGCTGGTGAAATATTGTACTGATTTAAAAAAGCAGAGTAATTAGGCTTTCCATTTCATCATATTATTTATTTATTTATTTATTTATTTATTTATTTATTTACTTACTTACTTACTTACTTACTTACTTATTTATTTATCCATTTACTCCAGAAACTAGGATTCATTTATCCCAGGCTGGACTCAAACTTACTTTGCTACTGAAGAAGACCTTGAACTTCCAGATCCCCTTGCCTCAATGCCCTGAGTGTTGTGATTAGAGCTGCTGTAGAACTTGAGCCTTTTTTCTAGTGTCTCAGATGGAACCCACTGTAATGATAGACAGCGTGATGAAACTTCAGTCAAGGGCTAGAAAAAGCTACAGTTTTCTCACTTGTGTGAGGAATTCACCTTGTGTGGGAAGCTCTGTGGGAAATTATGCCCATTTGAAGCAAGTGAACATGAAGCAGATGCAACAGCTTTGTGCAGGAGAAGCCAATTCAGGACCAAAATGACATTTAAGAGCTTTGATGTTCAACAGCATAGAAGACTCTACCTAGTTCAGAAAGAAATAATGCCAAGATCAAAGAACAGGACCAGCTCCAGTAAGGCTATAGATGTTCTGCCTTCCATTCACCTCCACTAAGTCCATGCGTATTTCTATAGTTGGGCAAGCCTGTAAAAAGAGGGGAGTCATGAGAAGCAAATATCTATGGTCGGTACTACATGGATACAGGTATCATTGTATGTATATGTATATGCACATACATGCATACACAAAAGCAAAAGGGGAGTGAAGGAAGAAAGGAGACTACACACATGTGTACACAAAAGCAGAAGGGAAATGAGGGAAGGAAGAAAGGAGACTACACACATGTGTACACAAAAGCGGAAGGGAAATGAGGGAAGGAAGAAAGGAGACTACATACATGTGTACACAAAAGCAGAAGGGAAATGAGGGAAGGAAGAAGACTAGCAGGAAAGAAAAAGAGACTGGGGAACAAACGATACAAGGACTTGGGGTTTTCTATGAAAACTGTATAAATGAGGGCTGAGGAATGTGGCTCAGTTGGTAGAGTGTTTGCCTACTATGCCCAAAGCTCTGAGTTCAACCCCACTGTACAAACTGAGCATGGTGACACAAAATTATAACCTCAACACTCATGTCACGGAGGCAAGAGGATCAAGGTCATCCTCTGTAGCGTAGCAAGTTTCAGTCCAGCCTGCAATAACTGAAACCTAGTCTCTAAAGAAATGGGATAAATAAAATAATAAAGAAACGGAGAGACTGATTACTCTATTTTCTTATAATAAGTTTTGTGCTGGCTAGTTTCATGTCAGTTTAACACAATCTAGAATTATTTGGGAAGAGGGAATCTTAATTGAAAAAAAAATCCTGCATAAGATTGGTCTGTAGACAAGCCTGTGGGAGCATTTACTTGATTAATGATTGATGTGTGAGGGCCCAGCTCCTTGTGGGCAGTGCTGCTCTTATACACATGGTCCTGGATGCAGTAAGAAAGCAAGCTGAGCAAGTCATGTGGATCAAGGCAGTAAGCAACACTCCTGCATGGCCCCTGCTCCATTCCCTGCTTCCAGGTTTCTGCCAGACTTAGAGTTCCTGCCATGACTTCCTTCAGTGATGGACTTCTACCTGGAAGTAGAAAATTAAATAAGTGTTTTCCTCCCCAAGTTTCTTTCTATTATTTTATTTATATACTTATTTTGGTCTGGGTATTTTATCACAATAGAAATTCTAACTAATACAAGTGTATACATGTATTGAAATATCACACTGTACTCTGTAAGTATGTAAAATTTTACTGATCAACAGAAAGAAGAAAGTAAGGAGGGAAAGAATGAATGTAAAGGAGAAAGAGATGGATAGAGGAAAAAAGAAGGGAGGGAGGGAGGGAGGGAGGGAGGGAGGGAGGGAGGGAGGGAGGGACTAGCAAAACCTGGTTCCTTCTCTTGTGAGGTAGTAGAAGTTACTTTGGCAGGAGTTGCCTTGGTTACCAATAGCACAAGCCTAGTGCCTCTGAAAACTACGCTGTCCAGAATGCAGTTCGCCAAGGCCAATGAATGCTCATAGGCCAACGTCTGTGGGTCAGTGTGGTCACCACGGAACTTGCTTTCCCACTTGCGTAACAGTAGTTCTGAAAGCTGTGTTTAGCGTGCTGTTCCTGCACTGCCAGCTGTGCGGGTTTGGGCTTCAGAGGAGCGTGCGTTGCCACCTCTCCCTTCTGGCTGGACTAAGAAGCTGCACCGGTTTTGCGGTTCCTGCTGCATCGGCAGAATCCGATGGCGGTGGCCACTTGGAGCAACCTGGCTCAGGTAAGTGCTGCATCCTTTGGGTTTTGTTCCACCTTAAAGCTTAGTGCAGGACCAGCTGCAGAATAGAAATCCCTGGGTTCAAAACAGTGCACGACCCACAGATGGGCCCCCATTTCCAAGTCCAGTGTCAGAGCTGTGGGAGAGTGCTGAGCTGAGAGCATTCACGGCAGGAGGCTGGTAGCCAGTGTTGTGAGCTGAATGAGCACACAGTCAGATTTCAGCTTTTTTGAAGTGTTCTACTCATTGTATCCAGAGGTAGAACCGTTTGGAAAAGGGCAAGGTGAAACCCAGGAAAAGTTGGAACCATGTGCAAATTCTTATAGGAAGTACGAGCACTGGGAATTGGAGGACCAAGCGTGATGTCCATCATGAAGTTCTTTCCAGGTCACCTGGCTTATGGGCTGAGCTGGGAAAGCAGAGAAAAGAGAAGGCATGTGATGTGCTCTTGGATCCCCGACCATGGGTAGTGGCTTCTTACCACCTACCTATGCTGAGAAATTCGTATGACCATTCTACGGCCTCACTGGCGACACTGCCATTCTTTGTCTTGGGGATTGTGTTCTGGAATCTGTGTCTAAGTTTGGCCTGCTGACCTGAACAGACTCTTAAGTACAGGAGCCCTAATCTTGGCTTGGGGGCTATATGGACTGGTTCTTATCTGCTGGAAACCAGGGCAAATGAGGTGTGAAAGTGTTACCTCTTAAATAACTTCTGGGTGTATTACGGTTATTGGCCTTTATGGAGCAGAGATTGATATGGTGACTTACAAAATACATTGGTCCCTTAATCGAAACAGTGAAATGAGTAAAACAGTACAGTGATAGAGAGACACCATGGCAGTGGTAAGCCTATTAGGCCACTTAACATTCCTTTTTTATTGGTAGAAGACAGGGGAGAGGATCACCATTAATTCTTCACCACTGCTGAACCGAGCTCACCACATCTGTCCTTGGTCTTGTGGAGTACTAGAGCAGTGGTTCTCAACCTGTGGTTAGCAACCCATGATGAGCGTGGAACGACCCTTTCACAGAGGTCGCCCAAGACCATAGGAAAACACAGATATTTGTGTTATAATTTATAACAGTAGCAAAATTACAGTTATGAAGTTGTAACGAAGAACAAAAATAAATTTATGGTTGGGGGTCACCACAGCATGAGGAACTGTATTGAAGGGTCACAGCATTAGAAAGATTGTAAAACACTGATCTAAGTAGTCTCACTGTTTCACCAAGCCAGATTTGGCTAGTGCCTTTACCTTGGTCTGTTGATGTTCTGACTGGGCTGAACAAGACATTTCTTAATAATTCATGTAAAGGGAAGACTTCCCTGCTGTTACATACTGGATAAATCAATGGATGAAGGTGGAGCAGATTAGTTTTTATTTCTCTTGGGACCCAAAAGCTAGGGCATAGTCGTCAGATCTGCAGTGGCTTTCTTAGATGCTCTGTTCAGAACCCCTCCTTTGGGAGCTTCTCTGACCCAGGTTACACTTCTGGTCGGTACAAAAGGATGAGATAATTGAGGAAAAAGCTACCGTAGTCACAGAGGCGGTTGCTGTTGGGCTCTAGGTTGTGTGTTGTTTAGGTAAGGAATGTCAGGTTTACTGGTGATGATGGTGAGAGAGAAAACTGGGAGCTAGAGCTGTAAACGTGTGGTGTTCATGTTTAGTAACTAGAAGCTCAGAGGCACTGCCAACACTGGTGTGAGGTTGGGAGATGCAGTTAACATTGGAGTTTGGTTTGGGGATATGCTTAGAATCTGAGATGTTTCAAAACACCTAATTTGGGCATACCAAATGAGTGGTTAACTGCACAGCCTAGAACTATGTTGAGAGTGGATTCAAATTCAGGATGGAGTCATTCAGAAGGTAGTGTTAGAAGTATTTGTGCTAGGGTGTAATTTGGGTAACCATTAGGGGGAGTTTTTGTAGTTTACGTAGTCATATTAGTACACTTGGGAAAGAGGGCGGGGAGCACTGGTGGGTTATGTTTGGGTACCTGGGTAGTCATTGTGAAAATCACAGGTACAGACGTGGCCTTGGGGAAGGTATGATATGTACCAAGTTGTCAGAAATTAGGGGATAAGATAAGTGTGAAGTACTAAGAGAAACCAAGGCCTAAAGCTAAGATTAGTGTTTATCCAGCATGCTTTACATGTAGTAGAATTCTGTAGTTACCCTTAGTGTGTTTGAGGAGGTTCAGACAGGCCATACATTCAGGGACACAGGTGTTAGTTGAGAGAGTCAAAGGGCCTCCTGTAGAAGGGCACTGTGTCAGGCCATGGAATGGGGTCAGGAGAAGAGGAAGGCAGCAACTGAAGAAGGTACATCAGGTTCAAAAAAGTTGAACGAAGTGATGTGTGTTTGAGGTCAGCGGGTTTTCCTGAGTGGCTAAGGTTGAGATGTGAAACAGTCAAGCAGAGTCTCCTGTGGTTTTCTGTGTGGTTGCGTGCCCAGCCCCATGACTTCATGTATTGAAATATAATACTCAGTGTTAGGTATTAAAAGGGTAAAAACTTACGTGCCTGAGGTGTTTAGAGACAGAATCTTTGAGGAGTGAGTAGGATAAAATTAACTCATTAGTGTTGTCCTCCTCACCCATGGCTGAATCCTGGTGTCTTTATAAAAAAGATCACACACACATGCCCTCCTTTGTTCTTGCTTCTTATCATGTTTCTTTCTTGCATCAGGACCCTGCAGCAAGAAGGTTGTCACCAAAGAGACCTTGCACTTTCAGAGCCACAAACCAAAATATAGTTCTTTTCTTTATAAAGAAGCTTGCCTTGTATGTGTTATGTTAATGAAAATAGACTAATCCAGAGGGCTTGAGAACAGAACTGGGGCTGCCTCTGGCTATGTGGACCATCAGAGGGATCCTGTATCAAGCTGCTAAGGCCCCTCTGTGCAGACTGCAGGTTAGGGATTGCAGGTCTGTGGAGAAGGAAGCTGAGACCAGTCATCCTTCAGAACTTCTGGGGAGGGAACCTTGGGGTCATGGGTTCATAGAAGGGCTGTGAGATGGGAGAGTATCAGACAGGATGGCAGCTCTCACCAGGGGCAGCATTAGTTGGGCCTTAAAGGGAAAGAGAAGCTTTCCTTTAAGACATAGAGAAGGACAGCATGAAGAGATAGTTGTAAAGATGGTAAAGGGGTAGAAGTAACATCTACTCTGCATAGCATTATGGGGACAAGCCTGCACAGAAATCCTCTGAAATAAGGGGACCTCTGGTTTACAAATTCTGGAGGGGCTGGCAGGAAATTCCATACCACTTAAGTACCAAGGAGCCAGGTCCTCAGTTGGATCATAAGTTTATCTTGCAGCTCTGAGAGGGAGGGGCTGTGAGGCCATGACACAGTGGAGCTGATTAACTTTGCCCCAGAGAGACAGAACAAACCCACCAATGAGCAGGCTGCACAGAGGCTTTGCCTAATATTTTGGAGGAGAGGCATTTGAAGAGTGTGAGTTCTGATTCTCTGTGTATCATGATCTGAGTAATGTGAGAGGAACAGAAAAAGGTCTATGGAAAGGGATCAAGGTGGAGGTAGAAGTGGGAAGGAGGGCTTCTGAGAAATATGACAAAAAGTGAAGTGATACATGGATGGAGGGGGTGTGGATCCATGGGGATATCCTTGAGAACTTCAGAATGGTAGATAAGCTCCAAACTTTTTGTATCAGAAAGGTACAGTTTTAAAAACCCTTGGAAACTGGCTGTGGGCTGTCTATACCTTGACCAGAGTTGAAGTGTTATCCCATGTTGTATTTCCCACAGTTGGTGCTTTCAGAGAACATAGTCATGAATGGGAGCATCATGAGAGTGAGCATTAGTGTCACCAATTATCTCCTCTATGGTTGATATTAGGAAAGGGTATTCAGGGAAAGAATGACTTGGGGGAGGAGGAGGATGATGAACTTGGGATCCTAAGAGAGTTGATAATGGAAAGGTCTGTTCCCATTGTAGCAGGACTTTGTGACTTTTGAGGATGTGGCCATCTTCTTCTCCAAGGAAGAGTGGAGGCTCCTTGATGAGGCTCAGAGGCAGCTGTATCTTCATGTGATGCTAGAGAACTTTGCACTTGTAACTTCATTGGGTAAGGCCCCATATCCAGCCCATCCATGTACTTGTCAGTATCCATTTTTTTCCAGTACAGATACCTTTGCAATTTCCAGAGCAAGATTTGGGGTTCTGTTAATTTCTCTATTATCTTCTCATATTTGGAGAGATTAGCTGTATGCACTGTTCAGAACTTTGCCAGAAGAGTCTGGGCATCAGGTACCCTGTATCAGTAAAGTAAGTTTCTTGTTCTTCTGCTTCCTTTTATAATTTCTGTAACCTAGATATGTGGGGCTTCATTTCCTAATTTCTGCACCTCTTCCTAAATGATAGCTCCCCATGACTGCCAGAGTGAGAAATGACAGGCATTGTCATGATCAATATTTACATAGGGCTATGAGATGTTGCCAAAAATCTCCTGTGAGTATGTTATTTTCCATCCTGGGCATGTAATAAGCTGAGTCTCTTGGGAGACTCATCTGCTCTGTCTTATGTTT
This sequence comes from Onychomys torridus, assembly GCF_903995425.1. NCBI lineage: Eukaryota > Metazoa > Chordata > Mammalia > Rodentia > Cricetidae > Onychomys > Onychomys torridus. The sequence continues at coordinate 5,446,313 of NC_050443.1, forward strand.
CTTTTAGGACTTGCTTCATGCAGGTTCCATGTAGATTCATGACAAGGGGCATGGAGATATCCCTAGATGCTTTTTAGTGCAGTGTAATCCCAGAGGACAATTGACCTTGTTGAGTTGCCCAGTGAGATAGGGAGACTTGTTACCTGTTGCTCCATACCACCTCCTGTGTGGCATTTTCCAGTACTCATATACATTCATTGTGAAGTATCCATAAATGCTTAAATATTCCTTGAACACATCTGAGATATCATTAACCTTCAATACAGAATTCTTGTATTGAAGACCCCAAACAATAAGGTCTTACTGAATGCTATTGATTGAGGAATAAGTTGCCTCTAATGTTTGTGATATAATTCAACCTTGTGTCCTTTGTCTCATGAGGCTTCCATCTTTTGTGATATTGACCTAACACTCCCTGACAGCCCCTTCCTTACCTCACATGTAGCTCCCTCTTCCTCACATCAATACACCATGGCCTCATGCCTTGCTATGTGAATCACAAGACTTTCCTTTTCTTGTTTTAAAATGTACCTGCAGGATTTTTACTAGAGAAGTGACTGAGTAATAGCACAGAGAGGTTGGGGACACTGATATAAGACAGTTGGTGTTCCCATGAGAAGTACCTGGTATTCAGGGGGCAAAAGTAAGAAAGGAAAAACAATAAATCACAACCACCAATTGAGTTTCTCCAGGAAAAGCAGAACATGGCAAACAGTGTAGGATTGAGCAGTTTAAATAATGACAGCAGGTTTGTGGGGCATTTGGCCTTGTCTGTTCCCTGAGCTCAGGATGATTAGAGAGAGGAATATTCATTCCATCATGAATTGTCCTAGAGACAGAAAACGTGGCAGGGAGCATGAGATGTTGATTGCTTCATTTGCATGTAAAGGCTATAGGCCCCCTGAAGCCTTTTGTTATTGCTGAAGAATTGCCTTGCTTAGAGGAAGACTCTAGTCTCTCCCCAGCCAGCAGCAATAAAGAAAATCCCACTCACCAGTCATGCTGTGTTGCCCAGGCTAAGCCTGAATGCCTGAGCTAAAACAGTTCTGCCTCAGTCTCCAAGATAGCTAGGCTAGCAAACACATGCCATCATGCCTTGCTTTTAGCAAAGTTTTGAAGATATCTAAAAGTCAAGTTGTTGCTATACTGCCCATTGGTTGAGTACTAAACCTAAGATGTGTAAAGCTCTAGGACCATGGATCTCAGTATTCCTAATACTGTGACCCTTTAATACAGTTACTCTTGTGTTGACCCCAACCATAAAATTATTTCATTGCTACTTCAAAATTGTAATTTATCTACTATTATGAATTGTAATGTAAATATCTTATACACAGGCTATCAGCAATACAGTCCTCAAAGGGGTTGCAACCCTCAGGTTGAGAAATGTTGCCCTGGGGTGATTCCTGGCACCAAGAAAAAAATAAAACATAAAAATTAAAACAAAACAAAACCAAACCTCACATTACCTACTGGGCTGTGAGTGTAGCTTAGTTTTAAAAGCTACATGCCTAGCTTTACAAGCATATATGTTGGAGGATCAGAAATTCAAGGTAAACAAAGACTTTGTGATGTGTTTGAGATGAGCTTGAGATATGTGAGAACTTATCAGAAAAATAAAATAAAAAGTAATAAAATATATAAATGATTTTTACAGAAAATATTTTAAAGCATGAATAATACACCTTCACCATAATAAATATGTTTGATAATAATTAATTTCTCTGTTTTCAGATTGCTGGCAAGGAATGGAGAACGGAAAGCTACCTTTTGATCAGGTTTCTGTAGAAGGATTGTCACTGGTCAGGACCCCAAAAGCAAGTCCAGCTAACCAAGAGTCTCACCCATGTGATATATATTTGCCAGTCTTGAAAGGCATGTTGCACCTGGTTCATCAACTTAGGCAGAAATCAAACCTTTCCCAGGAACAGAATCATCCCAACACAGAAAATACCTTGAAAAGAAACTCATATATGGCCTCACTGGTGAAGAATTGCAGAATCCGTGGGTCACAAAAGACCTTTCCCTCTGCAGAAGTTAGAAACAACTTCCCAGATGCATTGGAAATTATCCCTCTACAGACCATTCCCATTTGTGAGCAACCAAACCTAATCACTGAATGTGGAAAGGGCTTTCAAACTAGAATAGGATATTCCAAGCAGAGTGAACACAGAGACGCCTCTAACCTTAAACACACTCAGGATCACCACCCAAGATCCAATGCTGGAAAAAGACTTTCTGAGTCTACTAAATGTGGGAAAGTCCACCACCATAAAAGCTCTTTTACTCATCCCAACGGAGTCCCTGGTAGAGAAAAGTCTTACAAATGCAATGAATGTGGAAAGTCTTTTAGACAGACCTCCCACCTAAATAACCACCTCAGAATTCACACAGGTGAAAAGCCTTATGAGTGTGGTGAATGTGGGAAATCATTTACCCAAAGAGATACCCTCATTAAACATTATAGAGTTCATACAGGAGAAAAACCCTACGTGTGTGATGAATGTGGAAAATCCTTTAGGCAAATTTCCAACCTTACTGAACACCACCGAATCCACACTGGAGAAAGACCCTATGAGTGTGTTGAATGTGGGAAATCCTTCGGATGCAAATCAACTCTTGTTCGGCACCAGAGAATTCATGCAGCTGAAAAGCGTTATGAATGTGATGAATGTGGGAAATTCTTCACACACAGCCATAGTCTGCTTGAACACCAGAGGATTCACACTGGAGCAAGGCCTTATGGGTGTGATGAGAATGAGAAATCTTTTAGCCAAAGAGACACTTCCAACAAACACCACAAAACTCACACTGCAGAAAAGCCTCATGTGTGCAGCTGTTGTGGGAAAGCATTCATTTATAAATCTAAGCTTGTTCGACACCAGAGATCTCACACTGGAGAGAAGCCATTTGAGTGCAAAGAATGTGGGAAGTTTTTTCAAGAAAGCAATGGTCTTATGCAACACCAGAAACTTCATACTGGATTAAAGCCTTTTAAGTGTGGCCAGTGTGGTAAGTCTTTTGTCCAAAAGTGTCACCTCTTTCAACACCACGTAGTTCACACACGTGAGAGGCCATATGAGTGTGGTAAATGTGGGAAATCTTTTCCTCAACAGTCTACCCTCTTTCTCCACCGAAAAATCTCACACCTTGGAGAGGCTTCATGAACATAGCATGCAGAAATAGCTTCAGTCCAAGGTCTAATATCCTTTAGGTCTTGGAAGTTCATACTGTGCCCAAGAAGACATGGACCTGCAGGGGATGTTCTCATTTCCTTTTCCTTTTCTTTCTTTTTTTTTCCCCTCAGTATTAACTTTTATAATTGAACTGAAGTTGAACCTTATACTTTCAAACATCCAGGGTGTTTGTATTCTTTGGGAGTTCAGGAATGGATGGGGTTTACAGGAACTGCTCCATACATGCTGATGTGATTTGGGCTCTTGTCTGAGTTATATTCAAGCCATTTTCTGTGGTAGAAACGATCTTACATTTTTATCAGCTTGCTCATTGTGCATTGGTATCCTCAACATACCAAAGAAAGGCAAATATCTGGATGAAATCCTGAGCAAAGCCTTAAGAGGAGCATGTTTTGTTTTGTTTTGTGTTGTGTTGTTTTGTTTTATTTTGTTTTTTCCTGAGTGGTTGAAACGTGCATCTGTCATGTTTTACCAGGAGTAACCAGACTTCAGTGTGCTGGAGTTTTCCAGCATTATCTTCCCTTCTTTATGGAAACTGTTGTCTTACACTGACACTGTGGTTAATTTTTCCAGCCTTCCATTTACCAACCTCTAGTCTGTGCATTAATAAACATGTTTACTGTTGAATCTACCTGTAGTCTTTGGGATTCTTCTTCTCAATTGTAGGAGACAAAATTGAACTCTGTATGGATCAACAGCTTTTGTTGATCCAGTCACTTTGTCTTGTAGGTACAGCAGAGTCAAAAATATTTTTCATTTCTTTTGTCTTATTTTCTTCTAAGACCTAGGCATATAGAGCTTTGTGGTTTTAATTTGTGACCTCGATGCTTCCATTTTGGTGAAACCAGGGTCACTGAAGAGAGTTTATTTTTTTCTGTCCTTCTGATGATAGCATGCATTTGTTCAGCTCTTGTATGCTAATTTGTAGTGCCTGACACTGTAAAGGGGAGGTTTTCACCTGCTGTGTAAGAAGTTACATGTCTGCCTATCCAGAACTTTACATATAATGGTTACCAGGTATGATCCCTAATTGGAAATATAATACCGGGTGGGGTAAACGGGAAGTGGAAGAGCTTTACAGCAAAACAAGTGAACTCTGCCTACTGCAAAAACTCATCACAAGTCCAGTGACTGTGCCTTCTTTTGTGTCTACAGCCTCATACTGTTTTGGAATGTATGTACAGCTCTGCTGTGTAACTGTTAACTGTGAGATTGTAGCATTCCATCCTAACGCAGGAAGGAAGCTAAGACAAGTCAAAATAGTTTCAGAAAATCCTTGTAACTGAGCATTTTCCCTAGGCTCCTTCTTCCTAGGAGTAAACAAGCCAAGCTGCAAAGAAGATTGAGACCCGAGTAGCTGAGTAGAAGCAGAATCCAGGCCAACTACCTGGAAGAAGTTTAGACCAACTGAGTCACTTGGACAGGACACTTGCACTGAAAGATCAACTAAGGACCCCCGAGGCCAAGTTCTCAGCACAAAGGAGATTTATTTGCCCCAGAGGGTTAGAAGGCTGGAAATAAGAGACAAACACAGGAGATAGAGGAAGAGAGAGAAGGGGGAAGGGGGCAGGGATATTTGTCCCTAGGGGGACAAAGGACTGTCTCTGTGTAAAGGGGAGGTGGGCATGGCACCTAAGAAAATGGCAGTTTATAAAGGAAAAATAGAACACCCCCCCAGTTAGGATGAGATGTTTAATTTTAATTGGACATATTAATTAGGTGAGCCAAAGGGGCTTCTGATTGTTAGACTTAAGTACTTTGATAGCTGGACCTTGGTAGTCCGCATCAAGAGATGAAAGTGGCCAAATAAATGAATAGACCTTGGGGCGGGGCAAGCTTTAAGGAGTATAATGGTTTTTAGCAAGGCAGAGTGTATGGGAGAGAGGAGCAAGACCTGCCAGAGCCATGCTCTCCATGCTCACCATGCTCAAGCTGGCCATATTGCCTTCAACACTTTTCAACCTGTTGATTTGGCTTTTTGCTGTTGGTATTTGTTGATATTTTGTTGTTATGTTTGACTTAGGGTTTTGCTATCTAGCCAGGCTGGCCTGGAAATAGTGATTCTCTTGCCTCCAGTGTCCTACACTGGAATTACATGCTGTATATCATCATGAGGGACAAGTTAAGCTATTTGTTCCGTCCAGAGATTGAAGGATGCTAAATATACAAATACAAGAAAAACAAAGAACTTGTTCACAAGCTAAAAATTTCAGAATTGCTTAAACTCTGTTCATCTTTGTCGTAGACTGTGGTTACATTTAACCTTAGTTTATGACCAGTTGGTGGCTACAGCTGGCCACTTCTGTAGGTGGCTGGCTGGGTCTGTTTACAAAGGGCTGCACCCTCAGAAGAGGGGGAGCTATGAGGAACTTGTGGGCTCCACACAGGTCTTGTTTCTTTAGAGAGGTAATCTATACTCCTTGTGATATTCAGGAAAGTCAGCTAGCTCTCAAGTTTTTCGACATTTGTTTGAAGTTTAAAGAGCCATGTGTGATCTGTGATGCATCCTCTGAGGGGACAGTGAGGAAGAGACAATTCAAGTGCCATGAAAGATGGGGCAGGGGTGTTAGAATACTAAGAGACGGCTCCAGGATATGAAAGCAGAAATCATGGAAGTATAACACACTTAGTAATTTAGAAGAGACTACTTACAGATAGTCTCCAGCGGTGGATTGGGGGAGTTAAGTGCCTACAGCTAGTTCTGGAGGCTAGGCATGGACTTCCATCAGGATGTCTGTCCAGAATTTGGGCACAAAGTGGAGAAGTTTCTTTGCTCCCTCAGAGATAGTATCATTCTCTCAACAACCATAGCCCCTTTGACCTCCAGAGTAGCTTACTTGCAGCCCTTTGGAGTATTCTGTTGGCCCCCTGGTCGGAAAACATGGGGTGGCCCAAGATTAGAAGGAAGAACGCAGAACAGAAAACAAATAGCTGGAAGAGGCTTGTTGTCTATGACGACATTTCCCAGCATCCCGCTTAGCCTTTGTTCCAGGTGGTGAGGGTCCACAGCTTACCCAGCCACAGATGCACAACTAGAGGAACTACATTACCCAGAGTGCGTTTGTCACAGAGAGAAGAACACTGAACCAATGAGCATTTAGAACGGTGTCATTTTTTTTTTCCAGGTTTTTTTAAACTGGTAGAATGGGGCGGGACTTCCGGCTGCATTCTGTGGCGCTCGTTTTAGCGGTTTTTTGGGTCCGTTTTTGTTGACCATATGCAGGACCCCTTTGTCCAGCGATAGGGGATGAAGAATATGAAGGAGCGGTTCTAGAAGTAGCATTCATTGCACACTGGGCGCTGGCGGCGACAGCTTTGCCCAAGTCCCGGTCCCCGTCACCCTGCCATCTGCGCTCGCCTTAGTTGGATGACTGTGCCCACGTTCATGCACCAGGCTTAGGTAAGTGCTGCGACATCTGAGGCTCCTTTGCCCGCACCAAGTATCTTACAAAGTCTGAGTGAGGGAGTCCGCTCAAGTCGCTACTCTCCAAATCCTGGTTTGTGATTTAGGTTCCCTATTTGCAAAGCTACAGTGGCGAGACGGGGCAGTGTGTGACAGCCAGTGCCCCAGCTTGTGTAATTTCTTGGAGCGATATTGAAGTCTGGAGTATTTTAAGCCTGTAATAGTAAGATGGGGAGTTTTATCCTTATCCCTAGGACATAGGAATTTCTGTAGGGAAGAAGTATACAGCCTTTCAGTTTTCCAAAAAGCTGGTCCTGGTGAGAATATATAGCACAAGCGAGTTGAGTGATGACTCAGGGCCCCACAGGTAACCTTCAGCACTGAGTATTTGGGATCAGATGTAATGAAGGCACCGCCAGGTCACCTTGCTCCATGTTGGGAGACTGTAGAGAAAGACCCAAGGATTTGGATCCCTGCCATCATTCATGATATCTCTCTTACAGGTATCCATTACTGAAGAAGTGGATATGGCCCTCATGCAGGTGAGGAGAGTGTGTCAGACTGTCACTACTCATGACCTTGTCCCGGGCCAAAGAACACTTAACAAACCCAAGCACAGGGTCCTCATTCAATATTGGGAGTTCTTTGAAGTAGTTCCTAATGGTAACAGACAACAGAATGAGGTTGACTCAAGCACTGGAATGTGTAAATGTTTGGAGATGAGTCTGACATCATGCACAGATTCACCCCAAGTGTTTTCTTCTGTGGGAATGAAAGGAAGCACGTTAGGATTCAGACCTAGAATGAATTGAGATCTAGGTATCTGTTTTGGAGTGATGAGAACAATGGGACACTTAAAAAAGGAAAGAGGAGGGAGCTGACCTAATGTTCGTCCTATCAGTCTCCATGTCCCTGTGTCATGGAGAACCCAGTTGTGAGGGAGGCGGTAAGAAACCTTTGGAGGATGCTGCTCTAATAATCCAGGTGAGTGTTAACAGTGACTAGAGCAGGGTGAAAGTAGAGGAGGTGGTAGCAGTCTACATTAGTTTTGTAATTAGTGCTGCTTAGGGTCTCAGCTTTTAAAGAGGGGAATTTAGTACTCAAATATTGGTACAGCCTCCAGGATAGTGGTTCTCAACCTTCCTAATGCTGTGATCGATGAATACAGTTCCTCATGGTGTAGTAACTCCCAACTATAAAGTTATCTTCGTGGCTACTTCCTAAGTGTAATTTTGTTACTGTTATGAATCATAGATCAGAACTACATGTTTTCTGATGGTCTTAGGCAACCCCTGCACAAGGGTTGTTAAGCCCCCTCAAAGGGGTCAAAGTCCACAAGTTGAGAACTGCTGCTCTAAGAGTTTCAGATCGAGAAGGGTGGAAACTCCATCAAATGCAGGTTCATTTTCATTGAGCATATTTTTTAATCATTTTTAGCTACTTCTAAGTTATTTCAAAGACCAGTGAAGGAACACATCATATGGGTGGGTGGCCTTCTATGTCTGGAATCTGGGAAGTGGCTTGAGTGGATACATCTTAAAAAATGCTGGTCAGTATTTAGCCCAAACATGTAGCTGTGCACTGTAATCAGGAGTAGTTCTATTTCTCACAGTAGTACTAATGATAGCTACTCAGGAAAGGTGGGGCTATGACTGAGTCTTGGGGACCTAGGTAGAAGTGATAGGCATTAGAAACACAATTGTGAGAGAAGTAGACAGAGAAGTAGAGATAGATGACATGAGGAAGAGTATGATCAAAGTTTCTAAGGCATGGGGCAATAAGGCAGTCACAGTGCCAGCAATACTAAGAGGGTGGCCCAAGGCCAGGACTGAAAGGTTTCATCTCCTCAAAATTCTGTTGGTGAATTCTAACTTGTGTGGCCTTTGAGAGGTAATTAGATTATGAGGATAGGTCCTTTTTATGTGGGATTAGTGGGTGCCCTTGCAACAGCATGCCAGGAAACTAGCTTGTGCTTTTCCCACCATTTGAGAATACCAATGGAAATCAGTGGTCTATCACCATGGAACAGGATCTTCACCAGAAACTGCCAATAATGGCTCCTTGACATCAGACTTAAAGCCTTCAGATCTATGAGAAATACATGTCTGTTTATTAGCCACCCAGTGGATGGTCTGTTGTTAAAGTACCCAAACTAAGACTCCAAAAGTAGTGACTATTCTTTATGCTATAGGCTTACTGAAACTTTCTTGTGTATATGTCTACAGTATTTCATGCAGGCAGATGGGTAATTTTAGGAGCACAAATCTGCATCTGTGAGTTACTAAATATGGGGTCGAGAGCCACTGATGTTTTGAACCATTTCTTAGGAATGATTAAGAACAAAAGTAAGACTGTGATTGTCTAGGGAATGTGAAGATCGGCAGACGTAGAAGAATGCTGTGTGAGACTGCAAGCAATCCTGAGTAGCTATGATTGAAGCAAAGAACAAATGGTCTCTGGAGCAGGATCCTGGACCACTTATGACAATCAGGACGATTGTGAGGATGTAAGGGTGAAAGGTGAACTCATATCTGAGTATGTCTAAGAGGGACTATCAGGGGGACCCTGAGAAATTGTTTAACAAGAACAGATATAGGCCTACATGTCAGTTTGGATGGTGTCATTATATCTGCTGCTGGTGCTATGACACCAATACTGGAAATACTGGAATATAGTGGGATATAGTGGCATTGGGACCTGGTATTGCTTTGAGGTAGGACTATGGGGAGGAAGGAGAAGAGAGCATGGGTAAATAAGTGGGTATTCTTGGCAACATAGGGGTGAAGTTGACTATGGAATAACCTCTCTCTATTATAGCAGGGCTGTGTCACTTTTGAGGATGTAGCCATTTGCTTCTCACGTGAAGAATGGAGACTTCTTGACAAGACTCAGAGGCTGCTTTATCTCAATGTTACACTGCAGAACTTTGTACTTATAAACTCCCTGGGTAAGGCTCTTACCTTCCCCTAGCCTCTTGAGACCCTCTGCCCTCTTTCACAAGAGGCAGACTGATCTCTCTACAGCTGGACCATGAGAGCTGTTAATTTCTTCATTTTCGGTGTGTATATGGTATGTGTGGTAGCACTGAGCTATGTCTACTATCCCAAGTAGATCACTCCCTAAGTAACCCTAACACCTGCTTCTTATTGTGTGGTAAGGGAGTTGGGCACCCTAGGGTCATCCTAATTAATGGGTATCATCTTGCTTCTCTTGCCTCTAGTGGTGTCTAAAATCCTGAGCCTTGGCATCACAAGTGTTTCTCCTTGACTAGCTAGCTGGCTTTTTTATGACTGCCTTTGGCATGGCTGTACTTTTGGAACCATGTCCTATTCTTGCTGGATCCTCCATTTTCATATTTAAAAATTAGTGTTTCCTTTCCTGGGATCTACGGTGATCTTTTGTGAGATAATCTATCAGAGCTGACCATTTGTTATGTCATTTCTTTCCTCTGGACCTTGTTTCATGTGGTCGTATGTAATGACCCCATTGGGGGTAAGAGGGTGGAATCTGTTTCTTTTGAAAGCTCAATCTGGCTTCATAAGAGGCCTAGGTGTGGTATGGGACAGCTAGAGGAAGAAATCCATCCAGGTTATCATCCAAAACATCCTGTATCCATTGTGGCTTAGGTGCAAGTGCTACCAACCAAGCCTCATTTCATATTTCCTTCCCCAAACATGGTAGTTTTCTGACTTCTTATTTTATCTGTGATTTCTGGCACCTGGGTACCCCTGTTCTTGTCTCCATGCATCTCCAGTTCCTCTGTACTGTACTGTTCCTCTATAGATTCCAACATGACCTCACATATAAATCTGAGCACCTGTTATTCATTTTCAGTTGTAGTGAGTTCCCTAGGCTTGCACACAACCTGCCTTCTGCCAAGCTTACACTTAGCACTAGCAGATGATATTCTGCTACAATCTGGGCAGAAAGCCTTAGGGATTTGGATGCTACTCCATGATGAATGTCTAGCCACTGTGTTACAGAAGCTTAAGGCCATGGGTAGAAGAGTTAGATTTCTTTCCCTTGTGGTTCATGCCATCTTGGTGGCCTTCATTCAGTGAGTTCTTCACAGTTCTGTTCTCTTTAGCAACCCGATGTTGCAATGCAGCTTTTTCCTTAACCCACCCTTATAGCTCCCTTGTCTTCAGTAGAAACATTCTGTGGCTTATCTGGATGCTGGGGCTTCCTCCTCTGAACATAGTCAACAGGCATTTCAGCAATTATTCTCTTTCAGGTTGTGGGCATAGAACAGAAGATGAAGAGCACAGAGTTTCTACACGAGCATCACAGGTTTGGAGATCTGAGACAACTCTCTCTCCACCAAAAACTCACCTCTGTGAAAAGTGTGTCCCAATTCTTCAAAACATTTTGCTCCTGCCTGACCTACCTGGGCAGAACCATAGTTTAGAGGCACGTTCACAATTTAATCAGCACCAAAAACATACTCTTACAGAAAAACTCTTGAAGAACGCCAACAAGGCCTCATACTTGAAACTATGCCTATTCCATACGTCAGCAAAGTCCTTCCCCAGTTGGGATGTTGAGAAGGACCTCCCAGACATACTGAGTCTTCTGAAATCCCAGGTCTTTCCTAACAATCCAAAGTCTAGCAAAAGCAAAGAGGGTAGGAAAGACGCTCACAGTCATAAAAGTTGTAAGTCAGGAGCCTGTGGGAAGACTTCCAGTCAAAAACAAACACCTGTGCACCAGCCAAAAGCCTCCACTGGGAAAAAGCTTTATGAGTGCAGCAAATGTGGGAAAACCTTCCGTGGCAAGTATTCGCTTGATCAGCATCAGAGAGTCCACACTGGAGAAAGGCCTTGGGAGTGCAGTGATTGTGGGAAATTCTTTAGCCAAACCTCCCACCTGAATGATCACCGTAGAATCCATACTGGAGAAAGGCCTTATGAGTGCAGTGAATGTGGAAAATTATTTAGACAGAACTCCAGTCTTGTTGACCACCAGAAAATTCATACTGGAGCAAGACCTTATGAGTGTAGCCAGTGTGGGAAATGCTTTAGTCAAAAAGCTACACTTGTTAAACACCAGAGAGTTCACACTGGAGAAAGGCCTTACAAATGTAGTGAGTGTGGGAATTCCTTTAGTCAAAGTGCCATTCTTAACCAACACCGGAGAATTCACACTGGAGCAAAGCCTTATGAATGTAACCAGTGTGGGAAATCCTTTAGCCAAAAAGCTACCCTTATTAAACATCAGAGAGTTCACACTGGAGAAAGGCCTTATACATGTAGTGAATGTGGGAAATCCTTCAGTCAAAGCTCTATCCTTATTCAACACCGGAGAATTCACACAGGAGCAAGGCCCTATGAGTGTGGCCAATGTGGAAAGTCCTTTAGCCAAAAGTCTGGTCTCATTCAGCATCAGGTAGTTCACACTGGAGAAAGGCCTTATGAATGTGACACATGTGGGAATTCTTTTAGCCAATGTTCTAGTCTCATTCATCACCAAAAATGTCACAGTGCGTAAGACACCTCATAAAAGTAGCAAATGTAGATAAGCCTTCAACCCAAGGCTTAAACATCATTTAGCTCCTCCAAATTCATACTTGAGAAAAGCCTTAGACTTATAGTATTATGACACTAGAAAGGCTTCTGAGGTAGATCTTAATTCTGCCCACACCCAGGGGTGTGAGATTACTCAGGAGATCAGCCTGGGTCCTTGCCATATATGAATATTTGTGGTAGAAGCCCTCTTTCTCTACCACAGAACCAGTATGCAGTGATCACCCCATCATGCTAAGGAAAGGGCAAATTGTCAGTGCTGCTTGCCTGGAGGAACTCTTGAGTTGAGTAATTTATGGAGAATTTGTTTTCTGTTTTTAACTGTTTAAAGCATGACTACAACTCAGCTTTTACCAGGAAGATTAACCCTATTGTCTGCTGAAGGTAGCTACAATTTGCTTACCTGCATCTTTAAAAAAAAAAAAAAAAAAAAAAAAAGGTTTTAATCAGTGTCACATGACAGTTGCGGGAATGTTTCCAGTCTTCTAATTATGGTTGGTCACTGCCTTCTCATTGCTCTGGTTTATACATAGATAGATGCCTTATTCTGAAAGCTACCTTTACTCTTAGAGTCCAGTTTACTAGTGGAAGGCTGGAAAACAGACTGAATTTTCTAGGAAAGTATGGACAGCTTTTGTGGATGTCTCAACTTGGTATACCTCTGCAGGGGCAGCAAAAGGGAAAAAAAAAAAAAAAAAAAAAAAAAAAAAAAAAAAAAAACATTGCTGTCCAAGAGCTGCAGGGTCTTCGTTATCGAAGTGTATGACTTGGAAACTTTCTGTGGTTGCTCATCTCGAGGAGAGGTCTGCTATTGCCACACACTTCTGTACTTGTAGACATGGAATAAATTTGCTCTGTTTTTCTCAGAGAATGTCCTTATAATGCCCATAACACAAGGAGAGCTAGCTTGTAAGGGTCTACAAAGAATGTGCCTCAATAGCAATTATTCCATAGGCTGGTATCACTCGTGAGATGACCAGATCCAGATGTGAAGCATCATTGGCATACAAACGATGGGTATGGTAGAGTCTGCAGGCAGCCTCTACCTCTTGTAAATGTGCCTCTTGTAAAAGTGCACCCAGCATTCTTTGTTTTTGGCTGTGTTCACAGGACCTGGAGCTCTGTGTATGTACATAGCTGAGGTCATTGTCAAAAAAAAATAATAATAATCTAAGGTTTTGTGGGATAGTATGGTCTTTCTTGATTGTTTACCTCAAATCTGTTGCTATAGAGATAGGAAAATGAGATGGAGATCCTGTAGTCCAGGAATATAGCTATTGTAATCATAGTCCAGCTTCTGTATTTGCAGTCTGGTATGACCACCATCACTGTTTCTCAGTATTTTTTGCATTAACAAAGGGCTGGCTGCCCTTACCTGTGCATGAGGACAGAGTAGGATCAAAATGGAGGGTACCATGCCTTTTGGTTTCCAGAAAGTAGGAGTTCTGAGTTTTCTATTTTGAGTCACTTTTTAAAAGTTTATTGATGTATTAATGAAATGCAGTCATCTCTATGGTTTATTCTTTGAAAAGTTGTATACTCATCTTTGTGATGATAACCTTGTCTGTGATTTACCTCATAACCTTTTATGATCTCCTTTTTCCCAGACTTATAAGTGTTCAGTAGTTTATATTTGACTCATAAGAGTACAGTTTGTGAATGGAAGCAAAAGTTGCTTTTTACCTAGATATTTTTAACAATACATCATTATTTTGAGATTTATCACTGCTGCTTTTTTTTTGTACCTTATCCTTTATACTGCTATACCGTGCTTGTTTTTTTAATAACTACAACAATACCCATTGATCTTTTTATCTATTCAGCTACTTAAATTGAATCCTTTCTTGAGCTGTTACATACAAGACTACAATGGATAAAGGGATATGACTCATTATGCATATGTTTTATTTCTCTTGAGCCAGTAATTCAGAATGTGTGAATGTTTCCATTTTTAAGAGATTGTCAAACTGATCTAGAATGGTCTAGACCAGTGGTTGGTTCTCAACCTTCCTAATGCTGCAGCCCTTTATGGGAACCACTAACCATAAAATTATTTTGTTGCTATTCATAATTGTAATTTTGCCACCATTACGATTGTAATGTAAATATTTGTTTTTTGATGATCTTAGGGTGACCTTTGTGAAAGAGATGTACAACTCCAAACGGGTCACTACCCATAGTTTCAGATCCACTGCTGTAGACAGCATGTGAACTCACTTGTCCACACTCTTGCTAGTATTTGGTATGGATAATGTGTTTGCTTTGAGCCATTTTAATAGGTGTATAATAACATGTAGTCTTAATTGTTTTGGTGTTTCATGATATTAAGTATTTTTATGTGTTTATTTGCCAACTGTATGACTTTAACACCTATTTTGCCTATTTTTGAGTGGAAATTGGTGTTAATGTCCTTTTCATTAATAAAGAAATCTACACTAACAATATGTATTGAGACTTCATTCATTCTTCAATGAATTTGATAGACTGACTTTTATTTTCAAACTTCAATGGTTTGGTAGACTAATCCTTTGTAAGTGGAGCAAAATGTTTTTGAGTACTAGAAAAATATTATAGCAGGTTTTCTCTTTGATTCACAGTGTAATAGTCAAGGTGCTGTATTTTTTAAACATTGTCTGCATTAGTAACATATTCCCCGTCTCTTAAGTCTAGCTCTTTCAGTACAAGCAAATACTGGTTTGAATATTTAAATTGCATTCCCTCAATGGACAGTTCTAAACTGCCAAAGTGATATTATCAAACATTGAGTTGGGAAGAGATATATGTTCATTTTATACCCATCATATTGATGTAATAGTCAAAAATTACCTGAAGAACATAAATATGTAAGTAAAACATTAGAAAGTGACAACTTTTGATTATTATTTTACTCTTGCTTTTAAAAGATAATTTAATTGAGGTGTAATTATGTTAACAAAATTTTGTATTTGTGCATGTTTCTATTTTAATAACATACATAAAACCAGGTTTTCTAATACCCTTTTTAATCTATCCCTCTAAATATAAAATGGGTATAAGGATTTATTCAACATTTTCAATGGATATTTTCATGTATGCAAATAGTAAGGATTATGTGAAAAAACCCTATGAATCCTTACAATGAATTGCAATTAACTGTGCATATATAGATATATGCATTTTACCAAGTAGTTTTGTCTTGTGTGTGACAGTCTCCTGTAGTCTAGGTTGGCCTTGAATTCATTAGCTGAGAATGATCTTAGATTTATCCTCTTGCCTCTACCTTTCTAGCCCTGGGATTACATGCATGCTCCATCCTGCCCAGTTTATGTGGTGCTGGAGATTAAATCTATGAATGCTAGCTAAATACTCACCAGCTAAGCTACATCCTAGTCCTGAATTTTAAGATGTCTCAAAATGTTTGGGTTTTGGTTTTCTTTATTTTATGTTTTTTCTTTTGTTGTTGTTGTTGTTGTTTTTTTTCCACATTTTCTTGGTGTTACTGAACTTACCCTGTGACTGGATATTGTATTACAGTTAACAAGGGGGAATAGCACCAATAGAAAATGGATGTAAAGTTAAAATTGTTTATACAAAGGCTGGATATTCCCACAATGGTGGGGAAGCCTTGAAAACCAGTTGTTGCCCAGTCTTAAGAAGCTGGAAGACAGGGATGGGGATTTAGCTCAGTAGTAGAGCGCTTGACCCGGGGTTCGATCCTCAGCTCAAAAAAAAAAAAAAAAAAAAAAAAAGCTGGAAGACTCAGAACAATAGGGTGCATTATCCAATCCTAGTCTAAGGCTGAAGGCCTAAGAGAATCACTATAGTCTAGTTTGCCATTTAAAAATTGAAGACCAGTATGGTAGCATGGGCCTTTAATCCTAGCACTCCAGAGGCAGAGGCAGGTGGATCTCTGAGTTTGAAGCCAGCCTGGTCTATATAGTTTAAGTATGAACTACATAATTAGATACTGTCTGGAATGAATGAGTGAATAAATGTTGAATGATCTGCAGTCTGGTGTCTTCAAGTCATGGCACAAGCAAAAACATTGCCCATTGGGGAGGAATCAAGCTTGGTTGTTGTATGGCAGCATCATACTTCTGGGCTTTGTTCATCCAATCCCTTAACAGGCCTTGCCATCAACATTCAAGGGACATCTTCCTCCTTTACTTTTGTGACGTGATGCTAATCATCCTTGGAAATCCTGTCGTAAATCTTCCCAGAAAGGCCAATGGGATTCCTTAGTGGGTAAAGCTTGCCACCAAATTGATGATGACCTGAGTTCATTCCCTGAGATCTGCATGGGGGAAGAAAAAGGAAAATGACTCCTTCAAATTGTCCTATGGCCTGTATATTCATACACACACACAAAAGAAATAAATGTTTAAAAAAAATGTTCCCAGAAAGATGCTTTACCAGTTTTCTAAGCATCTTTCAATCCATTTAAGGTAACTAAGATTAACCATGGCATAAAAAAATAAATTAATAAAAGGGTTAATTAAATCTATACATAGATTTATGACAGTGACACTCCAATGCACTATAGTTAGTTTGGCTGGTTTTTGACTATTTACAGTGTATGCCTTAAGCATTATTTTTACACACTGCATTTTACTAGTATACCACAGCTTGGAAACCAAAAAAAAAAAAAAAGAAAAAATTAAGTCCTGTATTTTAAAGTTAAAAAAATGGAGTAGGAATACTTAGGAATTTATCTAAGAGTTTTAGAGCAACACAGCCTCAAGATAAACACATAGTAATCCTGCATGGCAGTTACACAGTTGACATAACAGATGTGTATGTATGTATGTATGTATGTATGTATGTATGTATGTATGTATCACAACCAAATCATATATGACAGAAAAGGTACCAAGAGCCAGCACATGTAGACTAGAAACCAGTAAGACACAATGATTAGAAGTTGATAACTATCAGCTGTCCAAAATTTCACCTGTAGATCAACTAAAGAAAGCCAAGTATGTTCCCTTAGTCATACCGCATGCCAAGACTCTTGGAAACCCACGACCAGCTTCCCTGTGCCAACAGCTGCCAAACTTGTCACTCCTATAACCTTTCCCTATTAGAAGTTTTGCATCTCCATTATTTTTGCTTCTCTGACAAAGGCAAATCACCATGATTGAGTTTTCATTAAGCCATTTGTAGGAAGTATCCTTTCTTGTTCTGATTATTTTAAATTTTTATTATTTAGATTGTGTGTATGGGAATGAATAAGTATGAGTTTCACCAGAGGTCAGATACATTGGATCTGCTGCAAGTTCGAGTTAGTTATGAGATGTGCATGTGCATCCTGATAACTGAATTCAGATCCTCACTAAAAGATGTATGTGTCCTTCACTTCTGAACCATTTTTCCAGCAATTACCCACCTCCCTCTGTTACTATGGTAGGCTCTACTCTTCAAAGTCATGTGTCAAGTGTGATTTCTTTGGGAGAAATAGGGCACAATGTCAGGCCATTGAATGGGGTCTGGAGAAGAGGAAGGCAACAACTGAAGAGGGTACATCAGGTTCAAAAAAGTTGAAGAAAGTGATGTGTGTTTGAGGTCAGTGGGTTTTCCTGAGTGGCTAAGGTTGAGATGTGAAACAGTCAAGCAGAGTCTGCTGTGGTTTTCTGTGTGGTTGCTGGTGAAAGCCTTTGTGAATGCAGTAAGTGCAGGGGATTCTTCAGGTACAAATCCCACCTCAGTAGACTCAAAAGTGATCACATAGATGCAAAATTATACAAGTGAGCACACAAAATCTCCAAGAGAGTAATCTGTCCTCAGTCAACACCAAAGAGTTACACACTGAAAAGAGTGTGGGAAATGGAGAGACTACCCACACTCTAGAAGATGGTCTCACACTATGTACATACAGTCAGTACTAAATGGACTAGGTGGGTATTAAATTGAAAATAAAGAGCACATGAAATTGGGAGAGAAAAGTGGTGGGTTAGTAGGGAGTAATTGAAAGGGAGGAAATGGGGGACTGGGTTTGATAGAAGAGTGTATTCATGTATTTTTAAGATCTTAAAGTACAGTGGGAATATGTATATGAAAACATTCAACATGCTTAGCTATGAGGGAAATGCAAATGCAAGCAATACTGATATTCTATCTCCCCCCAGTCAGAATGACTATCATTGAAAAAAACCAATGGTGAGGATGCAAGAAGCAGGGAGGAAGAACCTTTATACACTATAGGTGGAAATGTAAATTAGTGCTGTCACTATGAGTATGGAAGTTCCTCATTGAACTAACACACACACACACACACACACACACACACACACACACACTCACAATCTGCCACTCCCTGTGATCACATAGGCCCCTCCAGCTAGGGAAGAAGATAGGCTAATTACAGCTCTCCACTTTTCCCTCCATTCCTGCTTTAGCCTACCTTCCCCTCCTGCACTCATCTACAGTGGATCACACAGATCTTCCCTTGCAAACTTCCCTCCCCCAACTCCAGCAGGGATTCCCTGGGAACACACTGGCCACTCCTGCCAAGGAAGCAGATAGGCTAACTACAGATATTCACTTCTACCTCCATTCCTCTAAGTTTAACCCCTCAATACTCTCTGCATCTGGGCAACAGAACACCTGCAGCAGTCTCCCCCACCCCCATGTCATCTCTGGTGGATCCCACAGATCTTTCCCTCCTAACCTCCTTCCCCCCATGCTTTGTTTTATCTACTACTCAACTCCAGCAGGCACTCACTGCAAATAAGCCACTCTGCTGGGGATGGCATATAAGATGCCTGACATGCTGCCAGCAGAGATTGGAGATGAGGGACCTGTGGATCATCAACCCTCCCCGCGTTCCCCTCCGGATCTTCTGCTTAGCATGCCTCTAGAGGACCAAGGCAGAAATGCCTACATGTCCCAAGGCATGCACATGTCATGTTACCCTCCATATAATTTTACCTCTTGTAATGCTAATATTTTTCTTCTATCCAATCTTCATGTTCTGTGTTCCTAGATCAATAGTGATTTCTGTGATACAGGAAAGGAGTGAAGTAAATTTCACAGGAAATTATACAGAGATGATCACCCACGCTGCGGTTAAGGCAGTTATGCAGGTCATGGGAAAGAACCTGCAGCCTGGGGAAGCTCTTCAGGCTTGAATAAACTGTAGCGAATGTGTGGTCAATTATAGCACATGGCATGATGTGTATTAACACACTGGACTCACATTGGCCATGATGAATAATGCAGTTTCTGAGGGTATTCCAAGGGCATTGTGTAACACTTGAGACCCTAAGGGATTGGCTGAAAACTGTGGATGGAGTAACATATAAATTGGATGAGAAACTAGAAGTGTAGGAACCTAGAATGGGAGGGAAATGTTGGCCTCCACCAAGAAAGGGAGATGGCAACTTTAATCCAGATATTTTGATTCCTCCTGAAGGAGTGTGGAGACAATGTTGGAGTGATTGCTGCAAGTTATATTGGGTTCCTAGATTGAAAAGAACTGCCAAAAAAGGTGAGCTTCCTTTCATGGAAGCTCTGAAAACTGGATCAGGTTTTCCTTGAATGTGTTGGGATATAGAAGGACAAAAGTCACTGACTTGCAGGGGCAGATTTCTTTTCTGAGGTCATTGTAGCCAACCAATCATGGGGTTTGGTGTTTGCAGCAGGCTGAGGAGGAACTTAGCTGTCTGCAGGGGTCTTGAGGTTGGAGCAGGCTGTGTGAGAAGGAACTAACTGTACATTGACCATTGTTCTTATTTTTACCTTTTTTTGGTGAAATTGCATGTTGCTAGCCACTGAGTTAAGTGCTCAGAAGATTGTACAATCATTAATAATAAAAATAGATTATGCTTGTTTTAGTGTTAGGTTTGGAATAATTTCTGTGTTTAGTAAAAGATGATGAAGAACATATTGGTGATTTTCTAAGAAAAACCTTTGGAATCATGAGAACATTTTGTATTGGATGATTTCCTTTTCTTTTTGTTCCCCCTTGCTTCTGATAATAAAAGACTGAGGTTACCAGGGCAAAAGCAGAAGCTAAAGGAAGCTAAAGATGCTAGGGAAGCCAAAGAAACTGTAACAGAGAAGCTACTTAGCAACTGCAGAAGCTGGAAGTGACCTGTCAGCTTGCACGAGCATGGTCTCTGGGTTGTTACTGTGCCTTCCAAATATCCCATCCTTCAGACCCCCGAAACTGCTGAGGCTGGTCTCTGGCACCACTCCAATCTGGGAAGCAGGTAGGCTAACTGCCTATCTTTACCTCTCCGTCCATTTCTCCAAGTCTAATTCCCTAATGCCATCCTCAGCTCTATAGCACACCTTCTTCTATGACCGCTCCACACTCTCTACCCCCATTCCCAGTGGACTAACTGCTGTGGATATCGCTCTGTGTAAATAAAGTTCTGATTGGCCAGTGGCCAGGCAGGAAGTATAGGCAGGACAAGAGAGAAGAGAATTCTGGGAAGTAGAGGGTTGGGGAGACACCGCCAGCCGCCTCCATGAGAAGCAATGTGTAAAGACACTGGTAAGCCACAAGCCATGTGGCAAAGTATAGACTAACAGAAATGGGTTAATTTAAGATAAAAGAAGCAGATAACAAGAAGCCTGCCACGGCCATACAGTTTCTAAACAATGTAAGTTTCTGTGTGCTTTCTTGGTTGGGTCTGAGCGACTGTGGGACTGGCGGGTAAGAGAGATTTGTCCTGACTGGGCCAGGCAGGAAAACTCTAACTACAACTAACTAAGCGGATGTTTGCTTTCATTCTCCTGTGGACCTCCTAAGATAATCCCCATTCCTAAGTGTCAGTTCCAAGCCCTAGGAACATATTTTACCTAGAACACCCAGTGCTCACACCTATCAGGAACCAAGAAGATTTTTCTATAGGCAACACATAGTCACCACACCCTCCTAGGAACAGGAGAGGAAATAAAAACCAAGATTTTTTATTTCCCACCCACCCAACAAAGACAAGACCAGATATCACCACCTAGAATCACAGTTTCCTGAACACAGATGCCTAGAGCCCAGCATAAAAACACAATCAAAACATTCAAGAAAATATATCTCCACTAGAGTTCAG
This sequence comes from Onychomys torridus, assembly GCF_903995425.1. Classification (NCBI taxonomy): domain Eukaryota; kingdom Metazoa; phylum Chordata; class Mammalia; order Rodentia; family Cricetidae; genus Onychomys; species Onychomys torridus. The sequence goes on from NC_050443.1 coordinate 5,467,467, forward strand.
CAGCCCTAGCTGAGCAGGCCTTGAATATTCCAACATAATGGAAGCACAGATAAAAGAGCTTAAATCAGCCTTTATGAATATGATAGAGGTCCATAAAGAGGAAATGAATAAACCCCTTGAAGAAATCAATGGAAACACAAACTGTGGAAGGAAATGAATAAAACCATTCAAGACATGGAAATGGAAATAAAATCAATAATGAATACCCCAAATGAGGGAAATTTGGAAATGAAAAGGCCGAGAAAATATTTTCAACAAAATCATAGAAAAAAATACCTAACATAAAGAAGAATTTGTCTACAAGGTACAAGAAACTTAAGCGACACTCAATAGACTAGAATAGAAAAGAAAGTCCCCTAGTACCTGTGGAGGGACCTGCCAATGTATGTTGCTATGAGAACACACAACACAAAAGAGTTAGTGAAAGAGGTTTATTGGAAGAGGGGGAAGAGCGAAAGTGTAAAGCAGAAAGACCATTGTCCATCCAGTTCATTTTACAAGACTACAGTTACACTGATACACAAACTACATAAAAACCCAACAAAGAAAGTGAATTACACACCAATTTCCCTTATGAACATAGATGCAAAAATTCTCATTAAGACACAAACAGAATCTGAGAACACATTAAAGATCATTCACAATGATCAAGCAAGCTTCATCCCAGAGAAGTAGGCATGGCTCAACATACATAAATCAATAAATGTACTCCACCAGAAAGACAAAAACCACACGATCGTTTGATTAGATGCAGAAAAGGCCTTTGAAAAAAATCCAACACCCTTTCATAATAAAAATCCTTGGCAAATTAAGGATAGAAGGATATACTGCAACATAATAAAGGCAAACACATACCCAACATCAACTTGAATAGAAACTCAAAGTAATTCCATTAAAATCAGGAACAAGAAAAGACTGACCACTCTCTTCTTTTGTATTTAATGCAGTGCTTGAAGTCTTACCTAGAACAATAAGACAACTGAAGGATATCAAGGGGATAAAAATTGGAAAGGAAGAAGTCAAAATATCTTTATTTAAAGATGATATGATACTATACATAAAGGTCCCTAAAATTCCACTTGGGAACTCCTACAGCTGATAGATACTTTCAGCAAAATAGCTGCATACACACTTAACTTACAAATTCAGTAGTCCTCCTATATAAAGGTTTGAGAAAGAAAGCAGGGAAACAACACTTGATAACAGCCTGAAATAATATAAATTATCTTGGGGGTATCTATAACCAAGCAAAAGAAAAACTTGTATGATTAAAAAAATCTTCAAAAGAAAGAAACAGAAGAAGACATCAGAAGATGGAAGGGTCTCCCATACTCATGGATTGGTAGGAGTACCTTAGTAAAAATGGCCTCCCTAACAAAAATCTAGAGATTCAATGCAGTTCTCATCAAAATTCCAACAATATGTCTTCATATATTTTAAAGTATGATTCTCAGCTTCACATAGAAATAAACAAACAAAAACAACAACAAAAACAAAAAACCTAGGATTACTAAAACAATCCTGAATAATAAAAGAACTGCTGGAGATATCACCATCCCCCATTTCAAATTGTACTACAGAGTTACAGTACTAAAAATAGGACGGTATTGTCACAAAAACACATTAATCAATGGAATCAAACTGAAGACACAAACTTAAAAGTCACACACCTTTGCACACCTGAGTTTTTATAAAGATGCCAGAAATGCACACGAGAAAAAACAAAAAACATCCTCAATAAATTGTGCTGGTCAAACTGGATAACTGCATGTAGAAGAATCAAAACAGATCCATACTCATGAACCTGCATAAAACTCAACTCCAAAAGGATCAAAGACTACTTAAACTGGGAAGCATCTGAATGTCAAAGAACACCATCATTCAGAGAAAGCATCAGCCTACAGAACATGAAAAGATTTTTACCAACTACACATTTAATAAAGGGCTAATATCCTAAATGACTGAGAAACATATAAAGAAATGTTCAGCATCCTTAGCCATCAGAGAAATGCAAATCAAAACTAAGATTTCATCTTACATCAGAATGGCTAAGATTCATAACACCAGTGACAGCTCATGCTGGTGAGGCTGTGGAGTAAGAGGAACACTCATACATTGCTGGGGGAGGTACAAACTTATCTAACCACTACGGAAATTAGTGTGATGGGTCCTTAGGAAGATGGAAATCCATACACCTATATTTCCGGCTATACCACTCTTGGTCATATACACAAAGGATGCTTCATCCTACTACAGAGACACTTGCTAAACTACATTCATTACTGCTCAGTTCATAATAGCTAGAAATTGGTAACAACCAAGATGTCTCTCAACAGAAGAATTAATGAAGAAAATGTGGTACGTTTACACAATAGAATACTACAATTTTTTTAAAGACATCATGAATTTTGTGGGCAAATGGATAGAACTAGAAAAAAAAATTCATCCTCAGCAAAGCATTCCAGATGGAGAGAGACAAACATGCTATGTATTTGCTTATATGTGTATATTATCTGTTAAGTCAATGATAAACAAGCTACAATCCATAGGAACACAAAGAATAGGTATAGAAAGGGCTTAGAGGGAACAGGCTTATCTCTTTAGGAAATGGAAATAAAATAAATAGATATGAATGAAGGTCTGTAAAGGGAGGATCAAGTAAGTATAGTTAGGGGAGAGGGGTTGTGGATTGGGAATACAGAGAGTAGGAAGCTAAAATTAAGGGACACTTGATGGGTAGTATGAAAACCTAATACAGTGGAAGCTTTCTAAAATATATCTATATATGAAGGCGATCTAAATGAATCACCAAATAATGGTAGAGTCAAAGTCACAAGTGTCCATCTGTTGTCACCCAGTGAATTACATTTTAGGATTAGGCTCTGCAACAGTCACAGTTCAAGCCCCACTGTGCTCAGCATTGAGCATGTCTGAGACTTTAGAATCTCTTTGAGTTATCCTGATGCCCTAACTCTTTCCAAATGCCATTGGCTTCCTCAAAAAAAAAAAAAAAAAATGTGTATATATATATACACACACTTGTGAAGGCACATGGTTGTGGTTTAACAGGTTTTGGTTGTTTAAACAGGTCAAGCTTCTCTCCCCCATGAATCATCTGAAAGTTCAATTCTAATGCTGTTCCTGGAATTGCAGGTGAAATGAGGTCAGTTAGTCCAAGTCTACATTTCCATGCCCTGATGATATCTTTGCACAGGCTGTCAGTGAGACCATGCCAACTCTTTATCTTGGCAAATGGGACATGTAAAACAGTTTTTATTTTTCAAATAGGTGGCATATTCCCAAAAGGAAATAAATGTATTTCAGCTTGAGGGCTAAGGGGTACCATTTAGATAAGAGTGTTACTTCATTGGTTGGATACCATACAGAAAGGTGTTTCTGTTGACCATCTGCTTTTAGAATAGTCTGATATTCCCCTCCCAATCTGGTCATCTCCTGGGGCCCTCCTAGCTGAAATTTGTGTCTGAGGAAAGCTGAGGAAGTGTTCCATATTAGCCAACTTTGGAGCTCAAATATCCCTGCGAAACCTCTCTCTAAAAACCATTCTTCCACTTTATGTCTTGGGACAATTCTCACCGTTGAAGCTTGTACAACTGACTTAAAGATTTATATTTTACTTATTTAACAATGAAGAACATAAGAGTGGCAGTTAAATATCCTTACTGATTTTCACGTGTATGTCCATTTGAGTAACATTTGACATAATTTGTCTCAATATTTGCACTCATTGTTCTCTTGGTCTGGGCCTTCTCAGAGGAAGGAGGTTCCGCTCTTCCCAGCGAGTTTCTGGGACCTTTCCCAGAACTTCCAGCCAAGTCACACTATTCAGGTCCTGATACCACAGTCAGCGCCCATTGCGTCAATTTCTCTGAAGGAACTACATTGCCCAGAATCCAGCGCGCCCGTTGGGAACATTTCCTTTTAGGCGGGACTTCCGGAATCTTCCCCAGGTCGGGTGTCTTGGCAGCATTATGGCTCAAAGTTTGGAACCCGTTCCGAGTTGACGGGCGCCAGAAGTCACAAAAGGAGACTTACTTGACCCTGAGGGAATATTGAGCGGTGACGGAGCCAGGAGATCCCGTCTCCAGGGCCAAGTAACAGCCATCCCTGCTCGCTCTGGTGCTGCTTAGGCAGGTGAGGGCGGTGGCCATGAGGTGGGTCCTAAGTTCTCAGACCTTCACCTGTCATCCTCAGTTTCTAATCACAAATCCACAAGTGGCTGCAGGGCAGGGGACCCGTGTGAGTGGGAGGATTGCCGTTTCTGACCAGCAGTGGAATGTAGGGCAGTGTGACGGCAAAACAAAACCCCACCAGAGCAGAGGCTTGGCGAGTGCATGGAACAATTGAAAAATGGGTACCCTTTTGACCCTTGTATGCAGGAGAGATTGTAGCAGTCATTCCTGCCCTGCATCACACACTTAGGATGAATTGTATCCTCATTTGATAACTAAGGAGCGTTTCGAATGATGGAAAGAGGTGATCTTAAAAAGACTTAAATATGCATTCCGGTATTCATTCAGGAAACAGCCTACTGTGGGGTTGGGATGATACTGAAGCAGGGACTCAGGCCAGGAAGCTATTGCAACAGACTCTGAGAATGTCCTGGTAACAATTCGACTAGCATAGGGTCGGGAAAGCATGGAATGGATTCTGGATAGTCATTAAATTCTGAAGATAAGTTTGGAGAAGAAACCGTCAAAATTTCCTGGTCTTATGAAAGCAGTGAGAGAAGAACTGTTCCCCTCCCCCTCCCCCACTTCATAAACATCTGAAAGGTTGAAAACCATAAGTTAGAGTGGTGACTATTTGTCTCAGAAGGATTAAGAATCGGGTTTCAGACATGGTAAATCCAAGGTATCTCACAGTGCAACCAGCAGGAAAGCTTGCAAAATATTCTGGTCCAGCATCCTGGAGAAAGGATCCCAGGAGACCTCATAGGTGAGGCATGCAACATAGAGATTTGGCTGAGGTTGAGATTTATTGTGGGTGTTGTTTTATGTGGTGTTTAAGATGAGAAACAGGAAACTTGAGGGCAGTTTTCCATTTGGTTCAGGACCATGTGACATAGCCTTTGAATGAATTTAGGTGTCCTTCCTGTTTGAAGTGGGAGCTTCTTGATGAAGTTCAGACATTGTACTGTTGTGGTATGATACATTCTGTGCTGTATATTTACCATCTCCTGGGATAGGGGAGCTATCCTAGGCTTCTGGGATGGCACTGTTCCTCCTTTTTTAAACTATAGGGCTTGATATTTTCTTACCATAGCTGCGCCTTAGCCACTACTGTTTTACCTGATTCCTTCACAATAGGTTCTCTGGGTTCCAAGCCTTAGATATAATGAATTTTTTCCTCCATTCTCTTTGCTCCCCAATTCTTACTGTCAGGAGACTAGCCAGGACATGTTTGGAGATTAAGGGTCTTAAGGTTATCACAGCAGATCACATCCTGCATGCTTTCTCGCTGGTGGTAAGACTTTGTCCACAAGCACCCACTTCAGGGCTCCATGTTCTGTCACCTTTATGTAATATTTTTCTGGATCAGCAAATAAAGCTTTCAGTTATCATTGTCATTGTTTGTGGAACTCACTGGACTTTCCCTGCAAGACAAGCTTTGTTTTATTGTATTTTCCTCCCAGTCTTGCATGGGTGTATTTTATTCTCACCTATCCTTTCCCTGGTGATTTCTGTCTTCCAGATACTGTATGGTTCCTGAACAATGGCAAACAAGAGATTCCTGGGCACCTGACTGAGAGGGGATGACTCTAAGCTCAGCAGAAGGAGCTTGGACCAACTCAAGTAAGAACTAGAGGAGGGCATGACTTTCAAATGTTCATCAGATAGTATCAGAAACCTGTCTTGTGTCCCCTAACCGTTTGATGCCAATGCCAAACGACATACCTTTTTTTCCTCTCCATCTACCCCTTTTGTTTCTGACCCAGGGCTTTCTCCCCGTGTCTCTAATGCAAGTGTTTTCTATTGATCCCTCGTCAGTCTTCCTAGTATTGGACTGAAAGAAGATCATTGGACTAAACTAAGATCATTAAATGTATACATAATTTTTAATAGTCCTTGAATATAAGCCACTCATTTTAAATCACACATTCCTGGGCCAGGACTTACATTTATGCATAACTCTGACCTGTTACTAGCAGCCTTTCCAGAAGTTATTTTTAGAGAAATAATAATGAAACTATGTTTTTTCTTATACTAGCCTCATTCTTATATCTTTATCTCACAGCCTTCTCTAGTTTTTGTTTACTGGATTCCAACATTCCATAAAGTACTATCAAACTGATCATTGTCTTGTGAACAATCTTATGAACTTAACCTAGACTTATGAGCTAGCTAGTTTTATCTGACACAAGCTTGAGTTATCTGAAAGGAGTGAATTTCAATTGAGAAAAAATGCCTCCATAAGAATCATCTGTAAGGCATTTTTTAAATTAGTCATCATGGGGAGGTGCCATCCCTGGGCTGGGGGTCCTGGGTTCTGTAAGAAAGCAGACCAAAGAGCCACAGGGACAATCCAGTAAGCAGTACCCTTCATGGCTTCTCTATCAGTGCCTGCCTCCAGGTTTCTGCCCCATATGAGTTCCTGTCCTGATTTCCTTTAATTACGAACAGTGCTGTGGAAGAGTAAGCTGAATAAACTCCTCCCCAACTTGCCTTTAGCCAAGGTATTTTGGCAGCAGTCGTAACCCTGACTAAGACAACATGTCTTTCAGAGTGTTCATACTGGTGCTTTGTCTGCCTTCAGGTTGCTGGTGTGCAGCAACGGATGAAGCAGAACCTTCTGAACCAAGCCATTTCTGTTGGAGTCCCACATGTTAACATTCCCAAGGCAGGTTCCTTCTTCACTCAGACAACTTGCCCATGTGGCATATGTGGCCCCATTTTGAACATGCCCTGCACTTGTAACTTACTAGTGCAGGGCATGTGAGAGACAGTTCTGGTTAAGTGAAAACTTTTGCCAGAACCTAAAGCATAATAATGTCGAGAATTCTTTACAAAAGAATGAAAGTAGAGCCTCATTATTTAAGAATTTCAAAGCTCATGTAGAGCCCTACTCTTTAGAGAAGCCCTCTGCATGCGAGGTGCAGCAGAGGAACCTTCAGGACAGTTTGATTGGCCGCCAACAAAAGGTCCCCTGTAACAAGAAGAAAGCAGAGAGGACTGAGAATGGAGAGGACTTCCATGTCGGACAAATGCATTACACATGTGGTGAGTGTGGCAAAGGTTTCAACCGCAAAGATACTCTTGTGCAGCACCAGAGGATCCATAGTGGAGAAAAGCCTTATGAGTGCAGTGAATGTGGGAAAGCCTTCAGCCGTAAAGCCATACTCATCCAGCACCAGAGGATCCATACTGGAGAAAGGCCTTATGAGTGTAGTGAATGCGGGAAAGCCTTCAGTCGAAAAGACAACCTCACTCAACATAAGAGAATCCACACTGGAGAAATGCCTTACAAGTGCACTGAATGCGGGAAATACTTTAGCCATCACTCCAACCTAATAGTCCACCAGAGAGTTCACAGTGGTTCGAGGCCTTATAAGTGCAGTGATTGCGGCAAAGTCTTCAGACACAAATCGACACTTGTTCAGCATGAAAGTATCCACACTGGAGAAAACCCTTATGATTGCAATAATTGTGGGAAATCCTTTGGGCACCGATACACCCTCATTAAACATCAGAGAAGTCACATGGAGTCAAAGCCATTTGAGTGCACTGACTGTGGGAAATTGTTTAGTAGCAGCTCTGATTTTATAGCACACCAAAGGGCTCATACTGGGGAAAGGCCTTTTGTGTGCAGCAAGTGTGGGAAAGATTTCATCCGAACCTCCCACCTTGTTCAGCACCAGGCAGTTCACTCTGGAGAGAGGCCACATGAGTGCAGCTAGTGCAGGAAAGCCTGCAGCTGAAGCTCCCACCTGAGTCGGCACCAAAAGATTCATGCAGTGAGAAGACTTTAGCAGTGCTTGCAGCACAATAGTATTCAGTCAGACGTTGAACCTCATAGTGAGCAGTCGTGACTGGGAGGTGCGTTCTGAAAGACAAGTATGTAGGAAGCTTTCAAGAACTACAATGTACTTTCTGACTAGCTTGAGTAACAGTAACACGCCAGAGTTCTTTCTCTTAGTTCATATGGCTGAAACCATCTAATCTCTTCCATCTTAGTCTCTTCAACAACCTCAGGAAAGACAAGACTTATTACTCTTCCTAGTTCCTACAGTAATTGTGAAGTACATGATAAGAGTATAATTCCGTAGTCTGTCATATTTGACTGGTAGAGTTGTGTATAGCCAAGAAGATCTGAGCTATGTATGCTCTTTATTTGGCTTGCAGAAATAATTTCCTTCTTGGGTGTTGTTTTTGTGTAAAGTATTTTTTATTTGCTTATTTGAGCCAGTATTTTTATTTTGCCTGCGCTAGCCTTGAACTTCTCTTTCCTCAGCTTCCTTAGTATCGGAGAGTTTAGACATGTGCCACTATCCCCAGTTCTTTATGAACTTTGTAACATAATGGGCATTCCACATCTTTAAGTCATCCAACCAGAACAGTACTTGACTACTATTCCTTTGGTTTCCAATAATAATTGCCTTAGAATTTACATTACTTTTAATCTTAGGGGAGGTTGGAGTGTAGTGGAAACAAAGTTAGGATCTGACAAGCCAAAGAGATAAACAGTCTTGTGTTTTAAATGGGACAGCGGGTTGCTGAGGAGCAGTTCTGAGTCCAGTTACTGTGTTATCTTCTATTGTTGAAAAACACTTCATAGAAAATAATCACAAGTATTTGGAGGATCTGACTTGACTGGATTTCAGAGTGATTTGAAGGACCACAAACTGGTATTGTGATAATCTGCCATGTGTTTGGGAGTGGAATGGATCATGTGTCATTTCTAGCTCATGCACTGTATCTCTTTGCACAGTTGAGGAGACCTATGTGGTATATTCTCCAAGGTCAGGATTGGGATACATGCTACCTGCTGTATATCGCAAAGTGCCACTAAACAAAAGTACAGAAATGGTGGATGTGAATATATGGAATTACAGATTAGTTTCAATTAACTACAGGGGAAATTCTCACTGTAAGAACATTCCTAAATATTCTACTCATGAAAGCTGTGTTGTGTCAAAGGATTTATAGAACTCTTCAGAATAAAGTGCTGTGTCATTTAGGACCAAGGTCACTAGTTCAGCATAGGTTTTTTTGGACTCCTATGCCTTCCTGAGATCTTTGCAAAATGTCTTTGCTGTATAGACAGTAAACAAGAGAGTGAAATGATCCAAGAATGTAACTTTTTGTGTATCACCAGAATTCTTGGGTAAAGTGAAAATGACCTTCGTTGCTTACCACTGGGGAACATGGCTTCCTAAGGCATTTGTAGTGATATGGTAGAATTACTATATTAATGTCTACTTGTTTGATTCGTCAGTTGAAGGGGTGGTCTAAAATTTTAAGTGGATTATTTTTATAAGCTTTATGGAGTGTAGTTAGCAAATTCTATATTTTTTTTATAGTATTGCGTATAGTTGTGTAGTTTGATATTATATGTGTATATACTGTAAAGCCATTCTAGCAGTGATTTTGAACATACCCCAGAGCTCCAAAGTTATCATGTGTTTCTTCAGGATTCTTCTCAATGTCCTTCATGCCCTTTATTCAATCCCTAGGCAACCACCAGTTTTACTGTACACAAATTCTTCAAAAGGTTTGTCAGTGTAACTTCCAAGTGTTTATGTACATTTTGCCTGCTGTTAGTCTGAATAACTAATTTGACTTGTATTTGTGTTATATGTATGAATAGCTCATTTATTATTGACTACTGGAAGTATGAATTTACCACAATTACCCTTTATCATATTTATCATTTTTATGACCCAAGCTCTAAATATTAAAAACAGCAATTGCAGATATTCATGTATGAATTGTTATATGGACATTTAACTGAAAACATTTGCTTTTTCGAGACAGGGTTTCTCTGTAGCTTAGGAGCCTGTCCTGTAACTCACTCTGTAGCCCAGGCTGGCCTTGAAGTCACAGACATCCACCTGCCTCTGCCTCCTGAGTGCTGGGATTCAAGGCGTGCACCACCACCACCCAGCTAGAACATTTTTTAGACATAAGTATTGTAGTAAAAAGAATATAATGAAGTGTGAAGAGAAAAGACTGAAGATGTGATTTGGGAAACTGCCAACCCATCTTAATCACAAAAGTAACTGAAATTAAGAGGTTCATTGTCAGAAAGCATGTTCTGAAGAAGTAACTGAGGATGTGGCCGCACGGCATTTATTAATAGCAAGATCAAGAAGTCAGAGCAGTCTATCACACAAAGCCTGTGACACAGGCTTCAGTTAATACAACCATAGAGGATTTAGGACATTGAAAGGAATTCTTCAGACATCTCAGCAAAAATGTGTGGGACCATTAAGGACCTAAACTCTGGGTAAAGCTTTTGTGATGTACTGGAGAATGAAGAGTCTACAAAGTTTTATACCGATAAAGAAAAAACTGTCAGCTTGTATCTAAAACGACAATGCAGATAAGATTGAAGGGTGTCCTAGCTTGCTTTTCATTGCTGTGATCAGTACCACAACCAAAAGCACCTTGAGGGAGGAAAAGGTTTATTTGGCCTATAGGTTACAGACTATCATCAGGGGAAGCCAAAGTAGAAAGTCATGCAGCAACCTGGAGGCAGGAACTGAAGCAGAAGCCGTGGGGAAAGGCTGCTTACTGGCTTGCTCCTTGTGGCTTAATTAGCCTGCTTTCTTCTACAATGCAGGACCACTTGCCTGGGGTTGGCTCTGCCCACAGTGGACCATGGCCTCCCACGTCAATCATTAATTAAGAACATGCACCATAAACATGCCCACAGGACAATATGATGGAGGCAATTCCTCATAGGAAGTTTCCTCTTCCCAGGTGATTCTAGTTTGTGTCAAGTTGACAAAAACTCTCCAAGACCAAGATTTTATGAGCTCTTAACATTTTGCACATGAGAAACAGGCTGACAGCTTTGAGCTAAAGACTTGGTTAACTTTGATGGTGATAATGTGATTGAACAGAGATATTCCTAGACACTGATACCTAGTTGAGTTTGCCAAACTGGATTTCAAATTTTCTTGGCATTGGAAATTTGTTTTAGCCCCTTCCATTTTTCTCTCCCTGTAGATGTAAGTCTAAACAGTCTTATTAAATAAAACAGAGAGCCAAATAAAGAGTGAAAACCTCAAGAGGTCACGGCACTAGTGAATAGCCTTTAGCTTACCAGCCACTGCCATCCTTCACCTGAAAATAGAAACCTACTTCCTATGTGTCTGTATTTTTTATTGACATTCTATTCTGCCTTCTAATTGGTTCTAAACCCAACCACATGACTTCTTCGTCAATGTCTGTCTATAAAGACCTCCAGGTCTCTATGGTTGGTACTTGGATTAAAGGCATGTGTCACCAAGCTGGCTATGTCCTTGAACAGACTCTGCCTGCCTGTGATCAGATTAAGGGTGTGTGCTACCACTGCCAGATTTCTGCTAAATGGCTTGCTATTAGCTCGGACCCCCAGGCAACTTTATTTATTAACATACAAATAAAATCTCATTTCAGCACAAATAAAATATCACCATATTTTTATTTGTGAACATATGATTAGTTTGCTAGTTTTAAAGGGTCACAGGTGAAGACAAATTGTGCTTTGGTTGTTTCCAGGTTCGGATTATTACAAACAAAGCTGATACGAACATAGCTGAGCAAATGCCCCTGTGGTATGATTGAGCATTCCTTGGGTATATGCCCAAGAATGATATAGCTGGGTCTTGGGGGAGATGGAACCCAATTCTCTAAGGAAGCACCATATTGATTTCCAAAGAGGCTGTACAAGCTTGCATTCTCACCAGCAGTGGAGGAGAGTTCCACTTGCTCCACATCCTCTCCAGCATAAACTGTCTTCTGTGCTTTTGATTTTAGCCATTCTGACAGGTGTAAGGTGGTATCTCAGAGTCGTTTTGATTTGCATTTCCCGGATACTTAGGGATGATGAGCACTTCCTTAAATGTCTTTCAGCCATTTGAATTTCCTCTGTGGAGAATTATCTGTTTAGTTCTATAGCCCATTTCTTAATTGGACTGTTGGGCATTTTGATGTCTAATTTCTTGAGTTCTTTATATATTCTGGATATCAGCCCTCTGTCAGATGTGGGGTTGGTAAAGACATTTTCCCATTCTGTAGGCTGTCACTTTATCTTGTTGACCGTGTCCTTTGCTCTACAAAAGCTTCTCAGTTTCAACAGGTCCCATTGATTGTTTCTCTCAGTGTCTGTGCTACTGGTGATATATTTAGAAAGTGATCTCCGGTGCCAGTGCGTTCAAGAGTACTTCCTACTTTCTCTACTATCAGGTTCAGAGTAGCTGGATTTATGTTGAGGTCTTTGATCCACTTGGACTTAAGTTTTGTGCATGGTGACAGATATGGATCTATTTGCAGCCTCTACACATTGACATCCAGTTATGCCAGCACCATTTGTTGAAGATGCTTTCTTTTTTCCATTGTACATTTTTGGCTTCTTTGTCAAAAATTATATGTTCATAGGTGTGCGGGTTAATGTCAGGTTCTTCAATTAGATTCCATTGGTCCACATGTCTGTTTTTATGCTATTACCAAGCTGTTTTTATTACTGTAGCTCTACAGTAGAGCTTGAGGTCGGGGATTGTGATGCCTCCAGAGGTTGTTTTATTGTACAGGATTCTTTTGGCTATCCTGGGTTTTTTGTTTTTCCATATGAAGTTGAGTATTATTCTTTCCAGATCTGTGAAGAATTGTGTTGGTAATTTGATGAGAATTGTCTTGAATCTGTAGATTTCTTTTGGTAAGATTGCCATTTTTACTATGTTAATCCTGCCTATCCAGGAGCATGGGAGATCTTTCCATTTTCTGAGATCTTCTTCAATTTCTTTTTTCAGGGACTGAAAGTTCTTGTCATATAGGTCCTTCACATGCTTAGTTAGCGTAACCCCAAGGTATTTTATATCATTTGTGGCTATTGTGAAGGGTGATGTATCTCTGATTTCCTTCTCAGTCTGTTTGTCTACTGTATATAGAAGGGCTACTGATTTTTTTGAGTTGATCTTGTATCCTGCTATGTTGCTGAAGGTATTTATTAGCTGTATCAGTTCCTTGGTTGAATTTTTGGGGCCACTCATGTATACTAACTTGTCATCTACAAATAGGGAGAGCTTGACTTCTACCTTTCCAATTTGTATCGACTTAATCTCTTTTTGTTGTCTTATAGCTCTGGCTAGAACTTCAAGTACTATATTGAATAAGTAGGGGGATAGGGGACAGCCTTGCCTTGTTCCTGATTTTAGTGGTATTGCTTTGAGTTTCTCTCCATTTAATTTGATGTTGGCTGTTTGCTTGCTGTAGATTGCCTTTATTATGTTTAAGTATGTTCCCTGTATTCCTGATCGCTCCAAGACCTTTATCATGAAGGGGTGTTGGATGTTGTCAAATGCCTTTTCTGCATCTAGTGAGATAATCATGTGTTTTTTTTTTTCCCTTGAGTTTATTTATATGGTGTATTACCTTGACGGACTTTCGTATGTTGAACCACCCTTGCATCCCTGGCATGAAGCCTACTTGATCATGGTGGATAATTGTTTTGATGTGTTCTGGGAGTCTGTTTGCCAGAATTTTATTGAGTATTTTTGCATCAATGTTCATGAGGGAGATCGGTCTGTAGTTCTCTTTCTTTGTTGCATCTTTGTTTGGTTTAGGAATCAGGGTAATTATAGCCTCATAGAAGGAGTTTGGTAATATACCTTCTGCTTCTATTGTGTGGAACAATTTAAAGAGTATTGGTATTAAGGCTTCTTTGAAGATCTGGTAGAATTCTGCAGTGAAACCATCAGGTCCAGGGCTTTTTTTGGTTGGGAGACTTTTGATGACTGATTCTACTTCCTTAGGGGTTACTAGACTATTTAAATGGTTTATCTGGTCTTGATTTAACTTAGGTATGTGGTACCTATCCAGAAAATTATCCATTTCTTTTAGATTTTCCAGTTTGGTGGAACAGAGGTTTTTGAAGTATGACCTCATGATTCTCTGGATTTCCTCATTGTCTGCTATTATGTCCCCCTTTTCATTTCTGATTTTGTTAATTTGGATGCTCTTTCTCTGTCTTTTGGTTAGTTTGGATAAGGGCTTGTCTATCTTGTTGATCTTCTCAAAGAACCGACTCTTTGTTTCATTAATCCTTTGTATTGTTCTCTTTATTTCTATTTTATTGATTTCAGCTCTCAATTTGATAATTTCCTGGCGTCTGTTCCTCCTTGGAGACTATGCTTCTTCCTGTTCAAGGGCTTTCAGGTGTGCTGTCAGGTCACTAGCATGAGATATCTCCAGCTTCTTTATGTGGGCATTCAGTGCTATGAATTTCCCTCTTAGCACTGCTTTCATGGTATCCCATAAGTTTGGGTATGTGGTGTATTCATTTTCATTGATCTCTAGGAAATCTTTAATTTCTTTCTTTATTTCTTCCTTAACCCATTGGTGATTCAGTTGAGCATTATTCAGTTTCCATGAGATTGTAGGATTTCTGTAGTTTTTGTTGTTATTGAAATCAAACTTTAAATCATGGTTGTCGATAGAAAACAGGTTATTCCAGTTGTTTTGTATCTGTTGAGATTGACTTTGTGTGTGGCCAAGTATGTGGTCGATATTAGAGAAGGTTCCATGGGGTGCTGAGAAGAATGCATATTCTTTTTTGTTTGGGTGGAATGTTCTGTAGATATCAATTAAGTCCATTTGAGCCATAACATCCGTTAAGTCCATTATTTCTCTGTTAAGTTTCAATTTGGCCGATCTGTCCAGAGGTGAAAGTGGGGTGTTTAAGTCTCCCACTATTAATGTGTGGGGTTTTATATGTGATTTAAGCTTTAGTAATGTTTCTTTTACATATGTGGGTGCCCTTGTGTTTGGGGCATAAATGTTCAGAATTGAAACTTCATCTTGGTGGATCTTTCCTGCAATGAATATGTAATGTCCTACATCATCTCTTTCATTGATTTTAGTTTGAAGTCTATTTTGCTGGATATTAGGATGGCTACTTCAGCTTGCTTCTTAAGACCATTTGATTGGAAAGTCTTTTCCCAGCCTTTAATTCTTAGGAGGTGTCTGTCTTTGAATTTGAGGTATGTTTCTTGTATGCAGCAGAAAGATGGGTCCTGTTTTCATATCCATTCTGTTAGTCTGTGTCTTTTTATAGGTGAATTAAGACCATTGATATTAGGGGACATTAATGACCAGTGATTGTTCGTTCCTGTTGTTATTTTTAGTTTTTGTTGGTAGTGTGTGTGTACTTCTCTTCTTTAGGGTTTACTGCTGTGGCGTTATCTATTGCCTGTGTTTTCATGGGTGTATCTGCCTTCCATAGGTTGGAATTTTCCTTCTAGTGCTTTCTGTAGGACTGGGTTTGTGGATAAGTATTGTTTAAATCTTGTTTTGTCTTGGAAGGTCTTGTTCACTCCATCTATGATGATTGAATGTTTTACTGGTTATATTATTCTAGGCTGGCATCCATGGTCTCTTAGTGTCTGCATTATATCTGTCCAGGTCCTTCTGGCTTTCAAAGTCTCCATTGAGAAATCGGGTGTTAGTCTGATGGGTTTGCCTTTATAAGTCACTTGGCCTTTTTCCTTTGCTCCTCTTAATATTCTTTCTTTATTATGTACATTTTGTTGGTTATTATGTGGCGAGGGGACTTTTTTGGGGGGTCTAGTGTGTTTGGTGTTCTATAGGCTTCTTGTATCTTCATACATTTCCTTCTTTAAGTTGGGAAAGTTTTCTTCTACGATCTTTTAAATATATTTTCTGTGCCTTCGAGTTGGTAGTCTTCTCCTTCCTCTATCCCTATTATTCATAGGTTTGGTCTTTTCATGTTTTCCCAAATTTCTTGGACATTTAGGGTCATGATTTTGTTGGCTTTAGTGTTTTCTTTGACTGATGAATCTATTTCTTCTACCGTATCTTCAACACCAGAGATCCCCTCTTCCATCTCTTGCATTCTGTTGGTTATATTTGCCTCTGAAGTTTCTGTTCATTTAATCAAATTTTCTATTTCCAGCATTCCCTCTGTTTGTGTCTTCTTCATTTTTTTTTTTCTATTTCCCTTTTCAGTTCTTGGACTATTTCCCTCATCTGTTTCATTTCTTTTTCATGATTTTCGTTCAAGGACTCATTGTCCTTTCCTCTAGTTTTTTTTTTTTTTTAATAGCATTCTTTCCATTTTTTTGTTTGTCTAGTCCTCCACTTCATTTTTGATTTCTTCTATATAAGGCTCTAGCCTCTTCATGATGTTACTTATAAGGTTATTTTCTTCTGCTTCTTCCATTCTGTGATGTTCAGGTATAGCTGTTGGAGAAGGGCTAGGTTCTGATGATGCTGTATTGCTCTTTATTTTGTTGTATGTACTTCTGCCTTGACATCTGCCCATCTCCTCCTGGGTTGGTTCTTGGTCTTATCAGTGCACTTGGTCCAGACAGAGCTGAGAGATTTAGGAAGCCTCTCTCTGGTCCAGATGGAAGCTCTGGTCCAGATGGGAGCTCTGGTCCAGATGGGAATGCTGGCCGGATGGGAGCTGGGGGCTGGACTCTGAGTCTCAGGAGGTCCCTGGGGTCTCTGGATGGGAGCTGGGGACTTGAGTCCAGATGGGAATTCCAGGGTAGGAAGGAAGCTGGGGGCTGGTTTCTAAGTCTCAGGAAGTGGCTGGGATCTCCATATCTTGTCCAGATGTGAGCTCCCAGGCAGGATGGGAGCTGGGGCCTGGTTTCTGATTCTCAGGATGCGCCTGGGGTCTCAGGCAGATGGGTGTGGAGATATTAGCATCTGCCTGCATTGCTAGAACGTGGGCCTAAGTTGGGCAGGTCTTTCTGGGATGGCTGGTGCCCAGGGATGGGTCCTAGAGGTGGAGGCTTCTCTTACTATAACCCCAAGCACTCACCTCTGGTCCAGATAGGAGTTCTGGGGCAGGATGGAAGCTGAGGGCTGGTATCTAAGTCTCCAGAAGTGACTGAGGTCTCTGGCAGATGGGTGTGGGGACAGGGTGTGGAGGTTGTAGGGTCCACCGGAGGGTCTTGGAGAGGGGGAACCTTCCCAGCAGTGTTAGCAGGTCCTGGCCTATGGCCAGAACCTGGGGCCAAGTTGGGCAGGTCTTCCCCCAATGGCTGGTGCCCAGGTCTGGGACCTAGGTGTGAGCCTCTCTGGGTGTGAGTCCAGGCACTCACCTCTGGTCCAGATGGGATTTCCCAACACCCATATGTCTTAAAAGACCCTTGGTCTAGTGACAGCTATCATCTTGTCTACAACTTTGCATTTACTGGACTTGAGTTCATAGCAGTCAGTATTTATGCAACATACTTTCGAAATCTTGGTGAATGCTTTGTAATATAGACCAATATCTGGGGTCACAAAACCTTTCAGATGTCTCACGTGGTCATTATCAAAACAATATCTATATCCTCCATCTTTCTCCCTCTGTAACCTACAGAAAGTCAGCATACATCCTTCATCTCTCTCTCTCTCTCTCTTTTTTTTTTTTGGATAAAATATGAAATTTGATCCGGGAGGTGGTGGTGCATGCCTTTAATCCCAGCACTTGGGAGGCAGAGCCAGGCACATCTCTGTGAGTTTGAGGCCTTCCTGGGCTACCAAGGGAGTTCCAGGAAAGGCACAAAGCTACACAGAGAAACCCTGTCTCAAAAAACAAAACAAAACAAAAAACCAAAAACAACAACAACAACAAAACATGAAATTTGTCATTTTGATTTAGGCTAATCTTATTTAACATGATGATATGCACCTATTTTCTTTCAGTGACACCATGCTTCTTTTTAAGGCTGAATAAAGCTCTGTTGAATCAATATAAATATTTTCTTTTCCAATTCACCTGTTAATGCATGTCTAAGCTTTTATGAAGAGTGTTGCAATAAACGCAGATGTAAGATTATCTCTGTGGCATGCTAACTTAGATTCCTTCTGCTGTATACCAGAAAATGATATGACACATAACAACTTCACAGTTGCAGATATATAACTTAGCATTACTCTACCACACAATAAAAGAAAGTTTGTTATAACATTAAAGTTTTAGCATCTACAAGTATTCACATTTCTGCACAAAGAGATGAATATATCTGTGTAGATATATATGTATGTATATACAATCATCCTTTTATTCCACATCCTTCATCTCTTAACATCTATAATCCTTATCATCTCTGTTATTCTATCCTGTGAGGTCTTTGGGTACATCTGTGTTTAATACAACCACATCAGCAATGATCTTCCTAAACTTCAGCTCATTATTTATAATTTTGTTATTCCATTCTCTTGTTCTGAGCTTCTTGCCAAATCACACACTTTATCCTATCTCCTATATCCTCTGTATCTCACCCCTGAATGCTATGGTGCTCAACCTTTAGGCACCTTCAACTCTCCCATGACCCTAATGTAGACTCTTGACCCTTGACCCATGACGCAAAAGCCCTTATAATTTTCTTTATATTAATTTTAATCAAATCATGTCCACTGCATCTCAAAGAATTTTGTTGTGTTCGCATTTCCTCAATCCTCATATTTACCATACACTCCCAGAACCAATTTTCTTTACTTTCATGGCTTAAATATAACATGTCTGTTAAAAAAAAAATTTTGTTTGATATTTTACCTCAAGTGTGGCAATACCGAGATAGACTATGCAAACATTAGGAAGTTAGACATAATTTGGGGCAGTCAGTGAAGGAGGTCACTCTGAACTAAAGACCATTCAGCATGATCAAAATCTAAATTCAGAGTCTTTTTTAAGAAAAGTTCCTGACTGTCTGAAGAGAAATAGTTCTCATAGATCATCCTTTGTCATATGTGTAGTTGGTAAAAATATTGTCCCATTCTGTAGCCTGTCACTATATACAAATGACAGTACCTTTTTCCATGCAGAAGCTTCCCAGTTGCATGGAATCCCATTTATTAATTGTTGATCTTTAGTGCCTGTGTTCACACTTTTTTTTCTAGAAGGTCTTTTCCTGTGCCAATTAGTTCAAGGCTACACCCCACTTTCTCTTCTATTGGGTTCAATGAATCTGGATTACATTGAGGTCTTTGATCTATTTAGAGTTGCCTTTCTTCAGGGTAATGAGAATGCATCTATTTGGATTCTTCTACATGCAGATATACAGGTTGACCAGCACATTGGTTGAAGATGCTATCTTTTTCAATGTATATTTTTGGCTTCTTATCATACATCTTGCAACCATGGGAGTGTGCATTTATGTCTAGGACTTGAATTTGATTCTATTTGAGGCAGATAAGGCTGAAAGCACTGGGCCATGACTTAAGCAAACAAAGAGCTGTGACATGTGCAGTAGCATCCTGACCCAGAGCAGCCTGAAACTGGACCCCCAAGATGACAACTACCAATGTAAGAACCAGGGCCAAGCCAAGAAATGCCATAGCAGCTGGAAGCAAAGCCCACCAAACAGCACACACATAAATACCTCAGTTCTTTTTTTAATAGAGAAGATTTCTTGCATATCTCCCAGAGTCTGTGTCATTGGTTCTGCATCTGTATACTGACTGCCCTCGGGATCAGTGACAGTGGGACCCCAGCTGCAGAGCCAGCAACATCTATTGATCAGTGTGTCTATCCTAGTACCTATATCATCCCATTATTATTACTATAGCTCTGTGGTACAACTTAAAATCAAGAATGGTGATAATTCTAGTAGTTCTTTTATTTGTCAGGACTGTTTTTGCTATGCTCAATTTTTTTCCATATGAAACTATGAATTGTCCTTTCAAGATCTGTGAAGACATGATTTGGAATTTTGTGACAGTTTGCATTGAATCTGTAGACTGGTTTATGTAGGATACTACATTATTCCCACAAATCCATGATCTTTCAGTCTACTGATATCTTCTTTAATCAGTTGAAGGTTTTATCATACAAGTTTTTCACTTGCTTGTTTAGATATAACCCAGATATTTATATTAATTTGGCCTATTGTCATGAGTAATGTTCCACTGATTTCTCTCTCACTCCATTTGTCATTTACATATAAGATGACTATTAATTTTCTTGGTTATTTTTTTATCAGAGACTTTGCTGAAATTGTTTATCACATGTAGATGTTTCCCAGTGGAATTTTTAGGATCAATACTACAATATTATATGCAAATAAATATACTGTGCCTTCTTCTATTCCAATTTGTATCCCCCTGATCCTCAGTTGTCTTGATTGTTCTAGCTAAGACTTCAAGTACTATATTGACTAGGTATGGAGAAAGCGGAAGACTTTGTATTGTTCTTGATTTTAGTGGAACTGCTTCAAGTTTCTCTCCATTTAAGTTAATGTTGGCTATGAGTTTGGTTTAAATTGTCTTTATTATGTTAAGATATGTCCCTAGTATCCATAATTTTTTACAACCTATGTCCTATGTCATGCAGGGAGGTTGGATGTTTGTCAAAAGCCTTTTCTGCATCTAAAGAAATGATCATGTTGTCTTTTTATTTCAGTTTGTTTCTATGGCAGATTACATGTATTGATTTAAATATACTGAACTGTCCCTATACCCCAAGAATGCAGCCTGCTAGAACATGATGAATGATTGTTTGATGTGTTCAGAGATTCTGTTTTCAAGTATTGGATTGAGAATTTTTGCACTTGTGCTGAAAGGGAAGTTGGACTGTAATTCTCTGTTTTTGTTGGGTCTCTCTCTGTGGTCCTTGTATCAGGATAATTGTGGACTTATGAAATGAATTAGAAATGTCCCTTCTGTTTCTGTTTTGTGGTATAAGTTGAGGAGTACTGGATTAATTCTTCTGTGAAAACCCAGTAGAATTCTGTGCTAAAACTATTTTGTTCTGAACTTGGAGGATGGGTTTAAACAATGAGTAGAGGTAGGAAAGTTAGGAGGGGAAGATTCTGTGGTCCACTTGATGTGGGGTTATGAGGAGGAAGGTAGATTTCATGCAGACAACTATAAAGATGTAGAGTGTACTGGTTTGAATTCATTACTGGTAGCCCCAAAATACTCAGTATGTGACAGAGTCACATTAGGGAAAAAAAAAATCAAGAAGCTCTTTCCCTTGGGATTTAATCAAGAACAAGTCCAGTCATAAATTATTTACTTCTACCTCCTGTTGTCTTCCATCATTCTCTGTCTGTTTTATCAGCCTGAATCAGTGCCTAACTGAATGATGACTTGTGGATCTATCTTCCCTGAATGTTTCTGTCTCTCTGCGTGCTTCACAAAAGACTTTTCTCTGTATTGATTGAACAGCATAGAAGCTTCACATGGAGTAAGGAATGAGAGATACTTTACCAAAGTATTTAAAAGAATTTTTACAAGGGATTAAGACACTGACACCAACTGTTTTCAGCTGACTCAGATAAGAAACAGTGCTGTAACATCACTGACATAGATATATCTACCTATATCTGTATCACTTCCAACATTTATTGTGTATATTTGTTTCATAAGGTTGATTTCAAATTAGCTGTTTTAATCATTTATTACTATAATATACATATGCACCAGCATTATTCTTGTGTGAGGGCATAGAAGATTATACATTAGCTTAGGTTGTTAAAACCGATTACATGAGAAATCTAAAGCAAGTAAGGTTGATTGTTACATTGTTCTCTCTCTCTCTCTCTCTCTCTCTCTCTCTCTCTCTCTCTCTCTCTCTCTCTCTCTCCCTCTTTGGTTTTTTGAGACAGGGTTTCTCTGTGTAGCTTTGCGCCTTTTCTGGATCTTCCTCGGTAGACTAGGCTGGCCTTGAACTCACAAACATCCACCTGGCTCTGCCTCCCGAGTGCTTGGATTAAAGGCGTGCACCACCATCACCAGGCTAAACTATGATATTCTTTTTTTTTTTTTTTAACCAGAGCTGAGTACCGAACCCGGGGCCTTACATTTGCTAGGCAAGTGCTCTACCACTGAGCTAAATCCCCAACCCAACGTTGTTCTCTTAAATGCAGGTTCATCACAAATACTAAGCATATAGTTGAATAGCAGTATTGAATCTAAAATGCTCAAAGTACATTAACTCTGCCTGTGAGGTCCAGTAAAACTTCCAGTCTCTTCAAATGTAAGAGTCATTTTCATAATGATACAATCAAGAAGTATAGTGTAGTTGTAACTTCACACTTTGCCTTTGGTCCCTGTTCCCAAGATTATAGTCCCTGCCTGGTTCTATTACAGGGACTCTTAACTTCAGACACCACAGGAGAGAAGAATGACTTTACACTTTTAGCCTGCCCTTCTGTGATGCTCACTACTCAGCTAAAAGTTTCTGTTGCTTATTTTTTTTTTTTCAAAGGTGATGTAAAGTCCTTCGGCATAACTACTGTTATGGTCCTTCCTGTGACATTGTCCTGTCATCCTCTTAGGGTATAAGCACTGTGAACATTCAGTCTTCATCTTGGGAGTTGCTATCAACTTTGTAGCTATATGAGGGTTGTAGGTCCCATTGGCAACTGAGTCCCCATCCAGCAGCCAGCTTCACAGATGCATCCTATCTGCATAGGTGAGTAGCTTTTCTTCAGGTACCAAGTCTTCAAAGGTCAGGGCAGTCTCTGGAAGGTGGGTGAGTTCAGACTTCCAAAATGATCTTTGTCTTTCAGGAAAGGGCTACTGCACAGGTTGAATTTTCATAGTGGGAACAATCAGCCAGAGACCTGACACCAATGTGATATGATGAAGGCTACAGGTGAGAGACTATGATGGATTCACACTTGAAGCTCTTTTCCAAGACAATGGCCTCCTATCTGCTTCCAGGAAGGAGGGGTCCTGGTGACTAAAACAGTTTATTACCTTTTCTAAGATTTATCTGTTCTACTTTTAATTTTGTAATCTTAGGCTTGTGCAGTGGGTTGGTAAAACTCTCCCAGAATTTAGAGGGTTATAAGAGCAATTTGAGAGTTGTTTGATATCTTCTGCATATTTACACCTCAGATTCTGCTTTCCACTGAGCTTTATATGCATGCAGATTTTTTTCTTTATTGGAAATGTCTGTGAAGATTGGCATAGTGAGAATTTAATATCCTTCTTAGAGGGCTGTTATCTGGGTTGTAAAAAGAGGAGCGAGTGGTAAACTGATGTCTCAATATTTGAATTTCAAGTCCATGGGCATTTGACTAAGTGAATAATTACAACCTCATGTCACTTAGGTCTGAGCCCTCTGATATGTGAATTTCCCTCAGACATGGATGTTCATGTCCCCCTGAATTTGATTTCTGTTTGTTTGATTTTTGAGACAGAGTTTATTTATGTAGTCCTTGATGTCCTGAAACTTGTTCTATAACCAGGCTAGCCTCAAACTCATAGAGATCTTCTGGCCTCTGCTCACTAGGGGCTGGGATTAAAGACATGTGTCACTAATCCCAGCCCTAATATTGCTTTTGAATCACACAGATATGTCAATTATTATTATGCTATGTGTTAGGTACCCATTGCATCATTGGCTGACAATATATTAGTATCTGTCAATTTCTGTAACACTTACAATTGTATTAAAGTATATGACCCACAATTCAGAAGGCATGCTCTTATTGTTCAATAATTCCATACAGCCCCTATGTGCTTTAATTTCAATGCAAAAAGGTGAAGAATCTCACTAGTGATCCTCCTATTGAATAAACAACTTCATTGCATCTTGTTGTAAATATATTTTTTTTTCTATTTCCATGTCTCTAGACATGTTTAAGTTTGATAGAGTTATATTCTAAATAATATATGCCAAATTAAAAGGTTAGAAATTAATGTTGAAAACAGTTAAAAGCCAACATAAACACATATAGGTACATGCAGACATATATAAATGCAATTACATGTATGTGTTTGCAAAAGGAGAACTCAAATGTAATCATTCCTGACAGCTGATAGTCACTATTTTCTTTGATTTTTTCTTACTCTCTATTTTTTATTCTGAAATTGTATTGTTTTTATTATTCCCTATTATTCATTCTCATTTTTTATCTTGGAGAAATTTATAGGTATTTTGATCATTTTCATACTTACCCCACTTCACACAGTTACACCATGTTTCTTTACCCATGCATGTTTGGGCTTTTTAAATTTCTTAATGCATAAAGCATAGTGTAGTGGATAGGCATCCCAGCATTGGCCTGGAAGTTCCAACCCCCACTGAGGCTTCGGTAATGGTCACACCCACAAGGCGGGGCAGAGGAGGAAGCGGAAGACGAAGGATCGGGAAGGACTCGCTCTCTTGGTTCCGGGACGCGGGACGCTAGAGGTGGACCGAGCAGAGTTCTCCAGAGAACGCTGCCGAACTACCCTATACCTTTGCCAGACTCTGCGACCTACCCCTTCATTTGTAAGTTACCCCACAAAATAAACCTCCCTTTTAACTACGTGGAGTGGCCTTAATAATTTCACCAATAGCATAGCTTGTGATGCCCACATGGTATTGGGTGTGTGATCATCTGCTATGTCATTGTCAAGCTACTAGGGGCACATTTCCAAAGGAAGCTGAAGCCACCTAGTAGTTATCAGTTGTCAATAGCATCTTAGTTAGGAGTTACTATTTTCTGTGGAGTCAGACAGTCTCCTTTCTTCAACCTTTTACTTGTTACTGGGAGCATGTTAACCTGTAGTGTTTCTGCAACTAGGACATTCATCTGATCATTTCACTAGTGCACTGTGGATATTAAACCAGCAATTAACTGTAAAGTGCTTGGGAAATGCTAAGACCTATTAATGGCATAATGAAGCTTAATTTTTACTACAATGTCCCAGTTAATTATCTGTAATTCAAACAATACCAATTCACGGAGACCTAGCCAACTACTTACTAGAAAGACACATTTTAACATTAGCTATGAATGTAAGGTAATATTGTGTTTGCAGTCCATTGTTTGGCATGCTAAGAAAAATGAAGTCCAACTCATTTAACAGGTGTGCTTTAGACATGTTTTGCATTGATCCAGGGCCATGACAGAATGAACTCCAGGGGTTGGGGATTTAGCTCAGTGGCAGAGCGCTTGCCTAGCAAGCGCAAGGCCCTGGGTTCAGTCCTCACCTCTGGAAAAAAAAATGAATGAACTCCAGAGACCTGGCTGTGGGGGTCTTCTTCATGTCACAGACTGCACTGGGAATGCTGGGGAACTCAGCCTTGTTTTGTTGTTTTATCATTGCTGACTTCTCTGGAATCAGGGCAAAGCCCATAGACCTGATTGTCAAACACTTGACCTGGGCCAACTTAATGGTTCTCTGCAGAGGAATGCCACAGACCATTGCTGCTTTTAGTCAGACTTTCTATATAGATTGTGTTTCATGTAAGGTTACCTTATATTTTTATAGAGTTGGCAGAGGAGTATCGCTTGCCTCTACATCCCCTTTGAGTATCTTTCAGGCCATCACCATCAGCCCTAGTAATTCCAGGTGTTCAAGCTCAGAACCCCCAGGATTATTGGTCTGGGACTATGCTGGGCCCTTCAGCTGTTGTTATATATTTTCATTCCTGTATATACAAATGACATTAGCAGTGGAAGAAATGTTATTGGGATACATGATTTTGGATATTGTATTTTATAAATTCTGAGAGACTA
This sequence comes from Onychomys torridus, assembly GCF_903995425.1. Classification (NCBI taxonomy): domain Eukaryota; kingdom Metazoa; phylum Chordata; class Mammalia; order Rodentia; family Cricetidae; genus Onychomys; species Onychomys torridus. The sequence goes on from NC_050443.1 coordinate 5,493,106, forward strand.
ATCAGCACACTTATAGTAATCCTAATGGCATCCAATGATATAATCTTTGTGGGACTGATGACATGGGCCAGTGGCTACATGGTGTTTATCCTGCTCAAACACAAGCAGAGGGTGCAACATATCCACAGAGCTCTGTCTCCTCGGACATCGCCTGAGACCAGAGCCACCCAAAGCATCCTCACCCTAGTGAGCAGTTTTGTGCTCTTCTATGCAACCTCTATTGTCTTTACATCTTACCTGTCTGCCCTTGAAGAAACCACTAGGTGGCTGTCTAACATTGGTATGGCCATGTCTGCATGCTTTCCAGCATTCTGCCCCTTTCTGCTCATCAGACACTATGGTTCCTACTTCAAGCTCTGCTGCACTAGTTCTTACCAGACAACACACTGTGATTGTGCAGTCAGAGAGCTCTAAAAGCTGTATTTTCTGCATCCCTCTATCCATGTCTTCTACTCAGTGTTTATTCTGTGAACACACTGTCAATATCAACCTTTGCAGAAGTCACTGATTGTCTACAAAGTTTCTTCCCAATGCAGTTTGTCACATAGTGTGGGACACAGGTAAACCAAGCTGTATGATATGAGTGCTGAAAAAATAACTACTCACTGTGTTAATAGAGAATATCACAGTAGCAGAGAGAATTAAACTGTGGGCTTTATGTGGAATGTAGTCCTTCAGGTGAGATTCTCTGAGGATAAGATTTTTGTAATCGAGACTGTCACCATTAGCCCAAAAGTTAACCATTGCAGATTGCTCCTGGACCATCAAATCAAGAGATGGTGGCTGTCAGAAAGTAAGAACAAGTGAAGAGGATGAAAAGGGTCAGAATGGCTCAGGGATGGTAAGGAACCCTGCTAGTGTGGCTACTGAAGGGAAAGTAGACTCAGTCAGTAGACACCGTGTCTCTTAAATCTAAAGTATAACTCACATCGCTGGAAAAAATGTTTAGAAAAACATTTTTAGAAGTCAGCTTTAGATAAACTTTCAAATGAAAATGTTTAGAGTTGAACTGTAGTAACTGCATAAAAATAATTACTGGATACATTTACATATGTAAGCATTAAGTTGATAGTTTAAATTAAGATGAATGACAAGTGGGAGACTACACGTGGATTAACATGTAGCACAGTTTGTTGTCCCTGTTTTGGGGAGGAAGAAGTGGGAAGATTGTGTATTTGAGTCCAGCTTTGGTGACATAGTAAAACTCTGTCACAAAACACAAAAATACAAAAAAAAAAAAGAAAAAGTTGGAAAGTTGGAGTGTTCTGAATTATGATCAGAGGTAAATCTAGGATACATAATTTAAAGAGAACATTTAAGCAAACTCTGGTGCTATAAAGTCTGTCTAGGGGAGTACCTCCATCTGTTCTACTTTAAAATTGTTGTTAGTATTGATCATTAATTCCAAAGCTAACTGATGTAAAACACTAATCTGCTTTGAAGAGAAGGGAATTCTGCCTGCACTTCCCATGACGGCCAAGGATGCTGCACTGGTGCTCCCATGTTATCCAGGCTATGAGCCCATTCCACAGAAATTGTGCTTCTACTCTTATTCATATGGTTCAGCTCCTTAATTGAGCTTTCCTCTCACTGATGATCATTTAGAGCAGTACATAGTATTTACTTGACAAATTTAACTTATCTATCTACAATCCATTTTTAAGGTAAATTTATATTTGACTTCATGGATGTCTATGTTTTGTATGAGGAATGATCCACAATTGCCATGCTTTCAGTTTTACAAAGGGAGATTATTAAGTATACACTCAGCAGCAGTGAAAGAAGAAAACAGCAAATACCTTGACAATAGTAAATGTTCAGATCAGACAGATGCTCAGAGCATCCAGTACATACTGATCTGGACAGCCCATGAAATATAAGGATCAGTAGGAGGATACAAATGGTGGGGAAGGAAAACATGGAGGAGTAGGGAGACGAAATTTGCCCTTAATATGTACTGTATGAGAGAAGAATTTTTAAAATATTGTTTATGATAAATAAACCATAACTACACATTTGAAATAAAGAAAAAAATTTCATTGAATGGTTCTGGCCTAACTGGATGTCTGCATCTAGAAGAATACAGATTGATCCATATTCATTACCTTGCTCAAAAGTTGAGCCAAGTGTGTCAAACAGCTCTACATAAAACCAGACACTGAACCTGTTAGGTATGTAATAGCCTTAAATGCATCAGCAGTGGAGACCATTTCCTGAAACAGAACACAGATATCACAGGCACTAAGATCAACAATTAACAAATGGGTCCTCATTGATTCAAAAAGTAACTATAAGGCAAAGGACATGGTCAACAGGACACAACAGCAGCCTCCATATTGGAAAACAATTTTCATCAACTCCACATCAGATAGAGGGCTAATTTCCAAAATATATAAAGAACTCAAGAAACTAGACAACAACAAACCAAATAATAAAATTAAAATGGCATATATATATATATATAAACACAGACTTTACAATAAAGGAATCTCAGAGGCCAAATAGCACTAAAAACATGTTCAACATCATTAGCTATCAGCTAAATGCAGAACAAAACTACTTTTAGATTCCATCTCACTCTTGCCAGAATGGCTAAAATCAGTAGTGAATATTACAGCTCGTGCTGGCAAGAATATGGAGCCAGGGGAACAATTCTCCCATTACTCTATCTCTAACTTCTCACAGATCCACTCCCACTTCCTTATCTCCAATTGAGTGTCCTGAAAAACAACAACAACAACAAAAAACCATCAGGTCCAATTTGTGCAGCATACATACACCTAAGTTTTTGCCATCCAATAGAGTATGGTCAACTTTTCAGGGGCCACAACCTTGAGGAAAACTGAATCTCCCCAGAAGCTGTCAAATAACAATTCATAGGTCCTTAGTCAGGTATTGAGGTGAGACATTGCATGTTAAGAGCATAGCTTGGGTGACTGAAATGATAATTACTCAAGACAGGGTTGTTATACATAGATGTTTTTAGTGAATCCTGAAACAGTACACACACCATGTTCAGAACTGATTCTTGTGAATAAATTAGGTAATCTTAATTAAATTTAATTATTTCTTTTTGATAAATCCTATGTTTCTAGTTATAGAATGAATTTGCTTCTCAATATAAAATATTAACAACAATAGCTTTCTATTGGCGTTTTATCTATAAATACAATATAAAGAATTATTATAGTAATACAAATAAATATGTACACACACACACACATATTTAGTGGAAATATATGCCTCAACTTTAAAGAAGCCCCATAACAGTGCATGACTGAAGTTACAGAATGTTAGTACATTGAGGAAAGAATTTTACTTAAGCCCAAAAATTCAAGAATATTCTGAAAAGCACAGAAGACACATTCTCCATATTATAAATACAATTAAATTTAACATAAAATTACTTTAATGGCTTGAATCTTATATAATACTTTTGAATTTCGTACCTGAATTTGGATTCTGAAGTAATGTTGGTAATTATGTATATGTTTTATTTTACAAAGTGACTCAAATATGAAAGTGCTACGTAAAATATTTCTATAAATGTTATGTAATGTATGTTAATCTGAACCTTGAAACTATAAAAGAAATGCAAAAATGTTTGATGCATTCTGTCTACATTGTTTAGTATATATTCCTCTATGCTACTAAGTTTTAGTTCTGAATATTTTTATCAAAACTATGAATTCACAAATACTCATTTGCAGCTTGATGTGTTTTGGGGCATCCTTTCATATTTATTCATAGTCTTATCTCTTTATAAGAATCATACCATACTATGTTTCTTGTTTTTCTGAAACCTTTTTCATTTAAGGTTTATTTTCAGGCTAAATTTGTTTATTGGGAGATAAGAACATTTTCATTTAATTTTGTATTTATGGTGACATATTGTCAAGAAGACCCTAAAGTTGTTATTTAAATTGATTCCATTCTCAGATCTTATTTAATATCCACTTTTTACCCACATACACTTAATTTGAAAATCATTCAAAACAATAAAAGAAGAGGGTGGAGAGATGCCTAAGTGAACTGGTCCAACTTGAGACACATTCCATGAGAGGGGAACTGTGCCTGACATCACCTGGACAGCCAGAAACCAGAGACTGGATAGCTCAAAGACCCAGAGTAGAACCAAACACCAAGTATGAGTAGAAAATAATCCTGTGAAATGATCCCTAAAGATCCTGTACTATAATCTTAGACTAGAGCCTAGCATAGTCACCATCAGTGAGGCTTCATTCAGCAATTGTTGGGAGCTGATGCAGAGATCCACAGTCAAACATTCAACAGAGCTCAGGGAATCCTGTGGAAGTGGGGAAGGGATTGTAGGAGGCAGAGGGGTCGAGGACACCAGGATAATATGCTTTACCAAATCATCTAGAGAACATATGGGCTGACAGAGATTGAATGGGCAATCAGGGATCTTGTATGGGTCTGACCTAGGTCCTCTACATATAAGTGACATTTGTGTAGCTTGCTGTTTTTGTGAGACTTGAAAGAGTGTGAATGAGGACTGTCTCTGACTGATTTTCCTGCTTTGGGGATGGCCATGGGGGCTAAGTACTCAGTACAACTATTTTTCTGCAGCGAGGAAACTTCAAAGAATCTATGTCATGGTCATATATACTTATTACATATTTTGGACAACTGTGTCATGCCTGTGTTTCAATCTGCCCTGATTCTTCTCTTTATGAATCAATTTGAACATCAGTTCAAAACATGAACAGACTATGAAATTTGCTTTTGCCATCAGGGATGTGGTTTTGTCCATATACAGCAGAGAGAAATATCAGATTCCACAAATGTTTACAAAAGCATGAAGCACCTGTAGTCAGTGGTTCAGAGCATCATTGGGGACTGCTAAGGGACATATAGTCAGATGTGTGAAAAGCAGACTTCATACCTACATACTTCATACACAATCAATGAGAGAGAGAGGAGAGAGGAGGGAGGGAGGGAGGGAGAGAGAGAGAGAGAGAGAGAGAGAGAGAGAGAGAGAGAGAAAGAAAGACAGACAAGACAGACAGACAGACTTGATCACACTTTATTTCAACTCTGAAGATTCTAAATCTAGTTACCCAAACACCCAGATCTGAATGAATACTGCAAATTAAATTTTATAATTTCCATTAACCAACTATATAAGATATAGAATAACATATATTACACTGCCACCCTCACGAAATACCTGCTTTTGAGTGCTCCCTTTCCAGACACTAATGCTGGGTTGCTGTATGCTGTAATATATGTTTAGGATTAAATGATCTCAACTCTTTAAGGGGAAGTGATCATCATTTCCCCTATAAGTCAACTGACAGCCTCCATCTGGGGACCAGAGATTATGTGCAGAGGAGTCTGTGCACTTTAAAAGTCCTGAAGTGCTACTAGAAATGATCAATGATGATGTCAATGAGGAGTTGCCCAGTTGGTTTCCTAAAACATAATCTCAAAAAGCAATAATCTGAAGGAATTCATGGATACTCTCATGGGCTATAAGAAGTTGAGCACAGGGCTCTGCTTGAGTTTTAATTACCTTGGCATTTTGACTTCCAGCTAATTTTGAGTGTGTTGAGAACATGGTGTCTCTCTTAAGCTTCATAGTATCACACTGTATCTATGCTTCCTCCTGGGCTTTGGTGACAAATGAAGCCTCATATAGTCAGGGAGAATTCTATGGTGTTTGTGTGCCATGGAGACAGTAGAATATGGTGTCAGAATGATGCTATTATGACATCATGGGAACCCATACAGGGAGAAGGGAGCATTGTGAAATTGATTATGGAGGACTTTGAAGCTGTGGGTTGTAAAGTTAATTTTTGTTTGAAACAGAGACTAATAAATATGTGGTTAACCAAGATGTGATTGCTGAATAGCATCTTGGCTAGAATCATGTTGAAGGATATTAAGGTAAGTGGATCAGTTTAGAACTCAGTTTGAGAGGAAGTAGAGGAGGAGTTGTTTAAGGCATAGGGGGAAGTGGGGGAGGAGAAGAAAAGGAAAAGAAGAAGGAGGAGGAAGAAGAAGGAGGAAGAGGAGGAGGAGGAAGAAGAAGAAAAAGAAGAGAAGGAGAAGGAGGAGAAGGAGAAGGAGGAGGAGGAGGAGGAGGAGGAGGAGGAGGAGGAGGAGGAGGAGAAGAAGAAGAAGAAGAAGAAGAAGAAGAAGAAGAAGAAGAAGAAGAAGAAGAAGAAGAAGAAGAAGAAGAAGAAGAAGAAAAGGGAGTAAGAATTCTCAATGATAAGATACAGCTTGTATACAAGTTTCACTAGATTTGGTGCCTAATGCCTCACAAGACTGTGAGTATAAGCATTAAACCCTGGATAGAAATATATTCTGAAAGTCAGTAGCTAAGGAATACCATAAAGTCACAACACACAACACACCTCACAGAAGAAATATATTGAGACAGGAAAAAATCAAGAGGGTACCTTCTGCTCAACAAGAAACAGCAGATAAATGATCAGAAGGTAGGACTTAAGTAGAGTTTCTTGGGGAGAGGTTGGAACTTTTCACATGAAGTTTTCTAGGTTGGAGATTGATGGAAATTCATGTCCAGAGATTGGGGTTTTTATTCTATAGAGTAGGGACAGTAGTTAGGGCAGTTAAGAGTGTTCTGTGGGTGGAACCTGGCAGTTGGAGGTCTTTAGGGGAGGGGGTCTGGCCACTCATGTGGCTTGAGGGGCTTACATTCCCCTTTTTTGTTTATCATTGATAAAAATCCAGTCACAAGAAAGGGGTCAATGTTATCATTAGACCATGTCCTGCTTAAACAGGACATTGATGCCTTTGGGTGAACTTGATCTTCACCATCAGGGAATATCCAGGGGTCATTGGCCTCTGGCTCAGTAGCTAGGGCCTGCTAATCCTGTAATACCAACTGATTGAAAGTCTGGCTAGAAATTTTTTGAATCTGTTGTTGAAGAAATCTAGACTACAAGTTTATAAGACAGGGTGTAACTAGTAGGATTAAGAAAATTAAATCTTATCTTAATTCTTAAAAAAAAATAAGAAATCCTAGCAAAGAGAGTTGGCATCCATGTGTTTGGGGGATAGCAGGTATGGTGGCAGCAAGCCCATGTTTCCTTTAAGATTACCTATACATGGATTCTTAACTATCAACCCTGGTGTTATGAGTTTTAAATTAACCCTTTTGTTAAATAAAATTTACATAATATTTTTACAAATCTTGAGATAAGATTTATGACTTAGCAAACGTTTCAGGATTAAATCAAAATCAAAAGAGTATGAGATGAGTAGCAATAGTCCCTATTGGGAATAGTCTGTCCAGGTTTTTTTGTTTTTTTGTTTTTTTGTTTTTTTGGTTTGTTTTGCTCTCCTGCCTGATATGGGAAAGAGATTTTGGGAGAAACCTTTAAACAAGCATACTTGTTTAGAGGAGTGAGAACCATACACAAACTCCAGAGCCAGATTTTAATTCAAGTGAGGCAGTATAAAATTCCAGTGTAATGCCACTAATATCAAAAACATACTTCAACCCTGGTAATACTGAGTCTAGTAAGCTGAGAACAAAGAAGTCTTAGAGATAAGAAATTTTTGACTCAGGGATGCAGACAGAGGATGCTTCAGGAGGGAGCAGAGAGATGCACCAGGCAGTGAAGAGTGTGTGTGAAGGATATGTGCTCTGGGCACCTTGGAGCTGGCCTACTGCTTTGCTTTACCTTCTTCTCTTAGGTCTGGTTCCTGGCTCCCAATTTGCAATAAACTAACAGATCCATCAACAGTGCCTTAAAAGATCTGACATTTGCACAGTGTTGAGGGAGAGACTAGACAAAAAGAAACAGGGCTTGGAGCAGAGAAAAGGGAGATGGGAAATGGTGAATTTCCCCAATCACTCAAAGTATTTGTAAAGGTTCCAAATATTATTAGGACTCAAGGTGCCATTAGGCGTCTCCTTGAAATGATTATCGAAGAAGTTTTGAGACAAAATTTGATTATAAAATGCATAAACTTAGGGCCCTTCAGATTGGGTGTCAGTAGGAGAAGCTGTGAGTTTTCTTAAAAGGCATCCCAAGAGAGAATGAGAGGATATTGATGATATGTTTCCATGAGTGAAAGAGAAGGAAAATGTTACTAGAGTCTCTAATAGTGGGCATTCCCAGGACTCAGAGGATTGAACAAGGACCATTCAGAATGTCATCACCACACCCAATGGGGGTCAGTGGCTCATCCACTGGTAAGATTCAGCACCTGGTACCAGGATTTCATAGAGGCCAGATGACAAAGCAAAAACTGAGCTCTAGGAGGAGAGTGTCATCCACAAGAAAGGATTGGGAATGAGGTCTCAAAAGCCACAGGGGCCTAGATGAGTTGTGGGGTTACAAGCATCTTTGAGGGGAAGGTAGAAGAAGAGAAAAGGAAGGGTCACAATAGCCTGGTTCGGCCTAAAGAAACTGCAGGAAAGCAGCTCCAAGTGTAGGGAATGGGTCATGAAAAGAGGGCTAGCTGTTGCCTCAAAGACCATGGCTAGGGGTATCTCCACCTCCAAGAATACCAGAGGGGTGCTGGAGACTCAACTGCATGTTCCTCAAATTCAGGGAAATGTTTTCACTGACCAAAGGAGACACTCACCTAATTGCTGCTATTGGATGAGCTGCTGTGTGATTGATGATCCAGGAGGTGAATCCAGGAGGTAGACTAGAAATGAGGGATAGAGTCCAGTATAGCTTAGGCACCCTAGGCACTAGGAGAGACTTTCCGAGGTTTCAGAACCAAATGAATGCATTACAACTCAAATGCAAAGGTATTCTGGCAGTTGGGAGCCAAGGAGTACCACAAAGTTACACACACAACAAAACTCACACAGAGATTTATTGGGAAGGAAAACACCAGGAGGGTGGCTTCCTCTGCCTAAGTGAGACACAACAGAGAACTGAGCAGAAGTCAGGGTTTATATAATTTCTTAGGGTGTGGCATGGGAGTGGGAAATTTCAGGATGAAGCTTTCCCACAGAGAGATTGGTGGGATTTCAAGTCTAGAAGTACAGCATTTTACTCAGAAGGGTGGGCACAGGGTACAGCTAATCTCGCTTGTCATGATGGCTTCTGGCAGGTCTTGGTGGGGCCTGGAGAGAACGTCTCCAGCTACACATAGCCTTCTGGATTCCAGCATGTGGACTTTGGAGTCATTCATAGAAGATCTTGATGAATAACACTGTATGAACTGGATAACCAAAGCTGCTGAATGCATCCCGACATAGTTTCTCTTTTAACTGCCATAGCATTTTTGCCCCTAGAGGCCACAGCCAGGCCACCTTTCCTCTCTGATCATTGGTATTAGCAGTGTTGACTTCAGGACCAGATATTATTTGGCATGTACCCATTGAGATTCTCCTAGAAGCATTATTAGATATGTGCTGCAGAACATCTGGGCTACTAAGGTCATGAACTGTGAAAGAGAATCTACTCCTAATGTTGTATAACTTTTTCCTCTGTGCTTGAAAACTTATGTCTAGCAAGGAATCTCCTCAAGCAGTGCCTTAGTTTGAGTTTTCTTGCTGTAAAGATAACCATGACTACAGTGACTCTGAAAAGGAAACAAATTTGTTGGGGCTGGCTTATAGTCTCAGAGATTCAGTACACTCTCTTTATGGTGAGAAGCAAAGAGGCATGTAAATAGACATGGTACTGGAGAAGGAGCCAATAATTCCCAATCCAGATTGACAGGCAGCAGGATGAGAGAGATACACAGGGTCTGGCTGGATCATCTGAAACCTCAAAGCCCATCCCCAATGACACACTTCCTCTAACAAGGCCATACCATTCCAACAAGGCCATGCCTCCCGGTACTACCATTCCCTATAAGCCTATGATGCCGGTTTTTATTCAAACCACCACAAGCAGGAAGCTAAAAGACTCAATATAACTTCAGGGATCCCTGATACTGATATGATTCACAAGATTCCCTTCTTCTAGGTAAACAATAAAAGCTTGGAGTCTTTCTCAGACAAGCCCATCTTCAAAGGAGACCCTTGAGAGAAGACAAACTGCTTGGAAGAAACAGAAACATCAGAACTGAATAGATGAGGATTAGACCAGCTGATTCTCTTGGAAAGGACACTCTCTCTAGCCCACTAAGTTGTCTGAAGGCTGTGAAGTGAACTCCAGATTTCTAGCTTCTGTGAGTTGTCTCACATGCTGAGGTGGATTTCAATGATAAATGTGATTTTCTTCTCTTGTAAATACCCCCTCATCGATATTCCTGTGAGTAACCACAATAAACCTCAAAGTTCACCAAGGTGGACTATAGTGATATCCATACTTTGGTCTGTTCTGGGATCCCTATCTGGGGTAAGTAGTCATGTGTGTTGTGTCTAGCCAGGGAATATTTTGTCATAGAGCAACAGCCACTCTGCTAGGCCAGCATAGCCCCTTATTTTGTCATATCCTTAGAACCACACATAAATGTAGCTCATATCCCTCACCAAAAAGCCTCTCTTTATATCAAATGAGACCACCATACACACACAAAAACAACAACAAAAACCCAGCTACAGTGTATACATCTGCATCACAGCTCCTGCATCTCTGGATCAGGGAACATCACAGAAGAGGAGGCAGAGAGACTGTAAGTTCCCAATGACAGAACATCTGCTGTGATTCTGGCCTATTTGAACCATTTTGGAACATTTGAAAATGTGTGACATGTTTCAAAATCAAATAATGATATAGGATTGTATGTATTAGTCTTGAAATTATATATACATGTTAGCAGGACTAGATATCTGTTAATTCACTGCTAATCTCTGTCTTTCATAAGTTACGCTCTTGATATACTTTATCAACTGAATATATAGAGAAATTTATTGTGTACAGTACTATAAATACAATTGCATATAATAGGGATGGTACAATATCATTTAGTATGATTTATTATGAATTTATTTTGTGTTCTTGGGGAAGAAAAATTACATGGCATTTATGTGGAGGTCATAAGACAACTGGCAGAAGTTGATTCTCTACTTCTACCATATGGGTCATGGTGGTCAAACCAAGTTTTCAGGCTTAGCAGCAAGTGCTTTTATCTCTAGTTCATCATTATTAAATATTTAATATGTAAAATAATATGTTACATTCATGTGTTTCTAAATCACTCTTCTGTTTCCAACACTCTAGTGCTGTAAACTTATAAGAAAGAGAATTCAAATTGTTGAAAGACGCCAAATTCTTTCTAAGCTAATTTTAAAAAGTCTATGTTGAAAATCTATACTATCAGAAATAAAGTGGTTACCATTATATCACTGTGTAATATATGTATTACAGTTTTCAATGGACAGGAATTTGCTCCTATTGATTTATGGGCCTGTGGTGAGACAGTACATTGTGAGGGTAGAGAAAACGTGTGCACCCCATGCCTTATAGGAAACAAACAGAAGAGAGAGAGGATGAACATGTTCCTAATGTCCCTTAAAATATACATCCTAAATGGCCCATCTGGTACTAGACTACTAGACTGTAATTGTGAACTTTCCACTATCTCCAAATAGCAATTCAGGCTTGTTACCAACCCTGCACATAGGGGTTTGGGTCATTTGAGAGTTCTTGTCCAGTATGTACACGATCCTAGCATCAATTTCTAATACTTCAAAATGAAATGAGGAAAAGTCTGGCATTTCCTTGGTTGCATAAGTCAGTACCCAATGCTGAAGGGGATCTGCAAGGAAAATTAAGAGACCAAGGACATCTGGATCTACACCCCTTTGATTCTGAAAGCCTGGGGCAGACATAAGGCTACCATTGGCTACTATGTGTGGCAGAAAAGATAAAGGGACGTGGACAACAACTTCAGAGTAATAGCCAAATATGTACTTTAATGGCAATGAAAAACACGAAGTATTACAACTAAGAACCAGGAAAAAACTCAGAGTTCAATATGAAATTTGTGACCAACTTTGCAGTGAGAGGGAATAGTAGGACCACCACTTCAAAAAAGAGATTCAAAAATGGCACTATACTCTCAAAAATAGACTTTCCTTTTTCTTTTTCTTGTTTTCCTTTCTTTTCTTATCCTTTTTTTTTTGACAGGTTCAGGTTGACTGAAGCTTGAAATATAGTAGAGGATGACCCTGGATATCTTGCCTCTATCTTCTGACTGCTATAGGACTACAAGAATGTGTCACTATACCTGTTTATGACAAGTGAGAATTCAAATGCAGAGCTTCATGTATGCTAGGGTAGCAGTATCCCAACTAAGCCATATCTCCTGACTAAGCAGTAGACATTTTAAACATAAAGAAAAGTGATGGAAGATAAGACAAAAGTTGTCACAGCAAGAAAATTAGTTAAGGCAAGGACAGCCCCACATGACAGAACAATTTCTGGGATGAGGGACCAACCATCATTTTATCTTGTATTGATTTTCACTGTGGATATTCATTGGCCACGAAACAGTGAAACAATAGGGATTTTCATACAACAATATATTTCAGTGAGCATATTTTCCTCATGCTCTTTAGCTTCCATTTTCTTTTTCATTCTGTTTGTCCCCTTTGTTCCCCTTGACAGGTTTTCTCATGTCTATATTTAGTGTATTTGCATCCATAATTTTTTGTAATTATATAAGATCTATGATCCATAAACAAGAGAATTTGTGTAACTGTTTTATTCTTGTTCATTGTTCTTTTCTTTATTATTTCTTTTCTTATTCATTTATTTTTTGGGGGGTGGGAACAGGGTCTCTCTTCACAGTGCTGGCTGTCCTGGGACTCACTACATAGTCAAAATGATCCAGAACTTACAAATCTGCCTGCCTTGCATCCTTAGTGCTTGGAATGAAGTGTGAGGCACAATAAGAGGCCTTAATATTTTTTGTATGATTCTATTCACTTGGTATAATTATTTTTTTTAATGACTGGCTTCATTTCCTTAGTACAATTATCTCTTTGTATGCACTTTCCTAAAAGCATCATAACTCTCTTTAAGCCACTGATAGAAAGGAAATTTTATCACATATGTATATATCTGTCTGTATATACATATACTTACATTTATATATCTATATAACATAAAAACAATTTGGAAATGTTTCTCCTTAGGCAAGGAAAAATGACTAGTGCTAGAAAACTGAGCCAACTACTCAGAACCACTGAATCTTAGAGGACAATCTGCTACTGTCACTTTGCTAAACCAGCAGGATACCTAATCACTTTGTAGATACTTATTCTTTCTTTCTTTCTTTCTTTCTTTCTTTCTTTCTTTCTTTCTTTCTTTCTTTCTTTCTTTTTTTTTTACAAGCCAGTTCCTCTTTATTCTCCTGTTCTACTTATATAGGTGCATTTTACTTTCATGTCCCTTTTGAAGAAAGAGAAAGCAATAAATTTTCATGGAGAAATGGAATCACAGCTCAAGTGATTTCATTTTGTTAGGATTGTTACCACAAAATCACACAGGCCTACTGCTTTTGATGTTCATCATCTCCATATTCTCTCTTGCCTTGCTTGGCAACTCAGTAATGATCAAACTCATTCCTGTGGATCCCAAACTCCACACTCCCATGTAGTTTCTCCTCAGTCAGCTCTCTCTCATGGACCTGATGCATATTTCTATCACTTTTCCCAAGATGGTTTCCAACTTCCTCTCTGGCCAGAAAAGCATTACCTTACTGGGCTGTGGAGTACAATCCTTTTTCTTTTTTTTTAATAATTTTTTTCTTATTATTATTATGTGTTTTAAATTTTATACATCAGCCATGGGTTCCCCTGTCCTCCCCCCTCCCGCCTCCACCCCCACCTTTCCCCCAGCCCCTCCCCTCCATTCCCATGTCCTCCAGGATCAAGGTACCCCTGGGGATTCATTTAAACCTGGTAGATTCAGTACAGGCAGGTCCTGTCACCTCCTTCCAGACTGATCAAAGTGTCCCTGTGTAAGCCCAAGGTTTCAAACAGCCAGCTCATGCACTAAGGACAGATCCTGGTGCCACAGACTGGGTGCCTCCCAAACAGATCAAGCTATTCAATGGTCTCACTTATCCAGAGGGCCTGATCCAGCTGGGGGCTCCACAGCCTTTGGTTCATAATTCATGTGCTTCCATTCGTTTGGCTATTTGTCCCTGTGCTTTTTGCAATCTTGGATTCAACAATTCACTCTCTTGCAGACCCTCCTCTTTCTCAACAGTTGGACACCTGGAGCTCCACCTGGGGCCTGGCTGAGGATCTCTGTGTCAACTTCCATCAGTTATTGGATGAGAATTCCAAGGTGACTGTTAGGGTGTTTGGCCATCTGATCACCAGACTAGGTCAGATCAGGCTTTCTCTCAACCATTGCCAGCAGTCTACAGAGGATGTATCATTGTGGATTTCTGGGGACCTTATTCTTAAACCAAAGATAAGTACTGGTTTCATCCCCTGCTAAGGAAATGTGGCTTGCAAGAGATGGTAACCATTACAGAGAAATATGGCAGGCCAAATTGCTGTGAAGAAGTGACCTTGTGGTGCACAGCCCCTTCTGATACATCTAAACACAACTACACTAAAGGCTCAGATATCACAGTGAAAGAGAGGTTCAACAGATTGCAAGGTAAAGGAAGTTTGCTGTGAGAGTGCATCTCCTACAAATGTCAGAGAGGCTAAACTAATAAAGTCTCATCAATGTGGCTTCCTAAATAAGACCTGAACAATAACAAGATATTGATAGACATCCTAATGTGGAAGGGCTGAATCTCATGAGGCCTTCCAATAGACAGAGAACTATAGACAACTAAGGAATGCTGAGATTGGGAGAAATAGTTTTATTCAGGGAAGAGCCTCCCACTTGGTTATCAAATACCAAATCATCAGTACTGAAATTGTATATAGAAAAGTAACATTATGGGCTAAGCAGGTTGTATTTATAAAAAGAGAATGTTTATGATCATGTGCATGAGTATGCATTGGGGTAAGTGACTATATCTAAAGAAATAAAAGCCATAAATTTGAAAGACATTATAGGGTTTATGGGGAAGTGTTGGAGGTAGGAATACAAAGGGAAAATAATGTAACTATATTTAAACTTCAGAAGTAAAGAAAATTTCTTTGAGTTTAAAAAAAGGTTGTTTTACTAGGTCAACATTTTCCATTGTCTCAGAATATTTTCATGCCATTTTTTTCATTTTTTAATAAATTCTCCAATCAACTCCACATACCAACCACAGATCCCACCTACTTCCTCCTCCCACCCCCAGCCCTCACTCCCAAGCCACCAACCATCCCTACATTTTCCAATTCAAAGTCTCCCATGGGGAGTCAGCAGAGCTCAGCATACTCAGCTAAGCCCAGTCCAAGCCCTTCCCCAATGCACCAAGGCTGTGCAAGGTTTCACACTTTAGGCACTGGTTCATGCTATTGTTTTTAAAATTGTTTATTTATTATATTTTACTAAGTTCTAATGATCACCAATTATGCTAGTTGTGATGTGTTTTCCCTTTTATTCCCACATCTTCAAGTATTTTCCTCAGATTTTAGTCTCTATGTAACCCTTCCAAGTACTCTAAAATGGTGCAGGTCAGGTGTTGAAAATTAGAAGTACATTGAGGACAACCAAGAACAATGTCAATAGCCAGTAATATGTAAGAGTCTGTGGTCCCTAGATGGAAAGACCCTGTTGATAAAGATACAACATATTTGAGTCACAGTACATGGAGAAATCAAAGTGGAAAGTCCATCTATACTGGATGGTTTTCATAATGCTAGAGGCAATAAAGTAGTTATGGAAATATGAACCATTAGAGCAATATCAACAAGTCTGGCGCAATACTGTCATTAACATCATGGGTGTAGTAAACTGATTCATGACTGAATTGAAGGCCCATTTCAAAAGATGGTACCCTTGCCTGGACCTGTCATTATGCACAAGAATATGAGTCTAGAGAGTATAGAAATCCTGGGGAAGAACATAATACTAATATTCAGCTAAGTTGACATAGTAATAAAATGATCCCTAAGCTCTTATTTGTGGTGATATATTGTATACCCCAATAAAGCTTACCTGGGGATCAGAGGACAGAGCCAGCCACTAGATTAAACATAGAGATCAGGCAGTGGTGGCACACTCCCTTAATCCTATCACTGATAAGACAGAGATGATTCTGGATCTCTGTGAGTTCAAGGGCACACTGGAAGCAGAGCCAGGCAGTTGTGGCACACACCTTTAATCCCAGTACTGGGAAGCACACACACTTTTAATCCCGGGAAGTGATGTCTGGGCAGAGAAAGGTCTATAAGGCATGGGGGAACAGGAACTTACTCTCTTGACGCTGAGGATTTCATAGAGGTCAGCTAATGGCTGGCTATTCTGCTTCTCTTATCTTTCAGCTTTCACCTCAATATCTGGCTCTGGGTTTCTATTATAAGTCCTTTTAAGATTCATGTTACACCTGTTTTTATTCTGGAAGGGGTTATGTCTATCCTTCAACTCTCATCAGGGAAGCTTTGTTTTGCACTCTATGGTGATTAACAGAGAATCCCATCATCATTCAAGGTTCTGAGAAGAAGAGTCTCTGGAGGGTCTATCTAAAAATGGGACATCTATATGACAGCTCTTCCTCCCAAGATTACAAGATCATAATGGAAGAAGAGGCAAAGGAATATAAGAATCAGAGATGGTTGAATATTGCAAGGAAATAGGTCTTATCTAGACTAAACAGGGCACTTGCACATGTGAATTCACTCTCTAGAACAGTACACACAAAACCTACACAATGTTTAGAAGACAAAATCCAAGCAGAATGGATGTGGCAGGAAGTCCAACTCCTAGCTGACGAACTGATGGGAATTTCTGGCTTCCGGGAGAGAAAGTAACAGATAACATTAAGGATTCAGTCTTTCAGAGAGAGAGAGGCTAACCTTGCTTTCAAATATGCCCCTACTCTAGGCACATACAAGCTTCACTAAGTAGACTCTGCTTTCCTTCCTTTCGCCTTCCCTACCTTTCTTTCCTTCTTTATTTCTTCTTAAAGAAGCACGTGAAATTTGGAGAGAATACTGATGTGAGGTAAGAAAGGTATTGGAAAGGAGATAATAGTGGGTAGACCTGACATAACCACACTAGCATGAATAAAATACTCAAACATTTAAGTATTAAGTGCTATAAGCTAAATAAAGAAAACTAAGTTGATTTCTCTTGGAAGAAATCAGAAAAGCCTGGATCCAATGGAGCATAGAGACTTCTTTAATGTTCACACAGATCTCACCTCAAAGTTTCTATCACCTTCCATGGTACACTGGTCATCCTTCAGGAATCACAAAAACTCAATGCATCTTCAAAACTCCTTGTTTCTTTTGACATATTCACAGGAAACTCTTAAGCATCATTTGCTGTGGATATTGCTCTGTATGCTGTGATTTGTTGCTCTGGTTGGTTAATAAATAAAGTGCTGATTTGTCAGTAGCCAGGCAGAAATTATAGGCCAGACAAAGAGAGAGGAGAATTCTGGGAACAGCGAGGCTGAGTCAGGAGTCACCAGCCACACACAGAGGAAGTAAGTTGTAAAGGCAGAACTGGGAGAAGGTACCAAGCCACGTGGCAAAACATAAGAATTATGGGTTAGTATATATGTAAGAGCTAGTCAGTGGTAGGTCTGAGATAATGGCTGAGCAGTTTAATTAATATAAATCTCTATGTGTTTACTTGGGGGGATGCTAGTGGGAGAGATTTGTCCCAACTGCGGGCAGGCCAGGACACAGGAAAACTTCAGCTACAATCTTTGTTAATGAGTAACTGGAAAAAGTTTCATGAATTGTTTTGTCCCCCAAAGCCAACACTGTCATTGCCACTGCAGGTGAAATGAAAATTGCAGTTCTGGAGGGAGGTAAGGTTACAGAGTCACAGAGCTCTACCTTAGGCCTGAGTTGACTTTCACACAGCACTAGTTATTAATAAGTCTTGATCTGCCCAATGAACTCATCATCCTTCTGAGGCAAGAAGCTAGGTGAGTACTTCATGTTTCAGTCTGAGCAACAGAACCAGCAAAGAACAGAAGCCTGTGTATTTGTTCATGTCTAGTAATGGGAATCTGATGTAGAAACAGATCCCTGGAATTGAGACAGAAGGCACAAAAATAATTCCATAGCTAAGAAGTGAGTGAGAAAAACAGACTTGTTTATAAAATTTTGCCAGTCCCTGTTGGTTATGACTATAAATGCCCATCTTAGGGTGACTGTGAATAACAACAGTCTGTCTGTGAAGGTGTTGAAGTATTGTATTAAAAAGTCAATATGATAATTCACTTTACCTTACACGATGTATAGAATATTTTTACAGTACGACTGTTATAGTTTAACTTAACATAGTTTCATGCCCATAGTAAATATTTGAAAGGAAATATAAGAAGCAGACAACACTGGGAGATACAGATATAAATCTTTTTCTGGGATATGTGGTATTCTCATGTAACACTATTTTTATGAGTCTGTATTGAATGATGAGTGGTAAAATGGGTGGCTTGAAACCTCTCTCCTTTATTTGGGTTTGAGTTATTCCTGCTGTTTGAATCAGACACAAACAATAAGCGTAAACTGATGTGATGGCCCTCCCTTAACCCCTTTCTATGGCTGTTAAAGGAATACTTGGTTTTATGCATGGCAGGACAAGGCTCTACCCATTGGCCAAATTTGTTTCCACACTTTGTTCTTTGTTTTAGTTTGGAAAATGGTGAAGTTTTCACATTCTTTATGTTCCTTTTACATATCTAACATGTTTTTCTGATATTTGAGAGTATTATAAATATTGTAAGAGATTCATTAATATACAAAATAAGTATATGCAGAATTTTAAATGAAATATTTTACTTAGATAATTTTCTTCTTATGGTATTTCAGCACTCATTAGTGTTTCTTTCATATTGCATATTTTACAGAGTAATGGAGTTAGTAATCCTTCTATAGTTACCACTATAGCCTTTATCCCTGCAATGAAAACAAAGAATATTTTCAGTGTTATAAGAAACATCAGTCTCGTCTTGTACTTGCAAATTCAAACTGTGAGATGGGGCAGTTTTCTGTCATGACAGACCACTACTAGATAGCACTACATTTTGGTAAAACCTCCCAAAGCCTTGTTTGCACTTGGCATTTGCCTATGAAAAAAATTATTCCAAAAAAAACTTATTTTTTAAAAAAGATTCCTTTATCATTTTAATTTGTTTTGTGTGCCTGGAAGTTTTTCCTGCATGTACAAATGTGCACTACGAGAATGCAGTGCCTGCTGAGGAAAGAACCTGTGTCAGAACTTTCTGGAACTAGAGTTACACACAGTTGTGATCCACCCTGCGGGTACTGGGAACCAATCCATCTTCTCTCCAACAGCAACAAGTTTTCCTTACTACTGAGCCTTCTCTCCCATTGCCTCAAATGAAAACTTTTTACAACCGAAAGAAGATGGTCATGTATGATTGAGGGAGCTGGATATGAGATAGGCAGCTTTTGCTGTGCAGTTCACTTAGTGGAATAGATCTGTTCACCACTGAGTTAAGAGATGAATCAAATCACTTCGATATGGGCATTGGTATTGGTCTTTACGTCTGTTTTGACCCACAACATGAGATAACATTCTGGTAAGAAAGACTGTAAGACTGGAATAATACAGCTTTGTATGCATACAATAAAAATAAATATTTATTGTAGTTATATTTTCCATTATACATTTAACTCTTAACAAAATATAACAAAGTGTATATTTAAAAGTGAGAATGGTATTTTAGTGGATGTGACCAAAACAAACACATGGTACCTTCTTGGTCAGAATTCTTTGGCTGTGAAGACAAATGCCTACTTCCAAAATTAGCAGAATGACCTCACAGATCTGAGCACAGGAAAGGTCTTGCACAGTGGTGGATGTTGGTCACTATTTTTATTTATCATTGCTTCTTACCTCATTATACTGGATGTAGTTACATACCCAAATAATCAAATCTCAGGCACACCCTACATATACATCTTAGTCATTGCCATTCAGTGATTCTCAAAGGCCACAACAACTCTTAGGAGCAATCATCTTGTCAATAATTGTAATTTTTCCATTCTCCTAGATGTGGCAGTGTAGGTGCACTGGCATCATCTTCTGGGGAAACTTCATGGCCTCTTGGTAAGTACAACAATAGGGAGTCAGAGTTCCAAAATCCTCCAGGGAGATTGACTTTTCACATGAGCCTGTAGGACAGTGGGTATACTAAATGATGTCCTATTTCCTACATGTATGATCAACAGTTAAAACAGTGAAATCACGATTGAAGAACATGTTTGTGGTATTGTTCTGAAATGTTAGTGAAATCACATCCTAGTCACCCTCCCTTCCTCCCTCCCTCTCTCCTTTCCTTCGCTCCCTATGTCTTTTCTTTCCTTCTTTCTTTCTTTCTTTCTTTCTTTCTTTCTTTCTTTCTTTCTTTCTTTCTTTCTTTCTTTCTTTCTTTCTTTCTTTCTGGCTTTCTCTCTCTCTCTCTCTCTCTCTCTCTCTCTCCCTCTCTTCCATATGACACAGTTTTTCAACAAAAGAAACAAAACTCATCACCATACATTTCATGGTGATTCTACAAGTGAAGCACATCTTGCAACACAATAGGTAGAACAAACATAATATTGTAAGAATCTCAGAACTACCCGTTAATTAACTAACCAAAACTATACCTCTGTTGCACTGTTGAAGTGGTCAGATAGCTTCCTGAACATTTCAGAGATTAGAGCACATTTTATTTATGTGGGGGTTTTTATAAATGAAGTCTTGTATCAGTAACTATTGTATATTTTGAGGAATTTTTAGTCTATATGATTTTGTGTATTTATATTGTCTTCCTCAGCACTGAGAATTGAAATTCTCTTTGTAGAAATGTTATAAAGTTGTTTACTTATTAAAAAAAAGCTTGACAGTAACTTTCAGAAAGTGAGATAGAAGGAATACAGCTAATGTGGAATTTTGTATAATCCAATAATATTTGCATTAGCAAGACCATTTAGGGCTGATATTGTTTATTTCATTGTAGTATGGAAAACTTGAAGAAGTCTGATTTTGAGAAATGAGGATTGGCATTATACTCATTCATAAAATTAGTGCGATTCAGATCTTTAGTGTCCATTGTTGTTGTTGTTGGTGTCTGTGATGGCCTGTCAACCGTAAAACATTGTATTCATCTCTGTCTTTTGATTTTGAATGTGTTAACTTAGCTATTTTTGCTTGCACTCAGGTTCATGTTTTCATCTGTCCAAAGACAACTTTTTCTTTCATTTGATTTCCTTGTGAGCTTTCTTTTCTTCTATCATTAGAAACTGGAAAAGTTACAAAAATTTTCCTGCAATTTCTGGTCAATTTTAGCATCATACCATTCCTGATCCCTCTGGGTCACTGGAGTAGAGACAGCTTCGTCATCACTCTTGGTTCCATTTCTCCATCATTTCCATAGTAACTGCGGAATCTAGAGAACTCTGGAATTTGTTTCTTCCTTTTCCTCTTCCTGTAAACCTCCCTTTTTTGTAAGAGACTCACTAGGTCCTAATTTGTCTCTCTCTTGAATGCCCCAATTAGGCTCAATTGCCTGCTTCTCTTTATTTCCTGAGCAATTTTTCAGTCTTTTACTTCAAATATTTGTAGCACCTCTGGCACTGAGTTGGGTATTTAGAGCTTCTTCTTGCAGTTGCTTACCCACCTGCAGATGATTCTGTTCCAAATAGTTCCACTGAAGATCTGATGCCAAATGCTGCCCAACTTCTTATTGCTGTAGAATGTGAACCATGTTGTGGTCCTCCAGGACAGCACTTTGTTCACACTGTGAACTCATCAAGACATGGTGGGTCATAGTGGCTGCTGGGCCTCTGCTATATGTTTGCAATGTGCACATCTATCATGCTGGCCCGAAATAACTATCTATGTCCACCAGGCAGTGACGACAGGGAATCTCCCAAGCCTAGAATTAGTATGTACAATTTTATTGTGCACATATCAATTGATTAGTGATGGCCTGTCATAGGGTATGTGATGTACTTCTGCATGTCAAAGATTCCTTGATTGTTACTGGATAATATAAAAAGTTAATTTCTTTATTTAGTTATTCTTAAAAGTGGGATTAATTGGGCCCAGGGAGATTTGCTCCTTCAATGTTAGCATTCTGTTGGTGTCATATTTAGGCCTTATTTTGGCTGTATAGAGAATCTTAAAGGCCATAGCATCTCTGACATTTCTAGGAGATGCAACTTCACAGCCAATATCTGTTCTTCTGACCCTTACAACCCTTCTGTGACCCTTCTATGGCAACATCCCTGAGTTTTGAGGATAGGCATTAGTTGGGTAGTTTGGGCTTGGTACAGCAAAACCACTTGTCCTTGGATTTTGATCAGTTGTAGTTTTTTGTCACAGTCTCCTCTTTTTGTAAAAGATTTTTCTTCTCTGATGCATAAGCGCTACAGGTAATGAAGGATTGCTGAGAGCAGGAGAAAAAGTCTTCCCCAGGGAAAACCTCCAAATCCAGTAGGAATTGTTGAACATTGAAATCATGTAATACAAGTAACATTATGCAGATTGAGAAGTATATATATATCTTTGTGTATATGTCTGCATGTTTATATGTGTATATACATGTGTATGTATATAGGCATATGTAAATATAGACAGTCACACACATATCAACTAAAGAAAATACACCAATGTCAAATAATGTGTGTGTGTGTATGTGTGTGTGTGTGTGTGTGTGTGTGTGTGTGTGTGTGTGTGTAGGGTGTAGGTACTTGGAAATAATTTGGGGGAAGAAAGGGACAATGATGTAATTATACTTTAATTTTAAAAATAGTGATGGAACAGGAGCTTATCAAAACCTTACCTTCGGTAGCACATATAAAATTGTAATTATATGATGTGCTTATTCTCAGAATAAATGAATATTGGCTGGGCATTGGTGGTGCACACCTGTAATCCCAGCACTCAGGAGGCAGAGGCAGGTGGATTTCTGTGAGTTTGAGGCAAGCGTGGTCTACAAAGCGAGTTCCAGGAAAGGCACAAAGCTACACAGAGAAACCCTGTCTTGAAAAAAAAAAAAATGAATACTGAATAGAATGTTGGAAAATTAAAAAAAATAGTTTGGTTATTGGCATGTCGAGTTTCTGTTTTTATCGTTTGCTACCTTCACTTTGTATGAATTTTTATTTGTTAGTTTTGTTTTTTTTTTGTTTTCTATTTGCTTATACAGTAACAAGTTTCTTTAATGCATTTTAACACTTAGCATTTTGATTGTCACAAATCCTCTGCTGCCCCCATTTCTCTGGCCTCATTCTAGCTAACACTGTCCTCCTTTTTCTCAGGATACAATATTTTGTCATTATTCATTATAACCAGATCAATAGGCTCATCATATTCTGAAGAAAATTGTGCCAAATCACAGAATGGACTTCTGGAGTCTGGCAATAAGAGTAATTATCTTTTCATAAACTATAACAAGAATTCTGGGGGATTTTTCTTACTTCTACTATCTACTCACTTAATACAAAGAATGCTCATAAACTCCACAGGTTTGATTCTAATTCATCTAATGGATGCCAACATCTTAATCATTCTCTCTTCAGGAGTGACCCACAAAAAGGTAGTGTTGGAGTTGAAGCAGTTCTTGAATGATTCTATATGGAGTCTCCTTTTGTATACTCAAAGATTTGCAAGGAGTATGTCCTTTGTCACCATCTGCCTCTTGAATGTCTTCCAGGCCATGATCAGGAGTCCCAGGGACTGTAGGAAGAATCATGAAGTCAATCCTGCGGCATATGTTGGCTGCTCCATTTACTTCCTCTAGGTCTTATAGATGTTGATAAATTTCATACTACTTGTGCAACCTTTTCTCACCAATAATAGAAGAAGAGTGACAAGAAAATCAGATTTGGGATACTGTTGCAACATAAGGAGTGATGAAATTAAGGATCACTTTATGCAGACATTCCATCCCATGGAGTAGGGACTGACAGCAAAGGGTGAATGAACAGGTACCCTCTTCTGTATTTATTGCCTTGGCAAGCAGATCTACTAGACCGTCTCACCAGTGAACTTGTGTATTTTAAAAGAGCCATTAATTGCAAAACATTGAAGTAAGCTAACACCTATTAATGACAATATAACATTGGACTTATTCCACAATGTGCCATTTAATTATCTGTATATCAAATAATAGGAATTCATTGAGACTTAGCAAACTTCTTACTAGAAAGATACATTCTAACATTATTTATAAATGTAAGGTGATAGTATATATGCAGTATATTAAGAGACAAGCTAGAGGGCTGGAGAGATGGCTCAGCCGTTAAAGGCTAGGCTCACAACCAAAAATATAAGAGACAAGCTAGGAAGAACATGATCCAACTTGTATAACACATGTCCTCTGGATTTGTTGTGCAGTGACCCAGGACCTTTACAGAATGGACACCAGAGACCTGGCTTTGGGAATCTTCTTCCTGTGCTGGGATTGTTGGGTAACTCAGCCTTAATTTCTTATGTTTCATGTAAACTTGCCTTATATTTTCATAGAGTTGCCAGAGGAGTATCCCTTGGTTCCACATCCCTGCTGAGTGTTTTTCAGTCCATCACCATCAGTCCCAGTAATTCCAAATGGGCCCAGCTCAAGGTCAGAGCCCCCAGGATCATTGGTCCTTCCCTGGGCCTGTGCTGGATCCTGCAGCTGTACACAACTGACATAAGGTATGGGAGAAATGTTACTGGGATAAAAGATTTTGGATAATGTGTTATTATTAGTCATGGAAGACTAATCAGTACACTTATTGCAATCCTACTGGCATCCAACAATGCCATCTTTTGGGGACTGATTATGTGGTCCAGTGGCTACATGGTGTTTATCTTGCTCAAACACAAGCAGAGGGTCTCACACATCCACAGATCCCTGTCTCCTAGGTCATCCCCTGAGACCAGAGGAACCCAAAGAATCCTCATGCTAGTGAGCAGCTTCCTGCTCTTCTGTGTAACCTCTGTTGTCTGTACATCTTACCTGTCTGTCTTTGAAGGAACTACTAAGTGGCTGTCCAATGCCTGTGTAGCCATGACCGCATGCTTTCCAGCATTCTGCCCCTTTCTGCTCACCAGACACTACGCCTCCATTTTCAGGCTCTGCTATACTTGTTCATGTCAGACAACACACTGCTTGTGTAGTCAGAGAGCTCTAAAAGCTGAGCTGTCTGCATTTCTTTTTCCGTGTCTTCAACTAAGTTCTGTTCTGTGAACTCACTGTCGATGTGAAGCTTCAGTGTAGATTAGGAATATCTACAGTTTGTTTTTCCTAATACAGTTTGTATTAGGGATAAGAACTCATTGTTTCCATGAAGAGTATTACAGCAACAGAAATAATTAAGCTGTGTGGCAATGTGGATTATAGAGATTTAGGTGAGCTTCTGTGAAGATGGGATTTTTAATGAACATTTTTTTTTTGTCATTCAGTTCAAAAGTTAACCAATGTAGGTCTGTACTTAGATCTGCATCCTAAATTGCAGAATCTTGTATTGTCTATAATAGAGAACAAATGAAAATTCTGAGAAATGTCAGAAAGGCCTGGGGATGATAACAAAGATATGCACGTGCTGAGCACTGAAGGGAATGTAGACTCATTTGACAATGTGTTTCTTAAATCTGAAGTATAATTCAAAGCCCCGCGAGGTTTACAAATGTGATATACATACATTTATAAAACTCAGGTTTATATGAACATTCAAATGAAAATGTTCAGAATTGAAATTTAGTAACTGGAAACAAATAATAAGTAGTGGAGGCATTTATGTAAGAGATAGATTATTAGTTTATGTTAAATGAAAGATGGGAAATTAAAAGTGGATAACTGGGTAGCACATATTTTATTGTCCTTGTTCTTAAGGGGTAGAAGTGGGCATATTTGGGATTTGAGTCCAGTTGAAATGTTCTGGAGTCTGATCTGCAAAAAAATCAGAATACATAATTTAAAGGGAACAGTTAAGCCAAATGTTTTGCTATAAAGTTTCTCTAATGGAGTAATTTCACATGTTTTCCTTTAATTTTTGTTAGTTTCTGTCCATTATTTTCCAAAACTGACTGAATTAAAACATGAAACTACTCTGAAGAGAATGGAATTCAACCAGCCCATGGCAAGAGGGTCTAGAATGAAGCATTGGTGTTTCCTGGTTCTCCTGGCTACTAGCACATTCCATGAAATTGTGATTTCAGCCTCAATTAAATGATCAGGCTCCTTCATTGACCTCTCCTTTTGGTCCCATTTATTTCAAGAAGTACATAATTATCACTGTAAAAATTTAACTCCTCAATCCATAACTTCTTTATAAATCTAAATTTATATTTGGCTTCATATATGTCCAAGTTTTGTATGGGAAGTGATACATGACTGTCAGCTTATGGTTTTGAAAAGTGAGTTTATTAAGTACACAGACAGTAGCAGTTAAGGAAGAAAACAGCAAATAACTGAAAGGCAGTGAAATTCCATATCAGAGAGAAGCTCACAGGGTCCCACAACACTGACCCGACAGTCCATGAAATATTACAATCAGTAGGAGGAATGTGGTGGTGGGGAGGAGAACATCAAGGAGAAAGGAGAGGAAAAACTGTTCTTAGGATGCAATGTACGAGAGAATAAGTTCTAAAAAATTGTTTTTGATAAAAAAACATAATATATATCTATATCTATATCTATATCTATATCTATATACTGTGGAAATATCTTCAACAAATGGTGTTAATCTAACTGGATGTCTGCATGTTAAAAACACCCTGCACAAAACTCAATTCAAGTGGATTAAAGACATAAACATAAAATCAGACACTGGACAGGAGGAAAGTAGGGAACAGCTTTAAATATATCACATTTGGAGACAATTTCCTAAACAGGACACAGATTATCGTGGGCATTATTATGGAAAATTAACAAGTGGGAACTCATGAACTTAAAAAAGCATTTGTAAGGCACTTTTAATGGGACAAAATGGCAGCCCAAGGAATGGGGAAATATTTTCATCAACTCCATATCTGGTAGAGGGCTAATATCTAAAATAAGTAAAGAACTCTAGAAACTAGACATCAACAAACCAAATAATAAAATTAAAAATGGTGGACATATATAAACCGAGAATTCTAAATATAGGAATTTCACGGACTGAGAAAGAAATAAATGTTCAATGTTCTTAACCATTAGGGAAATAAAAATCATAACCACTATCTTACACCTGTCAGAGTGGCTAAGATCAATAACACAATTGCTAGCTCATACTGGCAACATACGGACCAAGGGAAACATTCCTTTATTGCTTCTGGGAGTTTGAACTTGTGCAGCCACTGTGGAAATCAACATGCCATTTCCTCAAAGTATTGGCAATCAACTTACCTCAAGAATGAGCAATACCACTCTTGCACATACACCCAAAAGAAGCCCCATCCTAAAACAAAGACAATTGCTCTACTATGCTAATAGTGACTTTATGCTTAATATCTAGAAAGTGAGAACAACCTAGATGTCCCTCAAAAGAAGAATAGATAAAGAAAATGTGGTATATTTAAACAATGCAGTATCACAGAGCTGTTAGACAAAATGACATAATGATATTTGTAAACAGATGGGTGGAAATATAAAAAAAAAATCATCCTGAGTAAGGCAACCTAGACCCAGAAAGACACAGTATGTTCTCATTTATAAGTAGATATTAGCTATTAAGTAATGTGTAATCACATGACAATCCACAGATCCAGAGATGTTAGCATCAGAGGAGATGTTTAAGGAGGAATACATGGATCTCCATTGGAAAAAGAGATAGGATAGATTTTTGTGGGTGGACTGTATGCATATAGAGGAAGGGAACAGGAGAGATAAGATGAGGATGGAGGGACAGAGTGGAGAGTATGGAAAGAGATAACTAAAATAGGTGGCAATATAGAAACATAGTGCAGTATACATTTACTGGAACCTAATGAGCATGACCATAGCAAGGATTCCTTGTAATGGAACATATGGAGCCTGAAGCAGCCATCATCTGTAACCAGGCTAGGGTCACAATGTTGGGATTGAGACATCAACCCAGCCACAAAACCTAATACTACCTGTCTTGTCCACAAGGTGCACTGGGACAATGATGGCTCAGAACTTATGAACAAAGCCAACTAATGACTGGTCTACTTTGAGGGCCAAGCTATGAGAGGAAATTCTCCAGAGGCTAAGAACTCTTAAAGGAGAGGCTATCCCAGAAATGGCAGTGAAATGAATTTAGATTCCCAATGAGAGTGCCAGTAAATCACCATGACAAGGTAAATGAATAAAGAAGAAAGACTCCATTATATAAATCCTCTCTGTATATTTGCAGACTGTAAAATACAGGAAGAAATATTGTAACCCATAGAGACCTACTCCCGGTTAAAAACAGGGTTCAGAGAAAAAATCCACAGCGAAGCAAAATGGGACTTAGGACCTTTCTATCAGAGGGGTATAGGATAAATCCATACATTAACTCTTTGGGTCATAACCTTTATTATTCTCCTTGCTTCAACTTTGCACTATACACACACACACACACACACACACACACACACACACACACACACACACAAATACTACTTTCCACAGTAGAAAGGTTTTACAAGGTTGTTTTTCAGGGTCACATAGTATTCTTGTAGATACACTAAGTCACAGGTAGCAATTTCCTATCTTCTTTTATTCCTGGAGGGCAGGATCTGTGGTTGTAAAAGTAACCTTGTCTCTTAAAGGGGCAGCTACAAGAGTCACAAAGGAGAAAGGGTAAACTACAGGGGAGGGGTAGGTAAAGAAGTCATGCACTATCCTAACCTATATTTCTAAGGTGAAGTTAACACTATAGGCTAGCATTAGTAAACAGAAAAAAGCAAAATCACTGTATATTTTTTTTTCCTGGCTCAGAAAAGCATGCCTGGAGCTGAAAGCAGCTTGAAACAGTCAATGGGCAGTGTGAATTGTCTGTGAGTAACCAAGGCAACCTGTGTAAATCAAGGGGAAAGCAAACAGTGCTGATTCACATCAGCACATTTGCCAGAAGGCCGGCTGGCTGGCAGGAAAAATTGTTTCAGTTCTAAAAATACCCTTTCTATACTATGCCTTGTCTCACAACATAAAATGAAGCCCTTGTAGTTTTTTGTTCAAGGCCTGGGTTGGGTGTCTCCATGCTGTTCTAGTCATCTGTGGATTCCTCTCCCATGGTAACTGGTGAGAAAGCTATTTCTCTCTAGATATGGTTAGATGGTTAATAGCCTTTTCCTATTAGTTACACAAATCTCAGGACTTACACATAAACAGTTTATTGATCCTTAAATCTTGCATCATAAACTGGGGTGGAAGCATACACAATGTGTGGATAGTTTTTGTGGTCAAGGCAGAGAAGCCCTGAAGTTCTGTTATCAGTTGGCAGGGTGAAATCACAGCAATTCATTTCTCTTTAATCTCTGAAGGGCATTGATTTAACAAAGCCAGACACTTTACAATTTTTTTTGTATTTGAGTATAATCTGTGAAAGTCATGCTTGGGATCTATCTACAGAGACACTTCATCTGGCCAAATTGCCTTGTCAAGAAGTCAAATATAAGGAACAGACCTCTAAGTTTTATACAATGTAGGGTGAAGTCAGCCCTCTATTAGTACACAGGGAAAACTGTGAGCAAAAAGGAGGAATACAGTGCTAAGATTATGGGACAAGTCCCGTAACTATTTTAAAGAGAAACCATGGGACAACACAAGAGAATCACAGACAGAAACAGCCAGTTATTTATAGGCAATATTATTCATAAGCCTTGCTTATGAACTTATTCTCCATCAGATTAGTTGGGCATCTAATAGGTTGACCTTAAGTAACAGCTGGTATGTACTGTATTGAAATTCCTGGCCATTCCTCCAGCTACAAGACTGCACATGCACAGTTCAGTAGCCAAGTAAGGGGCCTCACATCCTACATAACCCATGCACTGTGTGATCATGTAATTTGCATGCAGTGTGATCACACAATCTGCAAATGCATGGTGCAGCTCCACAAGCCCATATGTGCATGTGCAGGGAAATCCATAAGAAGTGGGACACAGCCCCCCCCCTACCTTCTTCTTCTCCTTCCCCGTGCATGTGTCTTCCACGGGCCTGGTCATGCTCTCTTCTGTCCATCCCTTCTCCTAATAAAGCTCTGATACTGGATTTTGTTGTACCTCATGGCCTTTCTCACAGGGTAACAGCAACGCTTAATGAATAACACAACATTGCTGCATTAAAAACAATATTGGTGCTGTGGTAAAGGAGTCTTTCCTAGCACTCTGCATAGAGGACCCTATATTAAGGTTTCTTCAATTTACCATTGCTTGCTTTTTCCATTTGCCCAGCCACTGGACTGCTCTGTACAACACACCAGCTGCCCAGATGGGTGAGTCTTCCCTTTCCAAATCCTTACCATTTCCCATGACTGTAGCCTGAGAAATATTTCTTGCTGACAGACCCGCAGGGGGTCCTCGGGCTGCATGCACCATGACTCATTCTCTCTTGATGTAGCATTGAATACTCTCAGACCCCCAAGGGGGTCCCCTGGGTATGTATACCTCTAACCCTTACCTACTCTTGGCAAAGGGTGGGATAACTTGTGCTGATTCACAGATCCTTCCTCTAATCTCAGGGATGCCTGAGATTAGCTTCTTGGGATATAAAGGCTTCCTCTTCTTGGTCCCACTCCTCGTCTGAGAAACGCTTTAAATATTCCTAGATACCAGTAAATATAGCTGCGTAATGGTTGCTTGGAATAATCCTTTTCTACACTGTGAAGATTTGTTGTGATTGATTTAATAAGCAAACTGCCTGGTCAGTAGCTGAACAGGAAAAAGTTAGGCAGGAAAGCCAACTTGAGAATGCTGGGAAGAAGAAGTGTGGAGTCTGGTGTAGCCAGCCAGATGCAGAGGGAGCAGGAGATGAACTTGCCATGTTAATAAAGCAATGCCATGTTGCAAAGAATTAATAAGGAATATGGTTTAACTTAAAATGTAAGAGCTAGTTACTAATAAGCCTGAGTTATTGGCTGAGCATTTATAATTTATATTAAGCCTCTGAGTCAATTACTTTGGAAGTGGCTGCCACGTATTTAGGAACAGGCCTGCAGGAGAGAAGCATCAAACTACATACTACCCAGATAAAGACAAAGTATTTGCAAAGAGTTAAAATTTGTTCAACATCTACAAGGAAGCTATTGTGCACTAGATACTCACTGCTTTAGCCAATTCTCCATCAGCAGTGAGTCTCAAACACTTTCATAGTTGCACAAAACTCATCAAGAAATAGGAGAGAGGGATAGAGAGATGGGTCAGCAATTAAGAGCACTGCATACTCTTTCTGAGAACTTAGATTCCATTCCCAGCACCTACACTGAGTTCAACAACTCATTTTCACTCCTCTTACAGGGTATCTTTTATCTTTTTTATGGACTGAATCAATGTAGTGCACAGACATACATGCAGGCAAAGCACAAATACACATAATTTAAAAACAAATCTACTTTAATTTAAAGAAAAGAAATGGAAAACCAGCAGAGCATAATAACACATGCCTTAATCCTAGCATTCATGGATTGAAGGAAGAGGATGGTCTTGAGTTCCAGGCCAGTCTGTGTTACATAGTTCCAAGAAAGGTACAGCTACAGTGTGAGACCCCTTCTCAAGAAAATAGTTGAAATGCCAATGAAAATGCAAATATCTTCTCAAACATGCTTTCAAGTATGACAGGGAGCTGAGTAGAGATCTCAGTGGGTAAGGCCCTTGCTGACATGACTAATGACCTAAATTCTTTACTGAGCTATTGAATAGTCAAAGGTGAGAAGTAACTGAAATGAGTTGAGTGGTGATATACCCATGTGATCACACACATGTACTTTAAAAAAATCAAATATCATGTCTAGTGACACACACTTTGACCTCAGCAATCAGAAGGAAGAGGCAGTGGGATATCTTGAGGCCAAGTCTGATCTATATATTGAGTTCCAGTATAGCCAGGGCTGCATAGGAAGACCATATCTAAAATAATTAATACATAATAAAATTATGAGGAAGGAAATATTAAGTAATGACAAATAATAGAACATATTTAGCAAGAGGACAATGATGAGATAAGTAGAAGGAAAGAAATGTTGGTTGAGGACTCTTGCAGGAGGTGGGATTTCAAGTCTGTGCATTTATTGCCTTATTTCTTTACAGGAGTTAAATGAGGAAAATATCTTATTTATCATTCAACTAACAGTGCAAACAAAGTTAGGCTGCATTAGAACAATTTTCACTTTGACTGGAGAGATGGCTCAGGGGTTGCTATTCCAGAGTACTTGGATTCAGTTCCTAGCCCCTGCATGGCAGCTAACATCAGTTTGGAACCCCAATTCCAGAGGATCCATCTCCCTCTTCTGCCCCCTCTAGGTTATTGCAAACATGTGATACACAACTATAACATTCAAGCAAAACATATATACACATAAAATAAAAATAAATCAATACTAGAAAATTTCTCTAACTTCAGCAGACATGGTCTCCATATTCACATATGGAAGCTTCAAACCATTATGTTAATCGTTCCTGTGTCAGGAGGGAAAATGTATGAAAGTTAGATTCCTAGGATCAGCAGTTCTATGACAATGACCTAATTGTTTAGATTATTTAGCAGGTTTCCTGGGATCCACATTGTATAAAGACTGAACCATTTTCCACATACATTGTAGACCATAGTCTTACCTCCATGTGTGCTCCCTGGCATGCTGAAAACACACACATGTGCACATACTCACCAACACACCAACATAGCATTGGATATGCATGTGTATATATACATATACTTTTATTTATATTTCATATTATATATTATTTATAATTATATATTTATATAATTTTTTTAATTTGTAGGAATTCTAGACTTTGTTTCATAAGATTGAAAAATAATGAGAATCATTTGAATGCATGAAAACTTGTATATGTATATAAAACATTGAAAAACTTGTTTTGCACAATAACATTATTTAAAAACAGAGAACCAGTGTAAAGCATTGAAAATATGTAGAATAAAAATTTGTACATTCATATCACCCAGACAGAAAGAAATATTAATTATCATCATTTATCCACTAGAAGAAATTCCTGTTGTAACAGCGGTGTTCACATAGATTATTTGGAGGCACTTTCATAGCTAAATATAGAAATAACAAGCTGTAATTAATCTGGGAAATTCCTTCCTTCTTGCTAAATTTCATCATATCATACTTTGTTGTGCAGGCTGCTGGGGAGGAAAATATATCAACAATGTTACCCAGATCTGAACCCTAATAACTACAATATGAAAATGTCAGGAGTTTACATTGAAGCTGGGCATGGTGTTTAACATGTTTAGAATCCAGGGGGCTAAAGCAGGCAGTTTGAGGCAAACCTCTGAGTTTGAAGCAAGCCTGCTCTGTAGAGTGAGTTCTAGTGCATCAAGGGCTATACAGGGAACCCAGTGTGGAAGTCATAAAGGAGGGGGAAGAGGAAGAAATTACATCTACCTCTGCATTAGTGACATGGCTTTTATGACAGTTGCCAAACCCTCTTGTATCATGTTGAAGCCAGATACACAGGATCCTACTCATGGTACTTTATGCTCTTTCAAAAACTGATGACTTAGAGGTCTTAAGCCCTGAAAGAACTTTTAGCAATTGTTTACTAAAGTGACATAGAACCAAACTTCCTCCTTATATTTATATTTGTACCAACTTCAACCTTCATCATAACTTAAATATTTACACCTTTAATTTCTCCCTAGTACTTAGAAAAACCTATATTTTATTATCCCTTGTCCTTAAAGACATTCCCCATATTAACAGTCAATTTCTAGTTTCCTGGTTTCTACAAATACTCCAAGTTAATCAGGCAAATTTAAAGACTCAATGCTAGGGTCCACATATAAGACGATATATGAAAGTAGGAGACAGAATTTTTGGGGGTGAAAAGGATCTGGTGGGTTTGTGGGGGTTTTAAAGATGAATTAAGGGTGGATATATTCAAAATACATGATATATATATAGAATATACAAATAATAGAAATATAAAAAATAAAAGGCCATGTATAGCACTGCCTATACTGTCAGCACTGGAGAGTCAGACATGGGAGCATTAATTGACTTTTGCTAGTCAGGCAATATAGATGTATAGAGAAACTAGGGTCTCAGTGAAAGACTCTGATTCAAAAGTATAAGATAGAGACAGACAACAAGTATACCTCTGGCCTCCATGTGCACACCTATACACACACACACACACACACACACACACACACACACACACTATGTTGTATATTATATTGGGGAGTTTTGTGTGCTGTTGAAGTTCACTAATAAATTAGATCAGGAGACAGTGTTGCTCCATATTAGGCCCCAGTGTGTATAGTGTTGCTCCATATTAGGCCCCAGTGTGTATAGATGAAGAGCTTCTTTCCAGGTCCCACCAAGTCCCGGCAGTCCCGCAGGCCATTTATAAAATAAACACACAGACTCTTATATTATTTAAACTGTTTAGCCTAATGGCTCAGGCTTCTAGCTATCTAGTTCTTACATCTTAAATTAACCCATTTCTATAAATCTATACCTTGTCACATGGTACATGGCTTGCCTGTATCTTACATGTTGGTACTCATGGTGGCAACTGGCAGCATCTTCTGACTCAGCCTTCCTTTTCCCCAGAATTCTCTTCTCTGCTTGTCCCGCTTATACTTCCTGCCTGGCTATTGGCCAATCAGTATTTTATTTATACAGAGTAATATCCACAGCAAGTGCGCTTGTATTAATGTGTCCCCCAATGTTCTCCCAACCTCAGTCCTTGGCAAATGGAAAGGAAAATAATCAAGTAGCACAAGAGTGAACATACCGTGTCCTGGTAGACAGAAATAGAGGAAGCTGTTAGAGGAAAATCACTTTGTTCTTTGATATAATGAAAGGTAAATGATTCCCAGACACTTTCCAGAAGCAGAAGGTTAAGTTACTGTCTATCCATAAATGTAAACAGGCCTGTGGTGGGAAAGGCTGATGGGAAGGCTCACCCAAAGGCAGATCTTTTAGGCTCTCTGTCCTACCAAAGTTCTGGCTAGCTCTCATATTGCCTAGGTTGTCCTGGTCAGTATCTACTGGATGCCATGAACATCTATCTATCTGATATGGAGCTTTACTGCCTTCCTGTTGTTTTCTGTTTTCTTTCACTATTGGGAGCTGTGTACTTAGTAAACTCAGTCCTTCAAAACTAAAAGCACAGCCATCGTGGATTGTTTCCCAAACAAAACATGCCTATACAGAAACGTGAATATAAATTTATATTGAAAACAGGAATTGTGTATTGATGACATACATACTCGAAGTGACAATTATGTACTGCTTTAAGGAAATGGGATTGAAAAGAGAGGTCAATTAAGGAGACAGATCATTTGATTAATGCTGGAAGCACAGTTGCTGTGCAATTGGATCATAGCCTGGTAACCCTGGAAGTGCCAAGGTGGAATTGTAGGCCTACATGCAGTGTGTGGCATAATTTCATGATGCATCAAAACTTTCTTCATATACCTGTCATAATGGTTAAAGTCAATAAAACTATTGACAGTTCATGTGGGGAAGAATGTGGAGTAAGGGAAATACTCATCCATTGCAGGTCAGACAGAAAAAATATCTAACCATATGGAAATCAGTGTGGAGTGGCAGTTCCTTGGGAAGATGGGAACCTATCCACTCCACAACCAACCTATAATATTCATGGACATATAACTGAAGGAATTTTCATCCAACCACAGAAAAGCTTCCACAACTTTATTCATTGCTGTTCTATTCATAATATCCAGAAGTTAGAAACAACTTAGATGTTCCTCAATAGAAGAAAGGTTGAAGAAAATGTGGTATATTTACACAATTGAGTATTACTCAGCCTTTTAAAAGATGAAAGTAGGAAATTTGCAGCTAAATAG
This sequence comes from Onychomys torridus, assembly GCF_903995425.1. NCBI lineage: Eukaryota > Metazoa > Chordata > Mammalia > Rodentia > Cricetidae > Onychomys > Onychomys torridus. The sequence continues at coordinate 5,529,037 of NC_050443.1, forward strand.
ATGGAACTAGAAAAAAGTTATCCTGAGTGAGGTATCCCAACCCAAAAAGAAAATATGGGATGCAGTACCTTACATGAGGATATTACCTTGTAAACTGATTAAAACAGTCTATCCTTTCCCACTGCAAAATAGATATTAGGTATAGCTTGAGGAACTAGGTGTAAAGGTAACTATCCTTAGGGAATAGAAATGTAATAGTTATGGATGGATGGGGAGATGGTAGATGAAGAAGAATGAGCAGGACAATGGAGGGAGCACAGGGAAAGACAGCTAAGATTAAGTGTCAGTTGAGGCCATATATGAATGTGATTATATGTATGTATGCATGTATTTATGTATGTATGTATGTATGTATATATGTATGTATGTATGTATGTATGTATGTGAATGTGATCTAACTGTAATCTTCAAATAAAGAGGGAGAGAACATCTCAGCTGGACATCCCTTGTCACCAAATGAAGCCTCCAGTACTGTGATTACATTACATTTATTTGAATTGGTGGCCAAATGGATCCCATTGGAATCCTCAGACATCTTAGGATATTGCTAAAAGTATAGGCTTTTCACCACAAAATAATGGCAAGGCCACAGATCTTTGAACATGAACAAGTTGAGCTAATGCCTACATAGAACCTTCACCATTACTTTCTAGCATTTTTGGTACAGGAATTTACTCTGAAGTTTAATACAAAAGAAGGGTAAACACCAACACAAACTCTTTGATCAACCAGAGGGTATTGTGTGCAAGATATGCTAGGACAATGGTGACAAAAAGCTTGGTGTGACCAGCCAATATCAGATTTAATTTAAGGCCCATTCCATGAAATGAAAGCCATATACACTTATTGGGATGCCAAGAACCGGATACTATATAACCCAGGGTTATCTACTAAAACCAAATAATATGCTTTTAAGAAAAGTAGCAATAAAATGACTCTTAATGATATTCTGCTATAATCATAGACCTGTGTCTTTCTCAGCCTTAATCAGAGGAGCTATCTTCTGCAGGAAAGGGAAATAAATACAGAGAAGCACAGCCAGACATTCTGCAGAGAATGAAAGACTGGTTTATTTGGCTCTAAATGGGACATATCTAGCAAATGCCTTCTCTCAGCACTCATGGATCCCTACAAAGGAAGTGATAGAAAAAATATAAGAGCCACAGGAAAAGGAGGACCCCAAGAACATAGCTCATATAAACTCATAGAGATGTAGGGGAGAATGCACATGACCCACATAGTTTGCACCAGGCATCTAAAGTATATTTTATAGCTTTCAGTTTGGTATTTTTGTTGGATTCTTGAGTGTGGGAACAAGTGGATCTCTGATTCTTATGCCCTCACTTTGATTCTTTTTCTTCTATTTGTTATCTTTTTGTACATCAATCCATTTGTTTTGGTTTATGTTATTATATTTATATTATTATCCCTTAGAAGCCTGTTTTTTTCTAATAACAGACAGAAAGTTAGTAGATCCAGATGCGAGAGGAAGTAAGGGAGAACTGGGAGAGGTAGGGAGGAAAACCATAATCACTATGTATTATGTGACAAAAAATAATCCATTTTCAATACAAGGAAACTTTTTGAGAGAAAATGTTTAGCTATAGGTTTAATCAATTTTCTATAAAAATTCTGGTGTCATAGTTCACAGGCTGGGAATACATTATCAGAAATAGTGTGAAGCCACAAAACAGAACAAATATCTAAGGCAATCCTAAGGGGTAAGAACACAGCTGAAAAATTACAACACATGACGTCAAATAATATTAAAGAGCCATAATAATAGAGATTGCTTGCTGCAGGCATAAAAACAAACAAACCCATAGAACAGAACTGGGAAACTGGATAAAAATTAACAAAATTATGATAACCTAATTTATAACAAAGATTGAAGCAGTGACTTTAAAAATGTTTCAACTAAAAAGAAGTAATATTCCAATGGATCCTCAGAAGAATTATGCTTGGTATTATAAGAACTAACACTAATACTATTCAAGTCAGTAAAAAAAATTTATAGACATCTTATAAAATCTTTGGATGTAACTGGGATTTCCAAGTAACTTAAAATCAGTTAATTACACAACAAAAAGAAAAAAATTACAGAGCAGTCTCACTGAAGACCATGAATGCAACATTTTTTCAATAGAAAGCAAGCAAACAATGTTTAATATCTTTATTTCAAATTAATTTTTTACAAGGTACAAAGGACATAAATGGCATACTTTTATTTGCTCAGTGTCTAGTGGAAGTGATCTTCTTCCCAGACTTTGTTAAGCAGTGCTACTGAAGGATTAGATCAGCTCAAGAAGAATTTCTCAGGATTGGCTGCAAGCACTGTATTTGGAAAGGCATTTATGAAAAAAAAAAAAGTTTCTGTTACTGGTGCAGGTTGAAGCTGTTATGACTGGAGCAGAGTGTTCTGAAACACAAGTTCATGGTTTCAGTCTTCCTTGAAGCTTGAGACATAGGACCTTCAAGGCTGCTGTGAAAGCACCACTTATCCTAGATGCATGACAGAATGAAAACCACAAGAAAGGTACTATATTGGCAGTGAGTTAGCTAGCTCATTTGCATATCACATGGGAAAGAGGAAGACTCTGCAAGTTGAAGAGTATAGTGGGTCATACACAGGATGATCAGCTTATATCAGCTGCTAGTTTAGCCAGCTGACAAAACTCTCATATTTGTTGTCACGATTCTTTAAAAAAACCACACTACTACTTACTTATCTTTCTGTATTGAACTTTTGATGGTGATGGGTGAGTAAAAACATGAATCTACACAAATCATAATTTATATACTTAAAATAAATTGAATGATGTTTGTTCCTAATCCAGGACCAACTTAATTTGGTCACAATGGAGTAATGATTCATAAGAACAAAAGGCCCCAAAGAGGGAAAACACAGAGAAGTAAGACAAGAGATGTTCAACAGCCACCAGGTGTGATTATACAAAAGAGCAATGCAGCCTTGTAAGATGGAGGAAAATGTATAAAAAAACAGAAAGGCAGACACCAGTGTCAGGATGTTCAGCGTGGCTCTGGACTCAGGGGAGGTTCTGCTGGAACTATGAGTTCTGTGGATATGTTGAACCCTCTGCTTGTGTCTGTACAGAATGATAATCATGGAGCCACTGGTCCAGGTGATGAGCAAAGAAAAAAGGACTTCAGGTATCATCACTAATGCTGCAAAGAGTGAGTCACTGATTTCATTGTGCACTACAATAGAGCAGTGTCCAAAATCTCGTGTTCTTGTCATATTTTTGTTACTCCTTTTGATAAATGGGTATATAAAGAAAATGAAATGCATTAACATGTAGAAGAGCCAGAGGAGGATAATGAAGCAGCCAATGCACTTGGCAGCTTTGACTCTAAGATTCTTCCAACAGGATTCGCGGGGACTGATGGACATGGCCTGAAAGACACTCAAGAGACAGGAGGTTCCAATTGACACACTCCGGCCAACTCTTTGAATGTATAAAATTAATCTACATCCAAAATCATTCAGTAATTGCCTCAACAGAAAATGAGTCATTGTGTGGGGTACTCCTGCAGAGAGGATGATCATGACATTGGCTGTCATTAGATTCATGAGAATCAAATCTGTGGGCTTCAATGTACATTCTCTATAGTAAAGGACTAGATAGTAGACTATAAGAGAGAAATTTCCCAGAATTCCAATTGTAGTTTGTGACAAGAAAATGATGCTGAGTATGAGGTTCCACAAGCTCATTATGTGATTTGGAACAATTTCCTTTAGATTGTGGATAAGCTGTTTGTCTTAGCAAAATAAATAAAACAAATACTTGTGGATTTATTGTGGAAGAAGAAACCTTTACTGTTAAGAAGCTTAAATAGAGAATCCTTTAAACTCAGGAGTTGATGTCCAGCCTAGACCACATAAAAAGACCTAATCCCAAAATGTTGATAGTAGTTATTTTCCATATATGTTACTCTAGGATTGCTTAATACCTCAGAATGCATGTGTTGCTAGATGAATGTTCATTAATTTTCATAAAAATGCAGCATTTGGGACAATGTGATGTTGGACTATAAAAAACAATGAAAAGTGATGGTTCATAAAACAAACATAATTCGAGAAAATACCTATATTTGTTAGTCCTTATATTAAAGAAGACAACTTCAAAAATTACAAGAAAATTTAAATATAATTATTCTTATTGTACATATGTAAATTAAAACATAAGTAATGAGAAATGTATAATATCACTCTGAGTATATCTGTGGTCTTGTGACAAGGCCAAGTTTCCTCCATCTTGTTTCAACTGGATCCATCTTTGGTATAACCTAAACTCATCAACCATTTCCTACCCACTCTATAGCAAGTCTAACGGAAAAGGATCCAATCTCATTCTTGAAACTGGGAGTTGAAATGTGCAGCTAATTGCATGTTTTTGTATTCTGTTAAACTGCTTGCTTACTATGCCCACAGTATTCACAATCTTTTTCATCTTGTCAATACTCTATTTAGTGTTTTATTATTCTGAGAAGAAACATGTTATATAATTTCATTTATGTTGCAAATCTAAATATTTTTATGGGCTGTAGTTCTGTGTCTTTTTTACTTAAAATATAGTTTTGACATTGCCCTTTTCAATTCCTCCAACCCTTCCCAAGTGCCCACACACAAACTTCTCAAATTCATGGCTTCAGGCCTTTTAATTTAATTGTTGTTACATAAATGTGTGTGAGGTGTTTAATTTTACTTATATGTACATGATTTCAAGGTAATCAATTTGATTCTGGAAAACCAATTAGGGACTTCATCCCTTGAGAAGTCTGTTTTCTCCTGTTCTCAGAAATCTCCTGTTGTAGCTTTTACATCTCAACAAAGAAACTTCTCTTCAAAAGCAAAGGAGACCTTTGAATTAATTCTAGTGATCAAAACCCAGAAAACAAGTGTTGGTTTGCTGTCAAATACCAGTTGATCTATGTACAATGCAAGTTGTTCACTCAAGGCTCAGGGAACATTGGTGTAAAAACCCAAGAAACCATTATGTGCTGTGAGACTCCATCTCCTACAAATGTTGGGAAAGCTGCACTCATTATGTCTCAATCTGGCAGCCTTTTTTTGTGGTATTTTTTGAGACAGGGTTTCTCTGTGTAGCTTTATGCCTTCCCTGGAACTCACTTTGGAGACTAGGCTGGCCTCAAACTCACAGAGATCCCCCTGCCTCTGCCTCCTGACTGCTAGGATTAAAGGCACGTACCACCACTGCCCGGCTCAAACTGGCAGTCTTAAAAGAGACACCAAGAGACATGCTAATACTGTTGGAAGAATCTTAATGGGCCCTAGAAACCCCACTTACAAGAATAACCTCACAACTAAATTTATTTTTTACATCATCTAGTTTCATTCATGGGAATTTTATCCTGCAGAACACACACAGTTGCCCAGTGGCACACCATGATCAATGATGGACACTCACAACATAGACCTTTACCTGAGAATTTCAGCATGAGGGAATTCTGTAACATTATTACTGGGGCAACTGGGAGGCTGCTACTGACCAATGGGAGGAGTGTGCACTTTGGTCAGCAGAGACCATGCACCAAATACCATGAGCAACGTGTGCATTAATGATTCCACAGTATGAAGGAAGTATATGGGAATTTTGCTGTGCATGAGCTGATAGCCTGCAGGAAAAAAGTATTTGTGAACAATTTGGCATCAAACATTCAGTGGAATCATTTGTTCAAGCATCATCTGCAGGCTGCTGAGAAACTGCAAGTGAACAATCTTAAATCTCAAACTCAGTGCCAGAAATGCAATAATTATCTTGAACAAAAAGGTTTAGAAACTACTCTGTAAATTAGAAGATAGGAATCGAGGCTGCATTTGGGAGACGATAAATGAGGACATAGTGTATCTTTTACAGAAAGGGTGGGTGGTTTGATGAAGAGGAAAATGAAGAAGAACATTATAGAGTTCTCTGGAGGCAGCAGTTTCTATGGATAGGATGGAGGGAGGGAACCAAGAGTGATGAAAGAATCTGTCTCTTCTCCAGCACAGATGACCCACAGGGATCAGGAATGGTAAGATGCTAAAATTGCACAGACAAAGCAAAGAAAATTACTTTCAGAAATTGATTTCTTATGACTGAGGGAAAGAAAGCTTACAAAAAAGTCAAAGAGTGAGAAAAGTGATCTCTACACAAAGAGAACATGGTCTTCAGTAAAGTGAAAACAGCTATGTCAACACTTGCAAATTCAAAAGACAGTGATAAAAAGGTTGATAGGCTATCCCAAAAACTACCACCTTCAACATTGTACCCCCAATGACTTGTATCACTGCCATTTTATAAATAAGCATAATGATACTCCTTATTTCTCAAAACCAGATTTATATGATTTTATAAAATTATAATTCCATTTATAAAATTGTGAAATCAAGAAGAATTTTATATATAACAGTAATTAAAATATCTACCTTAAAAATGATCTTGCAAACATGACTGAATGATACAAAATACATTCCACATTGGTAGTTTCCCTTCTATCTGGCATTCTAGGGAGTTACCCTTAAGTGTTTTACTAATTATAATTTCAGATAATTTTTAAAAGAAAATTCCACCTACCTATGCTGAAGAAAACAATAATAAATTCCCAAAATCATATGGACTAATAGGAACATCAAAATGTACAATAGTTGTTGGTGGAAGACTCCATTGATAAAAGGCCTGGACAATTAAAGCATTATCTATCCTCTGCAATGTTTACCAATAACTCTGTTTCCTTCAAAAATGCAGCACAGGTATGTTTTGGTTAATTAGTTAACATAATTTTTGATCATACTTCAGAACTGATTTTACTCTCTCTACTATGATTCAAGTTCTGCTTCACTTGTGAAATTCTCCTTAGATGCATAGTTATGATGTTTTACTAGTTGAAATTGTTCATGACAAGAAAGAAAGAGAAAGAGAGAGACAGAGACAGGGAGGAAAGGAAGGAAGAAATGACGAGGCTAGGAAGGAAGGAAAGAAATATGGAAGGGCCAGGTGGTGGTGGCACATGCCTTTAATCCCAGCACTTGGGAGGTAAAGCCAGGTGGATCTCTGTGAGTTTGAGGCCAGACTGGGCTACAGAGTGTGTTCCAGGAAAGGTGCAAAACTACACAGAGAAACCCTGTAGGAAAAAAAAAAGGATGGATGGAAGGAAGAAAGCAAACACAGAAAGAGAGCAGGAAAGAACAAAAGGAAAAAGGAAAGAATGAAGAAAAGATAAGAGTTTTGGTTAAGGTTGTTGGTTGTACGGAGCTAGTGTCTGTTCTGTACCTGAAACTCAGAGAAACATGGTTGTCAACCATGATTCCAGCAAACACCATTCAATGTTTGTGAATGCTGATACTGCCAGAAGAGTGAATCCATGGAAATTTTCCTTAGAACACTATCATTTGCTGGTTCATCTGACAATAATATATACATAGGAAATATGAAATCATTTAAGATATACCCTGTCCAACAGGGGCACAAATGAAAACACAACATCGCAGGAAGATTTTAAAGTTCTACTACTTGCAGTGTTTTTTTTTTTTTTTTTTTTCTTACTGAAAGGCCGGCCATATTCCCAGAAAGATGATACCAGTAGACCAATCTGGCCACATCTGTGAGGATGTAAGAAAAAATAAATTATTTGCAAGATGTTTCATCTTAAGAGATCTGTGGTCTTTGAGACTCCTTGGATGACAATGACTAAAAGAATATATACCACCTCATTTTGATTTGAGTATTTGGGTATCCCCCTGTATTCAGTATAATGAAGAAAGAAAAAAAAAGTTAAATAAAATAAACAGTGACCACCATCCACCACAGTTACATGGTTGATCCTGTGTTCAGATCTGTGAGGTCAGTCTGCTCAGTTCTAGAAATGAGTGTTTGCTTTCACAGCAAAAGCATCAGCACACAAAGCTGTATTGTCGTTACACTGGTCACATGCATGGAAATCCTATATTCTCACTTATAAATAGTCACTTCATTTTAAGAATTAAGTGTTAAATGTATACTGGCAAATACATTTTTTAAAAACATTTATTTTTATTGAATGTACATTAATATGTATCATTCAAATCCTACAGCCTTTCTTATCTGATCATGTTTCATTTTGAGGATAAACACAGACCTAAAGACCAATACCAGTGGTGAGGTCCTACTGATTTTATTTTCCCTTAATAGTGAACAGAGTCCTATTACACTCAGCGATTTGGACAATAAAAACATATCTCAGGCGTACAGTTCCCTAAATAATGCCTGACTATCATGTATTATCTTTCAATTCTGTGTATTCACTGACATATCAGTCAGAAATGAGACCATTTCTCTAGAATTGTATAAAATCCTGTTAGTCAGGGACTTATTTATCTTATATTGACTCCTATATGTGCATTTTCTCTTTAGGAGAGGTGGTAAGTTGCACTGCTCAATTTCTTTGCTTCTGAAGATCTCACACCGTTCACATCAGACCATTTTCAATGATTCTATGAGCTAGGGTAGGAGAGATGCCTTCCTTCGTAATACAGAAGACTCCACAGTGTAGGCACTTCAGATATGAAATATTTCATAATTTTCATAATTTCATGTGCTGGACAAAGATAAAGATCCCACATCCATATTCAATCTTAGAAATATCAGTTTCTATGCATCAAATGTTAGACTTCATGGTTGTTTTCTACTGCTTCATCTGTACTCTCCCTTCTAACATCCTGAATACTATGATAAATGGTGGGTGTAATTTTTATTAGTTAAGTGATAACATTTATGAGTCAATGCTCTCCTGTTAGTTTGACACATTCTTTGAGTTTTGTAACTGTGTGATGCAGACAGTAACTTTAGCTCAAGTGTTAAGACCTGAACTTAGAAGCAGAAAGGGCACATGACTATTTTGAATCTAAAAACTCTTTGTGTCAGGGTGTATACTGGAAGATCTAGAACATGACAGTTACCTGAGACCATTATTACAAAACCATGAGACACATTTCCAAACACACTGTAGCTTATTGTGTTATTTGTGTTTCCCACTTGACAGGTTTTAATATTGTTGATATTTCATTGTATGCTTTTTGTGGTAAGATGTTTTATTTTGTGATAGTGGACAGATGGCTCAGTCATACAAAACACTTGATGGTATTGCAGTGGACCAGGGTTTTAATTCCAGCACTGTGACACTGACTCACAACTGACTCTAAGCCCAGTTCCAGAGAATCCTGACAAATTCTTCTGGCCTCTGAAAGTATGTAGTCTCGTAGTACACGTGTATGTGTGCAGGCCAAACTTTATACATGTTAAATAAAAGTAGATGATTTTTTAAATTTTTTCATTTTGAAATAAATGTTTGCTTCCTAGATAAATGCTAAGTGCAAATAAGGCTTTTCAGATTTTAATAAAGTGCAGTGTTCTAACAGTGGTTTGCAGTGACAGCTGTCCTATCTCACAGTTTGATTTCACAAGCACAAGATGTACCTGATATTTATGATGCCACTGGAATACACATTGTTTTCAATGATGGGTGATGGCTAGAGTGGTAACTACAGATGAATTACTAACACCATACTCTGTGTAAAATGCAACATGAGATACTAATGTGTGATGAAATAACATGAGAAGAACATTGTGTTACTAAAATGTTTTCTTAAAATTGTGAATATACTTGCTACTTTCTATGTTGATTTATCTATTATAATAAAATTTATAACACACTGAAGTAGAAAAGCTTCATGAAAGATACATAACAAGGAATCTGAAATATGAGAACTTAAACATTATCTAATCCAAAATAACAAAGCTAAGTGTGCATATAAAGGTAGCTGACAGGTAGAACACTGGCCTGCCATTGGACATGGCCCTTATATTTTCCATTATCAAAAAGGATAAAACAGTGAGAGAAGACATGTCAGAACTTTGTGATTAATACTAGAATAAAATTCAGCAAGGGGAGAAAACCCAAGACATGTTTGTTTCTGGCTGTCATTGCTGATGTTCATTCTATGAATTGCCTTCAGTGGCACCTTCCAAAGTTTAAGAGGGAGGTTGCAAGCCAGGTCTTAAAAACAGACTGGTCATTCAATACAGACTCAATTACTGACTCTATAACTTCTAAATGTCATGTTACATAAAACATCCTGTAGTCCAGAAGCAGATTCCAATGCTACTGCTTCCAAGATTGTGCAATTTTTTGCATTCGAATTTGAAAGTTTACTATGGGAATAAAACTGTGCTAAGTTCAACTAAAATAATCATGTTGCAAAGATATTCTACATGTCATTTAACATAAGATAAATGATCATATTTTCATATTACCACAAACCTGCACTTTCAGAGATGGATTGCATTACCCTCATGGTACCCACAGTCACCCTCAGAGATTTATATAGCAGTAAGAACTGACAGGGACTGGCACAAGGTTTGGTGTGCCTATTTTTGGCTCAACTCTTATCTATGGAATTATTCTTCTGCCTTCTCTGTTCCATAGATCTGTTTCTCCTCCACATTTCCATTGCTGAACATCAGCACTTACTCACACTTCTCTTCTTTGCTGGATCTGATGCTCAGGCAGAAATTCAAAGTACTCCCCTGGCTTTTGGCCTCTGCAGGATGTTAGTGTCATTGGGCAGCTTTACACTCATTAATGTAAGGGAGAGTCACTTCAAGCCTGAGGTAGAGGTCTAGGATTCTGTGACCTCACCTCCCTCTGGAACTGCAGTTTTCATATCACCTGCAATGGTAATGACAGTGGCTGTGTTTAAGAGACCAGATCATGTATAAAACTTTTTCCACTTGCTGATTAACAAATACACTTAGGAGTCTTTTCCTGAATCTCTCCAAAGACACAAAGTGTTTTGAAGAAGCACTCAGTTTTGATTATCCCTGGATCCTGACAGGGTTCCTAGGGAAGGTGCTAGAAAGTTTGAGGTCTGATTCATGATAAAGTTATAGAGGTCTCTGGGTCCCATTGGATCCAGGCTTCTCTGCCTTCTTCCAACACAAATAAACTTAGATTATTTTTTAAGATTTAGAATATTTACTACATAAATGTTCCTTTGAGTATTATATACATGCCCTATGTGTTTTAGTCTAGGGCACCCACTCATTGTCTCCTTTCTAATCTCTTATCCCTGCACCAGTTTTCCCTCTAAATGTCATGTGTTCCCTAAAAAAGGAAACAAACAAAAAAAAACTGAGTATATGCAATGATACTAATATGTGCCGCATGTAGTGACATCTATGAAAGCATGGGTAGATTCTCAAAGGTCTCCTTTATGAAGTCTGACACTTCCTTTCTGAGAAATCATCTGTGGCCAGCAGCTCTTCAGCCAGGAATGGGACTTACTTACCACCTCCACTGGGCTGGGATCTTGTCTAGCTTGATCTTGTGAAGATTTTGAGCATACTCTACTAACATGTGAATTCACATGTGCAAGTGCCCTGTTCTATCTGGACAAAATCTGTTTCCTTGGAATTTTATTTCACCACTGGTTCTTGCAAACTTTCTGCCTCTTCTTCCATGATAATCCTTGAGTCTTGGGAGGAAGAAGTGTGGTATAGATGTCCCATTGTCAGCTGGGCCCTCCAGAATGTCTTATTCTCAGCACTTGGAAAGAATGTGGGCCTGAGTGTTAATCAGCATAGTGTGCAAAAAGAACCTTCTTTGGTGAAGGTTAAGGGATAGACTAATCTACTAGTAGAAAAATAGTTTACTGTTGGTGGAATAATGGTGAGCTAGCCCTGAAGGCTTGAGAGTAGGAGATATGGCCCTTCCTCTTCTTCCATAAGGTGGCATGGTTGTGAGAGAGATGCCCTTTCTTTTACCCAGGCCCTCACAGCCTGTATCAGGTGTGAGAGCTGTCCCTATGTCCTAAGAGCAGGAGAGTTGTTTGTATCCCTCACGAGCTGCAGCACTCAGGAGAGTGGACCCTGCACCTTGCTTAGGCAATACAGTAGAGCTGGCCACAGTGTCCTAGGTGTAGAGCTATCCCAGAGAGAGGGAAAGGAGAACAGACCCTATCCTTGTTCCTTGCTGTATAGACTGAACTAGCTGGGAAAATGCTTAGAGAACTCAACCTGGTGGTGAGGATGGAGGACAGCTGGTGGGCTGACCAATCATGCAACCACCCAGGCACAGAATGAGGACCATGAGTTGACTAGCTCCAACATCCAACCCATTTATGATCTCCTGAAGCAAGTGAAGGGGCTGGTCCTGCATCTCCAAACCTGTAGGATCTCCACAACAGAGGATGACAACAGGAGATGCAAGAGGAATCCCAGTGAAGGCTCACTATCATATCAATAGCACAGCAGAAACCAGAAGTATCAAACAAGACAAACTTCTCTTTGCAATGAACATTTGCAAGTAAAGATATATGGACTAATGGGTATAATGTGTCATTCACTGTATCATGCTACAGCATTTATTAAGAGATTTTTTTCCTCCTTTTTTCCTAAATTTTGTTTGGCCAGGTGGTGGTGGCACACACCTTTAATCTCAGCACTTGGGAGGCAGAGCCAGGTAGATCTCTGTGAGTTCAAGGCTACCCTGGTCTACAGAGCGAGTTCCAGAACAGGTTCAATGCTACACAGAGAAACCCTGTCTCAAAAAAAAATCATTGATTTTTTTTTCTGGGGGGAGTATTTTTTAAACTCTTTTTTTTCACATCTATGTTCCAATTCTACTTATCAGCCATGGGCTCCCCCTCCCACACCCACCCTCCCCTCCAGCCCCCCCCCCCTCACTCTCATCTCCTCCAGGGCCAAGACTCCCCTGAGGATTCAATTAAACCTGGTGGATTCTGTACAGGCAGGTACAGTCCCCTCCTTCCAGGCTGAGAAAAGTGTCCCTGTGTTAGCTCAAGGTTCCAAACAGCCAGCTCATGTACCAAGGATAGGTCCAGGTCCCACTGCCTGGGTGCCTTCCAAACAGAGTTTTTAAGGACAGATAGCTGATACAAAGGGACAGGGAGGTGAATGGGATCAAGATCCATGATGTGAAAACCACAAAGTAAAAATGAAAAAAAAACCCTTAAAAATAAGAGCTTATTGGGGAGTTTGTTACTATACTAATTTAGTAGAATAATAGGGCTTACACAGGGACACTTTGCTCAGCCTGGAAGGAGGGGACTGGACCTGCCTGTACTGAATCCACCAGGTTTAAATGAATCCCCAGGGGAGTCTTGGCCCTGGAGGAGATGGGAATGGAGGGGAGGGGCTGGGGGGAAAGTGGGGGGGGGGGCGGGAGTGGGGAGGACAGGAGAACCCATGGCTGATGTGTAAAATTAAAACACAAATATAATAATAATAAAAAGTAAAACAAAATAAAAAATAATAGGATTTATTTTTTCCCTGGAGTCTATGTAACACTTTTGTCATATATCCTTGTCCTTGATATTTGTGCACCCACTTCCCCCAAGAAACCCTACATAAGCTCTCTACCCTGTTCCATATGATGCTGTTTCCCACTCTAGAGGCAGCCACCCTTGTGAAGCAGGCTTTCAGTTCAATCATGCATTGGTTGATCAAGACATCAGGCCTATGGTTTGTTTTAGCTCTCAGCATTCATACCTGGGTAATAGTTATGATTATTCCTATCACTGTGAAGACTATCCAGTAGGATTGTAACTTCCAGCCATAATTCTCCATGGTATCTTCTGCAATAGCGTCATATCACATATGGAACATAGACTACTAAACATTACAGGCTGTTGAATTTGTTCTTGGTTTTCTTCAATTTATTTCTTAACTTCCAAACCCATAACCTGCTCCACTTTAGAGTACTCAGCAGAGGAACATAGTCAGATCTGAGGAGAATATCTAATCACTAGAACACTTAATATAATACAATAAAAATTAAACTTATAATGATGCCTTGAAAATATTCTGGGAAAAATGAAAAATATTAACCAAGTCATAAAATAACATTTTTAATTTTTTTAAAATATTTTTTTTGATTTTGAAATGTAACAAATTACACAATTTCCAATTTCTCTTTCCTCCCTCTGCCCCTTCACTTGGATACTCTTCAATCTTTCTCAAATTTGTAGTCTCTCTTTTTCAATTGTTACAACACACACACACACACACACACACACACACACACACACACACGTACACATGAATATACATATGTAAACATGCATGGTCCTAAATATATAAATATGCATAGTTAGTCTATTGAGAGCTGCTGGTAGCAAAGGGCCATGAGAGTATACAGCAGGTGACAACTAGTGTTCAAAAGGTCAACCTGTCAGAACAACGGGTTCTGGTAGAGGACTAAGCCATCATGCAAGATGTGTTGGAATTATTACCTTTTGAATGAATTGGCTGTTTCTTGTAGATTTCTTGTGCAATTACAGCTATGGTATCTCTCCATTACCATGCATCTTCATGTAATGTATATATGTAATCTCATGATTATATCTCAACCTTTGGGCACATATATCTGTGGGTGGTCAGGAACATGAGTTTTCATATAGTTGTATAATTTTGATATATAGAAAATATACTAGGATATGCTTCATAGCCAGATCCACAGTCCCATGAGACTCTAGACATGTCAAGTCTGCTTTGTTCCTTTTGCTTAAACATAGAAAATAATCTCTCTTCAGTCTACAATATTGCATGTATTTAGCTCATTTTTACCTCAGAAAAAGTTCAAATTAGACTAAAGGCCTTTGTAAATAGATCATAAGTTTAAAACTTTGCAGTTATGTACCAGATCAAAGTCACAGGTGTCTTACCAGAATTGCTGACACAAAACACCCTAAGAAAGGCCTGTCAAGGCTTTTAGGAGCCCAGTTCTGGTGTTGTGGTGCCTTGTGTAGCCTTGGTGCAGTGGGGAGGTCCTTGAACTGCCTAGGCTCAGTGTGCCAGGCTCTGCTGACTCCCCATGGGAGACCTTAATTTGGAGGATGTGGGGTGGCTTGGGAGGGAGGGCTGGGAGTGGGAGGAGGGAGGATTTGGGATCTATGGGTGGTATGTAGAGTAAGTAGAAAATTTCTTAATAAACAAAAATGAAAAAAAGAACACAAACACACACACACACACACACACACACACACACACACACACATACACACACACACACAGGCCTGTCAGTTCTTTACTTGCCAAGTCTGCTGCTAAAAAGCTATTTCTCAGACTTTGTGTCCCCTCCCTCTGGTCCTGAGGCCTTGGAACCTTGGCTTACCATGTGTCTCTGCTCCTTATAATCTATTCTAGATATATCCTATGAGCTTGAGGATTTTGAAGCTTTTCTCAGAAATGCAATAAGTCTCTTGTTAGAAATGTAAGGATTGTCAGACAAGAGAGGAGTGAAGAATGAGAGCTGAAAAGAAGGTATAGATTTAGAGAACTAAAGTTGAACAAAGAGAAAACAGCAGAGAGAGGAATTATGGCTTACTCAGAACAATAATGTGATAGACTGAAAGATCACAGTGTGCATAGATTTATTCATAAATAAGTAGTTTTCTTCACCAGTTGTAGCATCTTCCTTGGACTGTAGGAGAAAGCTTTTGTGTCTGGACCCTAGTAGCTTTTGTTATTAGTCCATATATAGTTTCTCCTATGTATAAGACTTCAATGCTGATTACTTGTATTGGATGAGCAATTGGGGGGCTCCTACCAGGGGAAGACTATTTCTTCCAATACCTTATCTATTGGTAGAAGAATAAATATTTAGAAGGTGGTTAGGAAGCATGCTATTTTAGTATAGTAGCAGTAGCATATTATCTTCTAAGATCTATAACTTCAATTGTTCTTAGTAGATGGCTAGGCTTCGAGCACCAGTTTTGTTTTCCCTCTCTAAATCAGAAATATTTATTCATGTGCTATACCCATGTGCTACTAGAGGTTCATGTCACTGCAGGGGCCCCTCCAATCTGAGTGGCCTGCACTGCTACTTCAGGCCATGAAGACCATTGAGGCCTAATATGCAGCAGCAGAACATGTCTGAGTCTGTGAGCTTACACCAGCCAGGGTCCATGTCTGTACACAAATTTCTAAATGGTTTATAAAATAAAAAAAAATCAGATACAGATATAGGGGTGAAAACCTGAGTGATTAGGGAAGTAGGGAAAGCCTCAGCTAACCTTACCTCACTACCTCCATAGCTTCCCAAAATGAGATATTTTCTATCTACCCATGCCTTGCTCTTTTGCCATATGATTTGCTCTCTCTGTCCAACTACATCACATCCTCTTCCTTTACAGCTCTATCATATCACCTCATGTCTGTCTCTACAGACCTCCAGACCTTCATGGTTAACTAGTGTTGGAATTTAAGGTATGTGCCACCATGCCTGGCTCTGTTCCCAGTGTGGCCTTGAACTCACATAGATCCAGATACATCCCTGCATATCAAGTAATAGGATTAAAGGCATGTGCAAACATTGCATGACTTTTGTGTTTACTTATAATGGCCGGCCTTTTCCTATGATCCCCAGGTGAGCTTTATTTATTATATCACAAATAAAATATCACCACATTTCCCTTTTTTGCCTAATTAAAAAAATTGAAAATTATAACTCATATAAGAAAAACTATATACAATAAGTAAAATAACTATATACAATATATGTAAGCAATAAGTACATCAACAATGTCTAATCCATTTACATTTGACAAATTCAGAGAAAATATTCCATTGTTTATCCTATCTTGATGAGTCCAAAATGTACCTAATTCATTTTCTATCCTATCTTGTATTACCAACAGAAAACTATCATAATATGTCTTTATACACTTAACACCTCGTAGTGAGTTTCTTTCCTGAAATTTGTAACAAGGAAAAGTATAACTACAACTATCTAATCTTCAACTCCCTCAGAGACCAAAAGAGGAAACAATATTACCTAATAAAACAGGAAGTGCAACCAAGTGACTTCCAAAAAATGTAAAATATGACAGAAACAGCCAGCTTCCTCAACAGTCACCTGAGGTTTCTCTGCAACATTGGGGCATCATCTTTGGCCTACAAGCTTAGCATATCTGACAGATATGCTTTCATTTGGGAAGTAGGATGTACACAAGGCCTACAGCTTGACCCCGCATTTGGTTCAAGAGTTCTATGTACCAGATAAACCTGAATTCCACCAATGTCCTGTAATAATTCAGGATTTTAAATTCTGGAAATTGCTGGTGTTTTTGGAATTCAGCTGCCTATTCTTCTTGGCTTGTGGATGGTTTCATCTCAGCATCCTATTCTTCTCTCATCCCATTCTTCTCTGCTTGCGGGTGGCTTTATCTCCTTATTAAATGCCAATCTACCATTGAGAGGTTAGACTCCATCAGCCTAATTATTCCTTCAAAAATAACTGTATCAGCTACTGCTCCACCGCACACCAGAAGCCATCTGTCCACTGTTTGTTCAGCTGCCTTAGAAGAAATGGCTACTGTACCTTTTCCAGATTGCAAACCCACTTCAGTGATGGTGCCATAGTGTCCTGGCCTCAGAGGAATCTGTTGGCAAAGCTGCAACCACACTAGTTTGGCAAGGATCAGTACCTTTGTTTTGACCTGCTTGTCCATTTTGGACAGCATACTGTCAGCCATCTATGCAAGGGCACTTTCTTGCCCAGTGGCTAACTTTTGACACAATAAAAGTTAACTCCATGTGGAAGGTCTTCAATGCTCATATCTTCTCTGTAGTTGTTTGGTGCTGTCAAGAGCAGACATGTCTCATAGTTATAAAAAATGACTATGTTATAATAACATAGAAAAAATATGTTATTAAAATATCCTCAATGCTATATTCTGTAGATCTCTGAAGTGTATGAAGATGACCTGTCTATCTAAAATATATCTCTGCTTGACCCTGAATACATACCTAATATAGCCGGACGGTTGTGGTGCATGCCTTTAATCCCAGCACTCGGGAGCCAGAGGCAGGCAGATCTCTATGAGTTTGAGGCCAGCCTGGTCTCCAAAGTGAGTTCCAGGAAAGGCGCAAAGCTACACAGTGAAACCCTGTCTCAATAAAATAAAATAAAATAAAATAAATAAATAAAAGAAAGAAAAGAAAACATACCTAATCTGACTACAAGTTCAATAGTAATGACTACTTTCATTTTTTGATATAATAGTTTGTAATAATAACTTTCAAGGATTAGCAAATTGCATTACATTGTTAAATGAGCTGTATAGATACAATATCTTGAACAAGATTAGAAACATAAGTACAAAAATTTCTAACAAAATGAATCTCAAATTTGTATCAATACATATATATATATATATATATATATATATATATATATATATATAATTTGTATACAATATACAAAAATCCAATCCAATGTAAAATAAAATTAGTAGTTGCCTTTTAAAAGTAGATTCAACTATCTACCTTTGTATCTATATCATATCTACAGCCTTTCTTTTTTTTTCTTTTCAGAATAGATTTGATAATCTACCTCTTATCTATATCCTCATTTTTATTTTTTTCAAAGAAGAACCTTAAATCTAATCTCCTTCATTTAGTCTTTCATTGACCAATAACAAAAATTCTGTAACCAAACATCCTAGACAATGACAATTATACAAAACCCATTGAAAGACCAAAAACCACCTGAAATACCACTTGGGAATGGGGGTGTCAGGTTCTTAAACTTATGCCCTGCTGTTTATGGATGAAAGCATCTTTAGGGGATCCTGAAAAGAAAAATTTGGGGTCCACTGTCAAGTCCCGGGAAAGGTAGCTGTATCATTTGCTGTCCAGTCTCTGTATAATGCAAAAGTACAGGACTTAACTCAAGTCCTCGCTTGACTACACTGTGAGGCTGAATCATCTCAGCTAGACATCTCAAAGTTGTCCTGAGCAGGTTGTTGTCCAAATTTCATCTTTGGATGATGTTTGTCATCTTAGTGGTATTATTATTGTCCAGGTACAATTGTCATTTAATAATTAATCATCTATGATAATCACACTCATAGCCATGTTAGGTATACATAGGTATATTTCATATAGATAGGTAATCTTCAAATACTTCAAAGACCTACAAAATATGGCATTTAAAATATTTTAAAAATTTAGACTTTCTGGACAATGAGACATGTCTGCTCCTGGCAGCACCGATTTACTTCAGAGAGGAAGATGGGCATCAAAGACACTCTATGTGGAGTTTATCTTCTTTCTGGCAAAAATAGCCATTTGGGCAAGAAATTGTTCTTGCCTGGACTGCTTGATAGACTGGACACACAGGACCCATGGAAAGGTGACCACTGAACTTTGCTTGACAAAATGGTCCTTCAGGTTCCTGCTTCACAGATGAAACTGCCAGACATTCTACAGGAAACAGAAAAAAATGACTGAGAGACTCCAGACCTGTGGGCTGAAGACAGATGCCCCATTTTTACAAAGGAACATTAGGTGACTGTTTAGGCTTCCAGCTGTCTCTGTCTACCCTGTAAGACTCCCGAAAATTGCTTGCATCCTTCTCCTATTTCTCAGGTAATAGTACATCCCTCTGGGATCTTTGATGTAGTTGAAGCAAGATAGTTACAATTTTCCTTAGTTATGATAAAAGATATGTTAGATATAAAACCTTAGACTCACAAATATAAGATACATAGGATATCTTCTTCAATATTGTAACTGTAATTCTTGCTTGATAATTGTTTTATTATAAGTAGTTTTACTATGTTAAAGTTAAAATCTTTCTTTTTGAAAAACAAAGAAAAAGGGGAAGTGCTGTGGATGATTAATTGATAAATAAAACACTGATTGGCCAGTAGCCAGGCAGGAAGTATAGGTGGGACTAGTAGAGAGGAGAATTGTGAGAACAGGAAGATAGAGTAGAGGAGACACCAGCTGCCATCCAGGGAACATCATGTAGAGGAAGCAGGCAAAGCCATGGAACATGTGGTAACATAAAGATTAACAGAAATATGCTGATTATAAGAGTAAGAGCTAGAAAATGGTAGGTCTGAGCTAATGACCAAGCAGTTTAAATGATATAAGCATCTGTATGTTTATTTTATAAGTAGACTGCCGGGGCTTGGCAGGACCCAGAGAGAAAAACTCTAGCAAAAGCAGTATAACTGGGTATTGAGGAAGACATATTCGCAATATTCTGAGAAATTGCCATACTGATTTCTAGAGTAGCTGTACAGGTTTACATTCCCACAAACAGTGGAGGAGTGTTCCTCTTGCTCCACATCCTCTCCAGCATAGACTGTCTTCAGTGTTTTTGATCATAGCCATTCTGAAAGGTGTCAGATGGTATCTCAGAGTCGTTTTGATTTGCATTTCCCTGATGACTAAGGATGTTGAATAATTTCTTAAATGCCTTTAGGCCATTTGAGAGTCTTCTGTTGAGAATTCTTTGCAAAGCTCTGTAGCCCATTTTTAATTGGATTGTTCAGTTTTTTGAAGTCTAGCTTTTTGAGTTCTTTATATATTTTTGAGATCAACCCTCTGTTAGATGTGGGGTTGGTGATGATCTTTTCCCATTCTGTAGGCTGTCATTTTGTCTGATTGACCATGTCCTTTGCTCTACAAAAGCTTCTCAGTTTCAGGTTGTACCATTTATTAATTGTTACTCTTAGTGTCTGTGTTAATGGTGTTTTATTTGGAAGTGGTCTCCTGTCCAATGCTACTTTCTACTTCCTAATTTCTCTTCTATCAAGTTCAGAGTAACTGGATTTATGTTGAGGTCTTTGATCAACTTGAACTTGAGTTGTATGCAGGGTGACAGATATGGATCTATTTGTAATCTTCTGTATGTTGACATCCAGTTATGCCAGCACCATTTCTTAAAGGTATTTTCCTTTTTCCATGGTACAATTTTGGCTTCTTTGTCAAAAACTGTATGTTCATAGGTATATGGGTTATTGTCAGGGTCTTCAATTCGATTCCATTGGTCCACATGTTGGTTTTTATGGCAGTACCAAGCTGTTTTTATTATTATGGCTCTATAGTAGAGCTTGATTGAGGTTGGGGATCATGATGCCTCCAGAAGTTGCTTCATTATACAGGATTCTTTTAGCTATTCTAGGTTTTTTATTTTTCCATATAAAGTTAATTATTGATCTTTCCAAATCTGTGAAGAATTGTGTTGGGATTTTGATAGGAATTGCATTGAACCTGCAGATTGCTTTTGTTAAGATTGCCATTTTTACTATGTTGATTCTACCCATCCATGAGTATGGGAGAACTTTGAATTTCTGATATCTTCTTCAATTTCTTTCTTCAGAGACTTAAAGTTCTTATCATATAGGTCTTTCACTTCCTTAGTTAGAGTTACCCCAAGGTATTTTATATTATTTATGGCTATTGTACAGGGTGATGTTTCTCTGATTTTTTTCACAGCCTGTTTGTCTATTGTATATAGGAGGGCTACTGATTTTTTTGAGTTAATCTTGTATCCTGTCACCTTACTGAAGGACTTTATCAGCTGTAGGATTTCCCTGGTAGAATTTTTGGGGTCACTCATATATATACTATCATATCATTAGCAAAAAATGAAAGTTTGACTTCTTCCTTTCCAATTTTTATACCCTTGATCATCTCCTTTTGTTGTATTATTGCTCCAGCTGGAACTTCAAGTACTATGTTGAATAAGTACAGGGAGAGTGGACAGCCTTGTCTTGTTCCTGATTTTAATGGAATAGCTATGAGTTTCTCTTCATTTACTTCGATGTTGGCTGAGGGCTTGCAGTAAATTGCCTTTATTATATCTAGGTATGTTCTTTGTATTCCTGATCTCTCTAGAACCTTTATCATAAAGGTGTGTTAGATTTTCTCAAAGGCTTTTTCAGCATCCAATAAGATGATCATGTGTTTTTTTCTTTCAGTTTGTTTATATGGTGTATTACATTGACAGATTTGTGTATGTTGAAACATCCATGCATCCCTGGAATGAAACCTCCTTGGTCATGGTGGATAATTTTTTTTCATGTGTTCCTGGATGCATTTAGACAGCAATTTTTGTTGTTGTTGTTTTGTTGTTGTTGGTTTTGTTTTTTTTTTTTTTTTTTTTTGATTTTTCAAGACAGGGTTTCTCTATGTAGCTTTGTGCCTTTTTCATGGAACTCACTTGGTAGCCCAGGCTGGCCTCAAACTCATGGAGATCCACCTGGCTCTGCCTGCCAAGTGCTGGTATTAAAAGCGTGTACCACCGCCGCCCAGCTAGACAGTGTTTTACTGAGTAATTTTGCACAAATGTTCATGAGGGAGACAAGGCAATTGCTGAACCCATGCAGACTTGTCTGTTAACCATTTAAAGGTATAGCTGTTGGTGACTTCGAAAGATCAGCAGTTGTTGTGTCCTGTTCTTGTACAAATTGGATGGCCAGTGATTGTTCTTTATATTAATACCTCCTAATATTTCTCTCAATAGCATGTGTTAGTTTATGGTTTGTTTCTGAGGTTGAAGGAATCTGGGTATTCCATTGTTGTAATAGTTTATGGCTTTAATTTTCCTCAGTGACCTTCTTCCTCTTTATATACAAGCCATCCTTTGCTCTGTTTTGCTTGTGATAATGCTCCAATCACTAACAGCTGAACGTTTACCTCCTGAAGAGGCCAATTTGGAAGACAAAATTATCGTGCAATTATTGTAACATCTACACCTGTGTCTATCAAACCTTCCAAGACAACATTAAGCATATTTTTAATTTTGGTCTTTGTTCACTTATAGAAGTTTGCCACAAAATTCATTTTATTGTTTCTCCTGATTTTCTTGTTCTCTCTGCTACAACTGTTCTTTGAACCTGAAGAGCCTGATTTATTCCAGTAGGCATTTGGTTAATTAATGGCTTTGAGAAGGGGTTTCTTCTACAATGGCAGGGAAGGTCTGAAATAAATTTTCTGTGGGTCCTGCGTGAGTCCCCTCAGGGAGTTCACCAAAGCAGAAGCAAAAGATTACCTTGTCTGTGTCTTATTGATCCACTAACTCTGTTTCAGTAATTTTTTGTATTGTTCTCTTTGATTCTATTTTATTAATTTCAGCTCTCAATTTGATAATTTCCTGGCATTTGTTCTTCCTGAAGACTTTGCTTCTTCTTGTTCTAGAGCTTTTAGGTGAGCTGATAAGTCACTAGTGTGAGATTTCTCCAAGTTCTTTATGTGCACCTTTAGTGCTATGAATTTCCCTTTCATCACTGCTTTCATAGTGTCTCATAAGTTTGGGTACATGGTGTATTCATTTTCATTGATCTCTAGGAAGTCTTTAATTTCTTTCTTTATTTCTTCCTTTACCCATTGGTGATTCAGTTGAGCATTATTCAGTTTCCATGAGATTTTAGGTTTTCTGTAGTTTTTGTTGTTCTAACTTTACACCATGGTGGTCTGATAGAACACAGGGGGGTATTCCAATTGTTTTGTATCTGTTGAGATTTGCTTTGTGGCCAAGAACATGACAGATTTTAGAGAAGGTTCCATGGGGTGCTGAGAAGAAGGTATATTCTTTTTTTGTTCAGATGGAATGTTCTGTAGATATTAAGTCCATCTGAGTCATAACATCAGTTAAGTCCTTTATTTCTCTGTTAAGTTTCAATTGGGCAGATCTGACCAGAGGTGAAAGGGGGGTGTTGAAGTCTCCCACTATTAATGTGTGGGGTTTTATATGTGATTTTAGCTTTAGTAATGTTTCTTTTACATATGTGGGTGCCCTTGTGTTTGGGGCATAAATGTTTAGAATTGAAACTTCATCTTGGTGGCTCTTTCCTGCGAAGAGTATGGAATGTCCTTCTTGATCTCTTTTGATTGATTTTAGTTTGAAGTCTATTTTGCTGGATATTAAGATAGCTACACCAGCTTGCTTCTTAAGACCATTTGATTGGAAATTCTTTTCCCACTCTTTTATTCTTAGGTAGTGTCTATCTTTGAATTTGAGGTGTGTTTCTTGTATGCAGCAGAAAGATGGGTCCTACTTTCATATAAGTTTTGTTAGCCTGTCTCTTTTTATAGGTCAATTAAATACAATGCTATTAAAGGATATTAATGACCAGTGATTGTTCATTCCTGGTTTTTTTTTTTTTTTTTTTTTTTTTTTTTTTTGGTGGTAGTGTGTGTGTAATTCTCTTCTTTGGGGTTTACTGCTGTGGTATTATCTATTGTCTGTGTTTTAGAGGGTGTATCTTACTTCCTTAGGTTGGAATTTTCCTTCTCTGTAAGGCTAGGTTTGTGGATAAGTATTGTTTAAATCTGGCTTTGTCTTGGAATGTGTTCACTCTTTCTATGATGATTGAAAGTTTTGCTGGTTATATTAGTCTAGGCTGGCATCCATGGTCTCTTACTGTCTGCATACATCTGTCCAGGTCCTTCTGGCTTTCAAAGTCTCCATTGAGAAATCGGGTGTTATTTCTGATGGGTTTGCCTTTATAAGTCACTCGGCCTTTTTCCTTTCCTGCACTTAATATTCTTTCTTTATTCTTTATGTTTAGTTGTTTAATTTTTATGTGGCAAGGGGACTTTTTTGGGGGGTCTAGTCTGTTTGGTGTTCTATAGGCTTCTTGTATCTTCATCACATTTCCTTCTTTAAGTTGGGAAAGTTTTCTTATATGATCTTGTTAAATACATTTTCTGTGCCTTTGAGTTGGTAGTCTTCACTTATCTCCATCCCTACTTTTTGTAGGTTTGGTCTTTCAATGGTCTCCCAAATTTCTGGGAAATTGTGGGTCATGACTTCATTGGTTTTAGTGTTTTCTTTGACTGATAAATCTATTTTTTCTTCTGTATCTTCAACACCAGAGACCCTCTCTTCCATCTCTTGCATTCTGATGGTTATACTTGCATCTGAAGTTTCTGTTCATTTAATCAGACTTTCTATTTCCAGCATTCCCTCTGCTTGTGTCTTCTACATTTTTTCTATTTCCCTTTTTTAGGTCTTGGACTGTTTCCTTCATCTGTTTCATTGCTTTTTCATGATTTTCTTTCAGGGATTTATTGTTTTCTTCTGCTTTATTTGTCTTTTCCTCTAGTTTTTTTTTTTTTTTTATAGTGTTCTTCCCATTTTTTGTTTGTCTGTTCCTACATTTCATTTTTGATTTCTTCTTTATAAGCTTGTAGCATCTTCATGATGTTATTTATAAGGTTGTTTTCTTTTGCTTCTTCCATTTTGTGATGTTCCTGTCTAGCTCTTGGATGAGGATAGGTTATGGTGATACTATATTGCTCTATTTTGTTGTATGTACTTCTGCCTTGATATCTGCCCATCTCCTCAAGGGTTCATTCTTGGTCTTATCACCACTCTTGGTCCAGACAGTGCTGACAGATTCAGGAAGTGTCTCTCTGGCCCAGATGGAAGCTCTGGGCTGGATGGGAGTTCTGGTCCAGATGGGAGTGCTGGCCAGATGGGAGCTGGGGGCTGGTCTCTGAGTCCCAGGAAGTGGCTGGGGTCTCAGGCAGATGGGTGTGGGGGCAGGATGTGGAGATTTCAGGGTGTGCCTACAGTCTTGGAAAAGGGGAACCTTCGAATGGGGCTCGCCAGATGGCCAGAAACTGCAGCCAAGTTGGGCAGGACTTCCCCAGGGTGGCTGGTGCACATGGCTGGGCCCTAGGGGCAGGCCTCTCTGGGTATGACCCCAGGCACTCTCCTCTGGTCCAAATGGGAGTTCCTTGGCAGGATGTAAGCTGGGGGGTGGTTTCTAAGTCTTAGGAAGTGTCTGGGGTCTCAGGCTGATGGGTGTGGGGACAGGGTGTGGAGATTATAGGGTCTGCCTCGGTTCTTGGAGAAGGGGAACATTCCAGGTGGGGTGGGGGAGTCCTGCCCTATGGCCAGAACCCAGGGCCAAGTTGGGCAGGTCTTCCCTGGAATGGCTGTTGCCCAGGGCTGGGACCTAGGGACAGGCCTCTCTGGTTATCACCCCAGGGACTCACTTCTGGTCTAGATGGGCATGCCACATTTCAGCACAAATAAAATGTCACCATACATTTTAAATTTTAAAATTTATTTTTACTTTTGATATGTAAGTATAATTTTTTCTTCCAATTTCAGTTTCCTCCCCTAACTCCTTTTCATGGACATACATCAATCTTCCTCAAATTATCCATCTCTCTTTAATTTTTGTTACAACACACACTCAAATACCATATGATTTTGTCTCCCAAGCACATAAAATAATTATATAAAATAGATCAAAAAGTAATAAATATGGTACAATTCCTATTATGTGCAATTTTCATATATTACTTTACAGAGCAAGCTCCTCTATGTATTGTGTTCCTGAAGAATATCTAGAGCATGGATTATGAAAGGCAGTGCTTATGGATACAGTAATGGACATCTAATCCTCATATGTCACATTTTGTTTCAACACTAAGAGAAAAAATTGCATCTCAGTATTTGATCATGAAAAATGTCACATATTTTTAAATATTCTAAAATGTTTCAAATAGGATGATGGTATCATATGCTTTTATCTAATTACTCTCTATATGTATTAGTTATAATTATCATCTATTATTTAACAATAGATTCAAATTGAAGACAAAAGCTACATGGATCAAATGTGCTTTAATCTTAGATAAACATATCAACAACTTTTGGTCTTAAAAGTTTTTAATGCATTTGAACTCCAAGATAATTTTGTCACTTCCTCTCTTCCCTCTCTTGCTCCAGACTCAAGTTGCCTTTATCCAAGTCTTTATATGCCCCGTCATTCAAAAGTTTCTTCTTCCCCAATTCCTATTGTTTGTGTGTGTGTATATATATATATATATATATATATATATATATATATATATATATAATGCTTATATACTCCTAAGACTATTTTGTTGTTTATGTGTATATGGCTCCATGGTTGACCACTTTCTATTAGACAATCATTTAGGGGATTTGTCCCTGTTGCAAGTGTTATAGCACTGGAGAGAAAGGTACCCTGACTTGTTGGGAAGTCAGGCTATATCTGGAGCTTCCATAGGACAGCTCTGGAGGGAAAGATATCCTGACTTTTAGGAAATCAATTTATACCTGAAATCTGTGTGCAGTATGCAATGGTCTCCCTACAGGATATAACAACCCTGCTCTTATCCTAGAGAGAGTGGTTACAGCTGAGCTTTACTCCATAATCCCTTAAGGGGACTTCCCAGCAGGGCTCTGCTTCTTCTCTCCAGTCCAAGATATTGTTTCCTCTGCTTCACTGTACCAAAGGTGAAAACCTCAAAGAAATGTAGTAATCTCTTCCCTCTCAGGTGAAAAGTTGTTAATTTTTCTGCTCTGCCCCATGAAGGGAACATCTTAGAAAGATTATTTCTGTTCAGTCCCACTAAGGGAATGTCTCATGGAAGTTCTTTTGTTCTACACTAGCAAAGGAAGACCTTCACCGAAGACTTCGGTTTGTTTTAGTTTTGCCATTTATTTACTCATCTGCCCCTTCCTTTTTTTCATTTTTTTAAATTAAGAAATTTCCTATTCCCTTCTGTACCACCGACAGATCCCAACTCTTCCCTATTCCCACCCCCAGCCTTCCCTCCCAAGCTAACCCCCATAACCACATTTTCCAAATCAAGTTCTCCCATGGAGACTCAGCAGAGCCTAGAACACTCAGCTGAGGCAGTTCCAAGCCCCTCCCTGTTACACCAAGGCTGTGCAAGATGTCACACATTAGGCACTGGGCTCCCAAAAGCCTACCCATGCACCTAGGATTCCTCCTGCCTGGGTGTCCCCTAAACATTTAGAATTAAACAATTTTCTCCCATATCCTGAGGGCCTACTCTAGTCCTATGGGGGCTTCATAGCTATTAGTCCACAGTTCAAGAGTTTCCATTTCCTTATGTTCTCATCCTCCATTCTTTTCCCTCAGTTACCCCCCCCACACACACACACTCCCAGTTTGCTCATGTAGATATTTTCTATTTCTCCTTTGATGGGCTATCTAGGTTGTCTATCTTAGGGTACCTCCTTGTTAGCTAGTTTCTCTGGAGCTGTGTGTTGTAGTCTGGTTATCCTTTGCCTTGCCTCTAATATCCACTTATGAGTTTGTCCTTTTGAGTTTGGGTTATCTCACTTAGGAAGATATTTTCTAGTTCCATCCATTTACCTGCAAGTTTCATGATATCATTGTTTTTTCACTGCTGAGTTTTACTCAATTGTGTACATGTGCAACGTTTTCTTTATCCATTTTTCAGTTGAGGGACATCTAGGTTGTTTCCATGTTCTTGCTATTACAAATAATGCTGCTATGAACATAGCTGAGCATGTGTACTTGTGGTAAGATTGAGCAGTCCTTGGGTCTAAGCCCAAGAGTGGTCTAGCTGGGTCTTGAGGAAGATGTATTCCAAATTTTCTGAGAAACTGCCATAATTATTTTCCAGAGTACAAGTTTATATTTCTACCAACAGAGGACTGTTACCCTTCCTCCACATCCTTTCCAACATACTCTGTCTTTAGTGTTTTTAATCTTAGCCATTGTGACAGGTGTGAGATGGTTTCTCAGAGTGCATAGTGGGTTTCTGTATGCTGATATGAAATGAAGAATGTAGTATAGGTTTATGATTGAATGATCTCCATTCTTCATAGGGAAGTGATCACCATCTCCTCTACAAATTACTCAAAGATTCTATATGGGTACTGAAGATTATCTTCTGAGGAGTATGTGCACTGTACAAGTCCTCAAGCATTACTAAAAAGATCAATAATGATGTCAATCAGCAGTTGATATTTGTGCTTCCAGCTAATCTTGAGTGTGCCAAGAACATGCTGTCTCTCTTCTGCTTCTCAGTGTAACATCTGTGGTTCCTCCTGCATTTTGGTGGCTAGCAAAGCTTTTTAGTCATGGAAACTTTCAAGGTGTCTGTTTGCCATGGAGATGGTAGGTTATGATTTCAGAATAATGCCATTATGAAATCATGGGATTCCATACTGAGAGAAGGGAGCTTTGTGAAACTGATTATGGAAAACCTTGAAGGTGTGAGTTGTAGAGTTGCTTTTTTTGTGTGAAACAGAGACTGATAAATCTATGGCTACCTAAGATGTGAGTACTGAATAGCATCTTGGCTGGAGTCATGTTGAAGAAAGGATATTAAGGTAAGTGGATCAGTTTAGAACTAAGAAAGAGGCAGAGGAGGAGTAGGTTAAGATGACAAAGGAGGATGGAGAGCAAGAGCAGGAAGAGGAGAAGAACAAGAAGAAGGAAGAGGAGGACAATAGAGTTATCAAAGATACAGGTCCTCCTACATCAGTTACACTTGGCTTGGTACCTCATGCCTTACAAGATTGTTAATGGATGGTGAAAAACTCCAAGGAAAGAAGGAGAAAACATCCTGCTCCTGACTTGATTCCAGGACCAGGGCTTGAAATACCACCAATCCCCGAGGTTGCCCATAACCAAGCCTCAAAAACGCATCAATCCCAAGGTACACTGGAAAGATCTGTACCCACCTCCCTCAAGAAACCCTATATAAGCTCTCTACCCTGTTCCATATGATGCTGTTTGCCACCCTAGAGGCAGCCACCCTACTGGATTTTTCCACCCAATAAATTTTTTTAGTGTGGTATATTCTTCAGTATGACACTTTTGACAGAGTGAAGCCCAGGTTTAACAACTTTGAGCAGAATTTCAGTAAAGTTGAGCAGAACTGTGACATTTTCTCTTGGGAACCTGTCTCCTAGAAGAACAAAGCTATAAAACTTCTCAGGACATGGGCAGAGCTATAATACTTCTAAAGAGCAGAGAAGAGATGCATCACCTTCACTAGGGGAACTCTCCACTGCCTGAGCAGATTTCTACACTTGCATTGGGGAAATATTTCCCTGGAGCAGAGCTATAAGCTGTTACACTTACAGTGACTTTGTGGTATTCCTTGGCTCCTGAATGCCAGGGTACCATTCCATCAGAGCTGCAAATGCTCACAGTTAGGATTTGGTTTCTGCTAGAAAAGAGTGGACAATGGTGACAACATAGTTCCACTTAAATTCCTGGAGCCCACAGCCTCTTGGACTCTAGGCACAGTATAGTATCTGTTCTTCAAGGATCATTCACAGAAGATTATGTTAATGACCAGAGCAGTTTGAACTGGATAGGCAAGTTTACAGAATTCATTCCAGCAGAGTTTCTATTTTAACTACCTTAGATAGTATATTTGTCCCCAGAGGTCAAAGCCAGGCTACCTTTTCAATGATCAATGGTATTATTAGAAGTTTTGACTTGAGGACAAGACAGTGTTTGACATGTACTCACTGAAATTCTCCTGCAATGTTTTTAGGTATGTGTTGCAGAAACCATGGGCAACTAGGTCATGGAACTTGAAAGACAATCTGCACCTGCTATTGTAACATAGTTTTCTCTTGGATTGAATCATTCCATCTAGCATGGAATCTCCTTAAGCAGTGTCTTATTTAAAGTTTCTCTTGCTGAAAAAAGATACCATCATCACAGCAAATATGAGAAGGAAAAAATAATAGCTGGTGTTAGCTTATAGGCTCAGTGGCTTAGTGCATTATCACTATGGTGGAAAGCATGGAGGTATGCAGGCAGACATGGTAATAGAGAAGGTGCTAAGAGTAATACATTCAGACTGGCAAGAACCAGGAAGAGAAATATACAAGGGTCTACTCAAGTATCAGAAACCTCAGTCCACCTCCAGTGACACATTTCCTCCATCATGGCCATACCACTCCAACAAGGTCAGACCTCCTAAGAGTTCCACTCTTTACAAAACTGTGATGCCTATTTTCATTCAAACCACCACAAGCAGGAAGGCAAATGACTCAAAATGGCCTCAGAAAGTCCCTGATAGTAATGTGATTCACAATGGTCCTCTTTTCCAGAGTAAACAATAAAAGCAGAGGGACTCCATACAAGCTAATATGCAAAAAAGATCCTTGAGACAAGACCAGCTGCTTGGAGGAAACAAAAACAGCAGAGCTGAATAGAAGAGGATTAGACCAACTGATTCACATGGAAAGGATACTCTCTATCCTCATGAGCTGTCTAAAAGCTGGGAAATGTGCTTCATTTTTCTAGCTTTTGTGAGTTGTCTCACATGCTGATTCACCTAATTTTGAATTATTACTGCTCTTGTAAGTAACCACTTACCCATATTCCTGTAAGCAGCCCCAATAAAATCCATGACTTTGGTGCTATTCATACTTTAGTTGTTCCTGGGATCCCAATCTGGGGTCAGTAGACATGGTTATTGTTTGTTCCCAGGAAAAGTGTTGTTACTTAACAATTGCCACTTTGCTGGACAAACATAGTCACTTACTAAGTCTTATCCTTAGAGCCACAGATAAATGTAGCTAATATCCCTTATCAAAGAAGCTTTATTTACATCAATTGGAATTGTCACAGAAAAACCACAATTGGACATGTTTCAGAGATCATCAAAGAAGTGGGGTCAGAGAGACTGTAAGTATCAGATAACAGAAAGTCTGCTGTGATGCTGGCCTAAATGAACCATTTTAGATATGTGAAAATATGTGACATGTTACAAAATTAATGAAAAAGGATTATATGTATTACTCTTGAAATTACATACAAATTAGAAGGTACAGATGTCTGTTTATTCATTACTATATTCTGTCTTTCATAAGCCATGCTTTTGATATACTTTAGGAACACACACACACATATACACACACACACACACACACACACACACACACACACACACACATATATATATATATATTTCTGTACAGTAATGTATAAACAATTGCACATAGTGGGGATTTTACAACATTACTTATTACATTTAATTATGTTTTATTTGTTTTGTGTGGCTGAGGCAGAAAATCATATGGTGTTTGTATTGAGGTCACAAGACAACTGGTAGAAGTTGATTCTCTCCTAACACATTGTGGGTCATGGTGGTCAAACCAAGTTTTCAGACTTGGCAGAAAGTGCCTTTATCTCTAGTCTATCACTACTAAATATTTAATATGTATAATATTATCATGTGTTACCTACATATGTTTCTAAAGCAGTATTCCATTCTCTAGTGCTGTGAACTTAAAAGAGAATTCAAATGATTGGAAGAGGACAAAAATCTTGCTAAGCTAATTAAAAATGTCAGTGTTGAAAATCTTGCCATCAGAACTCAAGCAGTCACCTATGTGCTGCATTGTAACATATGCATTAAAATTTTCAATAGATAAGAATTTACCTCTATTGATACCTGTGTCTGTCAGGAGAGAGTAAACATGGAGGAAGTGAAATTTCTTCAACTCATGCTTTTTACAATACAAAGAGAAGGAGAGGCCAGGGTCCTAATATCCTTTTCAAATCTACATCCTAAATGTACAAATCCAAGTTCCAACTACTGGACTGTGCCTTGTGAAGTTTCCACTGTCCAAATATCACTGCAGGCCTTTATAAAGTGGTGTTTTGGATCATTAAAAAGAAATCCAAGGTTAGTGCAGGAGTTCTTGACTAGAATATATAAGACCCTGACATAGATTTCCCACACTTCAAAATAAAATAAGGTGGGGTCTGACCAATGCCTTGTTTGCACAAGACAGTTGCAGATGCTGAAGGAGAGATCAAGGATGACAGAGTCCAAAGACATCCTGATCTACAACTTCTTCCTTCTGATTCTGAAAGACTAGGGCAGACATAAGGCTACCGTTGACTGCTATGTGTGGGAAATAAGATGAGGAGAATTAGATCACAGCTATGAACTATGGAGTAACAGCAAAAATACTACGTTAGTATCAGTGAAACTAGCAAATATTACAAAGGATTAGGAAAAAATTGACATTTCAATATAAAATTTGTGAGCAACTTTGTAGTAAGAGGAAACAATGGGAATCATACTTTAGAAAGTGCTTAAAATAGGAAATAGACTTTCAAAAATAGAATTGTTCTTTTCTTTTGTTCCTTCCCTTCCTTCTTTATTTTTATCATTTTTTTCTGATAGTCTAGGCTGGCCTGGAGCTTGCCATGTAGCAGAGGATGACTCTGGATGTCTTGCCATTATCTTCTGCCTGCTATAGGACAAGAATGTGTCACCACACTCTGTGTATAAAGTGTGAAAGATCAAATGAGGGGCTCCATCTATGTTATGGCAGCAAGATACCAACTGACCTACATCTGGAGACTTGGGAGCAGACATGTAAAGCATAAAGAAAAGTGATGGGGGAATGAAGACAAAAGTTGTTTCAACAGGAAAGTTCCTTGTGAGAGGACTATTGCTAGGATGAGGTACCAAACATCATTTTATCTTATTGTTGTGATTTTCACTGTGAATGTTCATTGAACAGGAAACAATGTCCCAATAGGACTTTTCATACAACAAGATATTTCACTGACCATATTTCCCTTAGTCTTCTACTTGTCTTTTCCTCAACTTTGTCCCAATGTCCCCCTTGACAATTTTTCTGATGTCTTTATGCAAAGTATATACATCCATAATTTTATTTGCTTATATAATATATGAATCAAAAACTATATATGTAACTGCCTTTCCCTTTTTCTTTTATTCATATTTTCTTTCCTTCTTTTTTATTTTGTTTGGTTTATGGATTGATTCTGAGAAAAAGTCTCACTATATAGCATTGGCGGTCCTGAATCTCACTACATAGACCAAACTGATTTAGAATTCATAGAATTTAGAATTCTTCTTTGCCTCCTGAGTGCTGGGATTAAAGGTTGCATCCCTAATCCCAGGCCTGTAAATGCTTTTTTCTGTGGTTAGCATTATGCATTTAATATATGTTTTTCTATGACTGGCTTTATTCATTTAATGTAATTATGTTTTTGAATGTCTTTCCATAGAAGCAACATAACTTTATCCAGGTTAGTGTTAGAAAAGAAAATGTATTATGTATGTATGTATAGAAATATATATATATATAATATCACATTTTGTTTCAGGCTAATAATTGCTGTTTAAAGAGAATTTGAGATTGTTTCTCAGTTAGTCAGGGAAAAATGCCTGGTGGTAGAAATCTACCCAACTACCAAAACCTTGTATATCTTAGAGGAGAATTTGTTACTGTCATTTACTAAACCAGCATGATTCCTAACCACATTTAAATTTTTATCCTTAAATCACAGATAAGTTTATGTCTCATATCTCATCAAAGAAATGTGACTTGCAACAGATTGAGACCATTGTATAGAACTACATCAAACTAAATTGCTAAGAGCAAATGACCTTGGGGTGCTCATCCCCATCTGATTCATCTAAATAGAACTGCATTAATGGCTCAGGAATCATAGTAGAAGAGAGGTTGTAAAGATTGCAAAGGCAAAAGCAAAAGGAACAAGGGGTTTGCTGTGAGACTGTATCTCCTTCAAATATCATAAGGCTATACCCATGAAGTCTCATTAATGTGGCTCCTTAAATAGAACCTGAACAAGAATATTGGTGGATATGCCAACATGGAAGGGATGATTCCCTTCAGCCCTCAGCCACAGACAAAGAACTACAGACAACTGAGGAATGATATAGTCTTCCAAAGTGATGAACTTCCCAATCAGCCATCCAATACCAAATATTCAGCATTGAAATTTTATACATATAAGTAACATATATGGACAAAGCAGGTTGTATTAATATATTTGAGGACATTTATATATGTGTGTTTGAGTATATATGTGATAGCAGTAACTATAGTTAAAGAAATAGAGGCCATTTATTTGAAAGAGATTATGGGGTGTATATTGGAAGGATTGGAGGGAGAAATGAAAAGGAGAAATTATGTAATTATATTTAAATTTCAATAATAAAGAATATTTCTTAAAATTAAAAAAAACTGTTTTACCAGGCAATATTTTTTTTTATTTTCTCAGAATGTTTTATGCCATTATTATAAAATTAATTTGTATTATGTTTTACTAAGTTTTCTAATGATATCCAATGCTAACTGTGACATTGTGCTTTCCATTTTAGTTCCACTCGTTTACATAGTTTTCTCAGATTGGAGTATCTCTGTTCCTCTGCCAAGTATCTAAAATGTGTAGGTCAGGTGCTAGAAAGTTAAGAAATAAATGAGGATAACCAAAAACGAAGTCAATAGCTTATAATCTTTAGAGGTCTCTGGTTCATAAATGGTAAAACCCTGTTGCTAGAGATACCACATGCTTCAGTGAAAGAACATGAAGAAATCACAGTGGAACCTCCATGCCAATTGGAT
The DNA here is from genome assembly GCF_903995425.1 of Onychomys torridus. Taxonomy (NCBI): domain Eukaryota; kingdom Metazoa; phylum Chordata; class Mammalia; order Rodentia; family Cricetidae; genus Onychomys; species Onychomys torridus. The sequence continues at coordinate 5,564,065 of NC_050443.1, forward strand.
AGTTTTCAAAGTGCTTGATGTAGTTATGAATAATAGAGATGCATAATCCCTGAGATAAATAACAATTCTGGTACAATAGTGTTATTAACATCATGGGTGTAATAAACTGCTTCGTGTCTGAACTGAAGGCCCAGTTCACAAGATGGTACCCTTTCTTGTCACCATCATTATGCACAACAATATGAGTCTAGACAGTATAGAGATCCAGCTGAAGAACATAATACTAATATTCAGCTACGCTGATATAGCAATAAAAGGTTCCCTAAGCTCTTATGTTATTCTGGGGGATTAGAATGCCCCTCAACCCTAATCAGAGAAGCTTCTTTTGGAAGTTTATGGTGATTAACACAGAAGCCCACCATCATTAAAGTTGTTTCAAATAAGAGACTCCAAAGACTCCAGCTTAAAATGAGACATCTATATCACACCTCTTCTTCCCAAGACCCAGGGATCTTCAGGAAAAAAGAGGTAAAAGTGTGTAAGAACCAGAGGTGATAGATGATTCTAAGGAAATAGGTTCAATTGTTAGGACAGTTTGCACAAGATCAAGCTAGACATAATCCAAGCAAATTTGGTGTGGCAGTAGGTCCAATTCCTAGCTAAAGAACGGATGGACATTTCTGGCTTCAGAGAGATAAAGTTTCAGGTAACTTTAAGGATTCAGTCTTTGAGAGAGAGAGGCTACCCTTGCTTTCATAGATGCCCCTGAACTAGTAACATATGAGCATCATTAAATAGACACCCTTTTCCTCCCTCTCTCCTTCCCTTCCTCCTTCTCTCTCCCTCCCTTCCACTGTCCTTCCTTCCATCCTTCCCTCTCTCCCTCCCTCCCTTCATTCCTTCTGTTTCTTCTTAGAGAAGCACATGAAATTTAGAGGGAATAGTAACATGGGGTAAGAAAGGAATTGAAAAGAACATATTGGAGGTTAGAATTGACCTAAACACATTTGCATGAATAAAATACTCAAAGATTCATATAAGTAGAAAATGTAATAAATGCTTAAAAAAAGAAAAGAAAAAAATAGGTTGATTTTTATTGGGAGAAGTCAAAGGAGCGTGAAACCAATGGGAAATATAAACATCTCTATATTTCTCATAAATCTTAACTCAAAGTTTGTAGCCCCTTCCACAGGAACAAGTTCAGCCTTCAGAGATCATGAAAACTCAGTGACTATTTAAAACACCATATGTCTTTGGAGACAGTCACAAAAACCCTTAAGTATCTTAGTTAATTTGTAATGAGAAAAAGTTTCATAAATTATTTTGTTTCCCAAAGCCAGGGCTGTCATTGCCACTGAAAGTGAAATGAAAATTGCAGTTCTGGAGGGAGGTGAGGTCACATAGACCTGTATCTCAGGTCTGAGCTGACTTGCCTACTGCACTGGTTATTAATGAGTCAGAATCTGCCCGATGAACCCACAATCCTGAAGAGCAAGAATCCAAGTGAGTACTTTATGTTTCAGTCTGAGTGGTAAAGCCAGCAAAGAACAGAGGCCTGAGAAATTGTGTTTAATAATGAGAAGCTTGATTAGAAACAGATCTACAGAACAGATAGAGAAGGCTGTGAGAAATACAGAAGTGCTCACAATCGTGAGTCAGTCCCTGTTGGTTCTGGTCATAAGCCCTGGCAGACGATGACTGTGGGTAACACCAGGGTAATGTAGTCTCTCTGTGAAGGTGCGGAAGGACTGTGGTAAAAAGTTAATGTGATAATTCACTTTACCTTACAAAATGTGCAGACTATTTTACAGTATAATTATTATAGTTGAACTTATCAGAGTTTCACACCCCTAGTAAACAAGTGAATGGAAATATAAAAAGCATATAACTCTGGATGATATAGATGTAAATCTTCTCCTATAATAAAAGGTATTCTTATATACACCATATTTATGAGTTAGAAACAGTAACTGAGTGTGTCTTGAATGACCAGTGTTAAAATGAGGTGCTTGAAGCATCCCTCTTGTACTTGGGATTGAATTATCTCTCATTTCAGTCACATTCTAGTGATAAGCACAAACTGATGCCATGCCTTTCCTTACTGTTCATTATTGTTGCTGATGGAACTCAGGGCTGTATGCATGTCACAGCAGGGCTCTATTTTTCAGCTTCATTGGAATCCACCCTTCGGTCTTTATTTTAGTTTGAACAATGTTAAGTTTTTCACATTCTTCAGATTCCTTTTTACATATCTCAAATGTATCTCCTCTATTTGAGTGTTTCATAAATTGTACTTCAATAGATTCATCAATATAAAAATCAGCAAATATATGCAGAATTTTAAATGAAATATTTTACTAAATTAATTTTCTTCTTGTGATATTTTAGCACACATATAGTTACCACTATAAGCCTTTACTGATGCAGTGAAAACAAAGCATGTTTCCGGTGGCATTATATCAGGTCCATCATGTGTTTTTTAAATTCAACTAGGAGATAGGACAATTTTCTGTCATGAGAAAACACACTGAAAGAACACTACATTTTAGTAAATTCTCACAAGCTTTATTTGTATTTGGTATTTGCCTATCAAAAAATAACTTTATTGAGAAATGTTAACTTCAGCTAGACCATTCACCCAGGCAGAAATACAGCGGAGGTCTAATGCAAAACAGGATGTACCCACTTTTACTTTCTTAGTGACAGTTGATGGTGGCTTTTCTGAGACAACCTGAGAGGTTTAAACAAGAATTTTTCTGTTTGGGAGGCACCCAGGCAGTGGGACTTGGACCTGTCCTTAGTGCATGAGCTGGCTGTATGGAACCTGGGACTTATGCAGGGACACTTTGCTCAGCCTGGGATGAGGGGACTAGACCTGCCTGGACTGAACCTACCATGTTGAGCTGAATCCCCAGGGGATTCTTTACCCTGGAGGAGATGGGAATGAGGGTGGTCTGGGGAAAAGGCGGGGGGGTGGAGGAGGGGGGTTGGAAGTGGGGTGTGTGTGTGTGCCAGAAGCGGGGAGGACAGGAGAACCCATGGCTGATATGTAAAATTAAGGTAAATTATAAAATAAAATAAAATAAAACATGAAAACATACCTAATATGACTACAAGTTTGATTTTAAAGGCTAACTACTAACTTTAATTTCTTTATATCTTAATTAAAAAAAAGTAATTGTTGATATTATTATTCAAGGTGCAACTACCTATCTTGACTCTGTAGATCATTGCTACCTAGAAAGAGCAGGTTTTCATTTTAAATATGGATAAAGATGTTTTTAACAATATACCTGCAAAATGACTTTGTCCTATAACTGTGTTAGGTAGGAAAAAAAAATTGGTCAGGTTTTTCCTAACCAAAAAATTCTGTGCCTTAAGCAGAACATTGTAAGTTACTAAGACAAAACAAATTTTTTTTAATAAATTGGGAAAGTGCCTTGTTCACATTAAATTTTAAGTTCTTTCAGTGTTTTTTATATTAGAATTGGGAAGAGTGTTTAAATAAAGTGAAGAATTTACTTTGACATAATGTAGCATTTACATTTGAAGTACATTTTCTGAGACCTATATCAGGATGTATTTTAGTCTGAACTAATGATTCATCAGTCGGTTATTAATTAAATGTAAAACCTGAAAAGATATCACTTTACAAATTTTCCTTTTAAAAAATTATTTTAGAGGACTTTATCTTTTCTAGTCTGCTGAAGTAATTTTGGTTAAGAAATAGCTGTTAGTGGGAACATTTGGTAGTCTTTTGGTTAAAAATAATTTGTGTTGTGGCATAATAGAGTTCCTATCAAAGAGAGGAGTCTAACCTTGATCAGCCACAGTAGCTGCTTCACAGCAGTAAAGTTTGGCAATGGCACGATTCTGTGACGTGCAGCTATGTGTGCTTTTTTTTTTTATTTTATCAAAGGCTGGCAGGCATATGGATTCTGACTTACCATTGACAAAGAATTTTGTATTATTTTTCTGAGTTGGGTGGTAATTTAATTTAATAGAAGAAATGAAATGTTTGCCTTAAAGATATTACAGAGTTAAGGATGATGAATAATGCTAAAACATCTGATTATATACCATGTTTGTGATCATTCCCTCAAGCATTACTCAATTTATTTGTGTCAAGTGTGAAAGCAGATGTTGTGATGTTTTGTCAATATAGTTAATTACATTATTTTCAGTTGTAAAAAAGGAAAACTTCTTTAAAAATATTTCTAGGTGTTAGACAGATAATATCGATCTTTGTTTTGTGTGCCTGGATGTTTTGTCTCTGTGTGTAAATGTGTACTACTATAATACATTGTATGCAGAGGACAGAACTGGGTGTCAGAACCTCCTGGAACTAGAGTTACAGGCAGTCATGAGCCACTAGGTGGATGCCAGGAACTAACCCAGCTCCTTTCCACCAGCAGCAAGTGTTTCTTACCACTGAGTTTCTCTCTAGTCCTGCAAAATGAAAACTTTTTCACAATCAAAAGTGTACAGTAAATACCACCAAAGGATGCAAAATGTCAAAGTGGGAAATACAACTGCACGTAAGGCTGGTTTATGTTTTAGAACATCTATCATGGCTTTGTGAGCAGAGGTTGAGATGGTTGTGGTTGCACCACACTAGCCATGTTCTAGACCATTCCAGTATCCTCCCTGACACAAACAGCTTTTGGATTTAGAGCCAATTAACCTTTGAGTTTCAAAGATCTGGTGTAGACAGTGAAAATGATGCTACTATCCACGTCAGAGAGTTATAAAAGTAAAAAGAGAAAAGGTGTCAAACTGACAGCTTAGCAGTGACTCTCAAATGATTACTGCCATTGGCCTTTTCTATACTTAACTAACATAAAGTTACACTTACTATTTCTTAAAACTTTAAGGATGCAAGAGGAGTGAATAGAGCAAAAACAGTAGAAAACAGCCATAAAGTTTAAACTGTAATACACAGAAAGCAAAAAAGTCTAAGTTTGAGCATGGAGGTAGGGTCTTTATCATGGTCCAGTACAGGATATTAGTAAAATTAGGGTATATTCTATATCTGGAAGTCTTCTGAACAAGAACAATGGTGTCTCTCAAAAAATGGCAAATGAGTTCACTGAAAACGGGTGATATATGATCAGTGAGAGAGTTTTGGATGCAGAGAAACTGAGAAATGCAAGCTACCACCTTTCCTTGAGCAAAAGGTCCACTTGAGTTCCTAAAAGATGAATAAATCCCTGACTGACTGGATCATATGAGTTACTAGGGGTGGGGTGATATTTCATTGAGTATAAGGGACTGAGATATCATAGAAGAATGTCAGGCATGATTGATGGAGCTGGGCACATGAGGGCCAGCTTTTGTTGTCCAGTTCATTGAACAGAATAGGTCTGTGTTCACTGTTGAGTTAAAAAAAAGGAATAATCTTCATGATCTCATCACTAGTATTCATGTCTAGGTCTGTGTTGGTTCAAAGACTTGATCAGGTAAAATGGCTGTAAGTCCTGAATGATACAGGTCGGGAATACACACAATAAAAATAAATTAATATTTTTAGAAATTGCATTTTCAAGTATACAATTAACTCTGAACAAAATAACACAAAGTGAATATTTAACATTGATAGTGGTATTTCAATGGATATGACCATTATGAACACATGGTGCCTTGGTTTGCAAAACCCTTTGCCCGTAAAGACAAATAGCCATTTTATGAATTTAACAGTGGCCTCTCACATCTGGACACAAGAGTGATCTCACACTGTGGTAGATGTTAAGTTTTTTTTTTTTCTATAACACTGCTTTTTACCACACTACACTGAATGCAGTTGGAAGCCCACATATTCAAATCTCAAGCACATGGTAGAGATACTGTTTAGTTTTTGTCATTCAAGCAGTCTCAGAGGCCACAGCAATCCTTAGGTTGGAGCATCTGCTCAATAATTGCAATTTTTCCATCCTCACAGAGGTGCTGGAGTAGTTCCACTGCCATTATATTCCTGGGAATGAAAATAGTCTCTCAGGTAGTACAGTCCTAGGTAGGTAGAGCTTTATAGAGCGTCCAGGGATGTTAACTTTTCACTTGACCCACGTTGGACAGTGAAGTCATATTTTCTGATTTGGAGCAATAAAATAATAAATAACAAACATATTTGTGTTATGGTTTTGATAACATTTCATTTATATCTGAGTCAGCATCACAGTTTGCAAATATAGGATGTTGTTTGTTGGGTACATGGTCTCAAATTGTGACTTCATAAATGTTTATATATAAACTAGGTGACATTTCCCCAACTCAATTCCCTTCCTTCTTTCCTTCCTTCCTTCCTTCCTTCCTTCCTTCCTTCCTTCCTTCCTTCCTTCCATCCCTCCCTCCCTCACTCTGTCCCTCCATCCCTCTCTACCTTTATTTCATTCTTTTTTGTGATATAGTTTTTAAATTAAAGAAAAACATCTTACCTGTACATTTAAGGGTATTTCACAAGTAAAGAACTACTCACAACACAGTAGATAGAGGAAGCACAATACTGTAAGAATCTCAAAAGTTCCATTTAATTAACTAACCAAAAACAGATCTCTGCTGCACTGTTGAAGGGATTAGACCTCTTGGTAAACATTTGAGAGATTAAAGCACCATTTACTTGTATGAGGCTTTTATAAATGGAGTCCTACATCAGTACTTATTGTACATTTTGATGATTTTATTGGTCCATATAATTTGGGAATATATTATTGTCTTCCTTAGGAATATTATGTGGAATTCTCTTTTCAAGAATGATCTAAATTGTTTGCAGTTAAAAAAAAAGAAACCAAGTGAGAGTGAGCCTCCAGAATGACAGATAGAAGACAAACTACCAATGTGGAATGCATTTTCTATCTTTTAGTAATATTTGCTTCAGCAAGACCATTTATAGGGATGCACTTTTATCAGTACTTATAATAGCTTCCTTTAAAAAAATTCTGATTTTGAGAAATGAGGAATGACATTTTACTGATGGGTAAAATGTCTGTCCTCCAGATCCTCAGGGTCCATCATTGTAGATGGTGGTGTTTGGGATGGCCTGTCAGTCTTAGAATATTGTATTATTCACTGTCTTATGAGTTTGAGTGTGTTAATTTATCTACTTTTCCTTGTCCTCAGGGTCATTTTCCTTTGTCCAAGGGTTTCTCACTCTGTTGTTTTCTTGTAAGCATTCTTTTACTCAGTCATCAGAAATCAAGCAATTTTCAAATTTTTTTCTTTCAATTTCTGGTCAGATTCAGCAGTATCCCCTTCCTGATTACTGTGGGTCACTTGTTCTGGAGTAAAGAGAGCTTCATCATCACTCTTGGTTGCATTCCTTCGTTCTCTCCATAGTAACTGATGCCTCCAGAGGACTCTGGAATGTGCTTCTTCCTTTTCGTCTTCCTTTAACCCTCATTTTTTAAAAATGATGCACTATGACCTCCTTGGTCTTCTTTTAAATGACTTTACTCTCCACCTCAAATGCCAGCTTTTTATGATTTCCTGAGATGTTTCTCAATCTTTTAATTCAAGTCTTTGTAGTACTTCTCTCACCAAGTCTTGGAAATTAGATCTTCCTTTTGAAGTTGCTTATCCACCTACAGATGATGCTGGTCCAAATAGTTCTGTGCCTCCCTGTTTCTTCCTCTGGATCATTGTCCTTTCTCCCCAATGGGGAGGGAGCCAAAATGAGTGTTCAGTGTCTGGCAGCTTGTGAGACAGCTCTCTGGGGAAATGGTTAAACATTACAACTCCACTTTATTCCAGGAAGAAAATGAAATATAAAGGCTGGGGGCAGTGGCTGGAACATCACCTAATTTGCATTAAGAGGCAAGCTCCTAAGGATCCAAGTATGTGAAGCAAGAAGGATTCTAGATGGAATCTGTGCCAGGGTTTAGGATAAGTATAAGTCAGTTTTCTTATTTAGAGAGTGCTTTCAAATAAGGTCAGTAATCCAGGAACTGAGACATTTTCCAGATAAGGCAGTGCAAGACAGGAAGTTCTGCAGTAGCCGGAGGGAGTTCCCTGTTGCCTCGCTTTTGAGAAAAGCAGCAACCTTGACAAGCCTTCAGAGCTTCCCAACATGTTCTGCTGAATGGTTGATGCCATAAGCTGTACAACCTCTTATTTTGAAGGTTGTGAGCTATGGTGTGATTCTCCATCACAGGAAAGATACTTGATTTGTGCTCTGAATCCACCAGGACAAATTTTGTTTGTTATGACTGCTTCATCTCTGGTGCACAGTAACCAATGTGCATACCTATATTGCTGGGGAAAAACAGCCATCCATATTCCCCAGGCAGTGATTACAGGGAATCTGATGAGCCTGGAATTGCAATATAGAATTTTATTTTGCTCATATCAATTAAATATCATAGTCTTTCACAGGTCTTGTGTTACAGGTTTGCAGTTCAAAGCTTCCATGATTGTTATTGGATGATATAAAAGTGTACCTATTAGTTATTTATTATTAGAAGTGGGATTAATGGGGCCCAGTGAGATTTTCCCCATCCATGTTTGCATTTTGTTTGTGACTTATTTTAGGTCTTGTTTAGGCAGCTATGTGGAGACTTAAAGGGTGTAGCTTCTCTGACATTTCTAGGAAATGGAATCTCAGGGCTGATATCTGATCCCCTGTCTTTTATAATCTTCCTGCTTCTTCTACTCCAATGTTTCCTGTGCCATTAGTTCAGGACTTGTATTCTAGATGGATGAACAGGGGCTTGGCACCACATAGCCATTGGATATTGACCATTTGTGGTCTTTTGTAATGGAGTGGTCTTTTTGTAAAAAGATGCTTTTTTGTGAAGGATAAGACCCACAAGTAAAGAATGATTGCTGAAAATGGCCCAGGGAAGAGCTCCAAATCCAATACAAAATAATAGACACCAAAATCTTGTACATATAATTAACATCATACAGTTTGAGTATGTGCATACATATATAATATACATATATATTGTGTTTGTATATATGTATATACATAGTTATGTATATGTACCAATATATAAACACTCATACACATATATGTACATACGTAACAACAACTAAAGAAAATGGGTCAATCTCTATTCATTTTAGAGGACGTGTGGGTGGGAACACTTGGAAGTGGTTTAAAGAAAAAATGACAATTGTGTCATTATATTTTAATTTCTAAAAAATAAAGCGATGGAACAACATATTAAAAACTTACCTGCTGTAGCACAAATTATATTGTAATTATACAATGTTCTACTCAGAATAGTAAATACTGAACATGATTTTGGAAAAATAAAAAAGGGTGTTATTACCAGTGTGTAGCATTCTAGTTGCTTCACTTTAGCAGGTGAAACTCATTTTACAACATTAGGATGACATTCACACACATTGTTGGGGCTAGAGTTTCCTCATTCATCTAACTGGATGTCCATCTTTTTTTTCAACCTTTTCTACATTTGCTTTCTATTGCTTTCTATTTGTTTGGTTTGCTTCTTTTCCTCTATTTTATTAGCTTACTGAGCAACAACTTTCTTTCAGCATTTTAATACTTTTTGACTGGCCCAACCACTTTGCTTCCCCCATTTCTCTGGCCTCATCCTAGCTAGTTCTATGTCTGCACACTCTTCATAGAACCTTTAAAGTCTATTTTCATGGACTTTACATACACTCACTCCCACTTAAACACACATGTAAATATTGGAGGCCATGAAATCACATCTGGGACATTGGTATCTGTCTTTCTTAGCATGGATTACTCAAAGGAGTAGTTTCAATTTTCTGCTGCAGCCATTACCTGTGTACTGCAGTGTACTATAGAGTCAGTGCATGACGAAGGGAGACTATAAATATTTGGTAGTTTTTAGATTCCCAGCTAATCTCCACACTCTGTTCAAACTTCTCCAGATGCTAGGCTTCACTGCCAGTTCTACCCCAGCTCTTGATTGTCCAATTGACTCTCCTTCCATGGTTGATGAGTGACAAGAGAAACAATGATCTCCCTGGGCTGCATGGCTCAGCCTGGTGCTAATTCAAGCAGCTGCTGTCTGCTTCTGCAAGGGCCTCTCACCAAAATTAGAATGGTTTGCTTACATGTTCTCTTACAGGAATAGATGTGGTGGCCTGAAGTTTCATTTCACTGCACTACATTAATGGGCTCTCTAACACACTGCCTTCTTTCCTACTATTTCCATTCTAAACTTTTGAATGGTGTATGATTATCCCAGACACAATATCAGTAGAGACACTGAACATTTCCCAGGAGATATCTTTTATCAGATGATGAATCCTTTTCCTGGACACCTATCCTGGCATAGTTCATCTTTTTATGATGCTGCACATTCTGTGAGATTTCATCACATTGAATGTTCCCACCCCTCAAACAGCCCTCACCATGCATGTGTGACAATGTGGTGTGACTTAATAAGAGCTTACCTTTAATTTAATGTAAGTTGTCACTTGAACAACCTTTCAGAAGAATTTTTGTTCTTAAGTTTTTCATATGTAAGAAGATTGTGGGGTAGTGAAACAGATAGTTGAGTATGATCAAAGTACAAATGCAGAGTCTGTGTTTACCTGTCCTGGTGACTGCCTAAAGAGTAAATCTTGTCACAGAGCATCATTGAATGCATCTCACATTGAGGTTTAAGTGGCAAAGAACCCAAACAAACTCCCTCTCATTTGGCAATTGGCAGATTAAAGTAAATCAAGTAAACAGTATGACAGAAGCAAAAAACTGTTCAGTTAGTTGGGGCATTTCAAGCCTCACTTTCTAGAACAAAGTTGGCTAATTTTCTAATGGACTTCGGATAAAAAGTTTAGAAAATGGAACAGATAATATTCATAAACTAAAGAAAGTTGTGGTGATATTTTGTTTGTGTTTTAATAAATAAAGCTTGCCTGGAGATCAGAGGAAAGAGGCCAGCCATTATAAGTAAACAAAGAAATCAGGCAGGTCTCTGTGTTCAATGCTACACTAGGGAACAGAGGCAAGCATGGTGACACACACCTTTAATCCTAGCACCAACCATAGAGGTCGGGAGGTCTCTACAGACAGACGGAAAGTGACAGAGCTGTGTACGAAGAGGAAGATATGTAGCTGGGATAAGAGAGCCAATGAGAGAACAGATCAGAAAAGGTGTATAAATGTGAGTATACAGGAAGAAACTCTCTTTGGAAGCTGCCGAGTTGGTGAGGTGAGGTTAGCTTGTGGTTTGTCCAATTCCTCTGATCTTTCTCTCTGGCTTTAATGCAAATTTCTGACTGTGTTTTTTATTTATTAAGACAATTTAGAAATTCATCTACAGAAAGGTCCTGCTAAGATTAGATGGAGGAAACTTTGCTGTCTTAACACCACAGGCATATTCTCTGTGGAATTATAAATAACCCATTATTTTCATTTTAATTTTAGATGTAATATATATTAAGAGTTGATATATTTAAGGTAATGGTCATTAGTGAAGTTGTCTTATTTACACCAGGACTAGCAACTATCAGTATATATTGGAGTTACATTTGTCTGCACAGGTTGTCACCTTTCATATCACATCGTACTTAGTGCTGCATTTTCTATGAAAGTTGGTGGATCTCCTTTCAACCATATGTGCATTCTGAAGTATTGAGCAATATCTCATTAGCACAAGTAGAAAGTGGGTACTCCTAAATTCTTGGGATGAGGCTTTTTCTGTGATCTAGTCTGTCCTTGAACTGCCAGGCTTGAAGACTCTCTGTTCCAATCTCTCAATATCTCCATAGAATAAAGGTGTCCTCCTTGTGCTTAGGAAACTGTCATTTGTCAACATTCATTATGGTCAGACAAATAGCATGGCCATAATCTAAAGCAAGTTGTGCCAAATTAAGAATGGTCTTTTAGAGTCTGAGATTAAGAATAATTTTCTTTTCACAAACTATATCACAAATACTTGGAAATTTCTCTCCTGTTTTCTACTGTCTAGTTCTTTACTATAGAGAATGCACATTAAAGTCCACAGCTTTGATTCCCATGTACTTAATGAATTTCAACTCCTTGATTAGTCTCTCTTTAGGAGTGCCCCACAAATGGCAGCTTTGGAGTTGATGCAGTTTTGAATTATTTTATATGCAGTCTCCTTTTGTACATTCAAAGTTTTGGCAGAAGTATGTCCATTAGTATCATCTGCCTCTTGAATGTCTTCCAGGCCATGATCAGCAGTCCCAGGGACTGTTGGAAGACTCATAAAGTCAACGCTGCCTTGTATGCTGACTTTTCCATTTACTCCCTCTAGATCCAGTACATTTTGAAAAAGTTCATTTTCTTTGCTTACCCATTTTTTGCTACGCATAGAAAAAGCAAGACAAGAAATGAGATTGGGATATTGGAACAATGCAGGGAGTGATGAAATCAGGGAGTAACTTCATGCAGCAATGATGGTTTGTCCTGAAGTTTCATTTTCTGCACTGATTGCCTGGTCAAGCAGCTCTATGGTTGTCATTATATATAGAACAGTCAGAGTGTTCAACACACCCACAGCACTCACTGGCTTTTTATACTCTCTCTTCTGTCTTAAAGGGATGCATTTCTCTTCATGTCATCACAGTTTTGGGCTGGTGAACATTAATCACTTCACTTTTTTGTTTTTCCCTCATTGTTACCCATTATTCTTACAAATCATTACTCCATTGTGTCCGGATGCTGTTTAGTCTGGATAAGGAACAAAAATTTGTGTATATTTAGTATGTAAATCATGTATCTGGTAGGGTACTAGCCCATCACACTCAGATCATTAATACAGAAAGTTATGGGAGTACCACTTTCTCTTTCAGAGAGTAACCAAATCAGTATGAAGGTTTTGTCAGCTGGTGAACTAGCCACTTACATGAGCTGATCATATTATATATGACTTATTGCACCCCTCCACTTACAGCTACTAGAGTCCTCCTTCCCCCCCCAACTATTTCATAAATGACCTAGCCAATAAAACTGCTTTTCTTGGGGTTTTTGTCATGCCAGGCATCTTGGTTGGTTGGTGATTCCTGCACCTATTTGATGAAGCATGCTTGAACATGGTGTATGAAGTTTTTGATGTATTCTTTAATTCTGTTGGCAAGCATGTATTGAGAATTTTTGCACCTATACTCACAAGAGAAATTGCTCTATAATTGTTTTTCCTTTGTTGCGTCTTTTATTTATTTATTTTTTTGGATTTGTTATCACAGTATCTATGGCTTTATAAAACTAATTTTGCAATTCTCTTCTGTTTCTCTTTTGTGGAATAATTTGAGGAGGACTGGGATTAACTATTCTTTGAAACTCTGGTATACTTCTGTGCTAAAACAATCTAGTCCTGGAGTTGGTGGCTTGGATAAAACAGTGAGCGGAAGGAGGGAAGTTAGGAGGGGAAGAACTCTTTGGTCCACTTGATATGGGGTTGGAGGAGAAAGTTAAATTTTGGAAAGACAGACTACAAGGAAACAGAGTTAATTCATGTGAATGCCCTAATAATAACTCCCAAAGTACCCAAAATTTGTCAGGGTTACATTAAGGGAAATAAACTAAGAAGCACTTCTTTAATATCCAACTCCCCTGGATATTACAAAAAACACAGATAGCCAAGATGTGAATTCTCTAATTCTCTCTCCCAATCCTTTCTCTGTATGTCTATTGTTTGAGTCTGAATCTGTGTCTAGTTAAATGATGACTAGTGGATCTTTCCATCCCTTCTCTTTCTCTCTCTCTCTATGCTTCACAAAAGACTATGCTTGGTATTTACTGAATGGCCTGGGAACCTCACCTGCCACAAGTACTGAGGGATACTTTACAGAAATCATTAAATATGCTTTACAAGAGAGCAAATCAATAACTCCAACAGCACTCAACTTATCCAGATAACAAATTCCAGTGCAACCAGATACCAACATATATCCATTTCACTTCCATCATTTATAATAGATACTTGTTCACAATGTTGCTTTCAAACTGCTTGCAGTTTTCAACATTTAATAAAATAGCATATATTCACACCTATATCATACTTGGGTCAGGGGATACTGTATATTTTAGGGTTAAAGCTGTGCATTAGCTTAGGTTTTAAAAGCTGATTACATGGGAAAAAGTCCAATCCAAGGTAAGTAAGTTTGGTTGTTCTATTGTTCTCTTAAAGTAGCTTAAACAAACAGAGTGAGAGCACACTTGGTTAGCAATCTTAAATTTTAAATGACATCAAGATGCATTAACTGTGGCTGTGAGGTCCAGGAAAACTTCCATGTTCTTTTAGAATGTAAGGGATATTTTCATAATGATGTATGCACACAGTAGAGTGTACATGCAAGTTCACCCTTTGCCATCAGTACATGCTCCCTACAATGCAATGCCATTCTGGTGCTCCTAACTACACTTTCATCTTCTGATACCACAGGAGAGAAGAGTCACTTTACACTTTTAGCCTGCTCCTCTCTGATGCTCACTACTCAGTTATAAGTTTTTTTGCTTCTTGATGGAACAAGTATTTTTAAGAGGTGATTCCAACTCTCTCACCCTGTCATTGTTACTTCTTGTGACATGACCCTGTCAACCTCGTGGGGATGAGCTTGGAGAACATTCAGCATTCATCTTGGGAGTTTCCTTCAATGTGTAGCCATTGTAGGGTTGTAGGTCCAGTTAGCCAGTGAGTTCCCATCAAGAAACCAACACCATAGATGCATCCTACCTGCACAGGTGAGTTGTTTTCTTTTAGGCACCCAGACTGCAAAAGACAGGACAGTCTCTGGAAGTTGGATGAGTGCAGATGTCTTTTTTTTTTCATTTTCTTTATTAAGAAATTTTCTATTCGCATACCACCCACAGATCCCACCTCTTCCTTCCCCCCATCCCCAACCCTCTCTCCCAAGCCACCACACATCCCCACATACCCCAAAACACGGGGAGTGAGCAGAGCCTGACACACTGACCCTAGTCAGATCCAAGCTCCTTCCCACTGCACCAAGGTTGTGCAAGGCATCACACCACAAGCACCGGATTTCCAGGAGCCTGCCCATGCACCAGGAATAGATCCTGAGCCCCCAGCATGGATGCCCCCCAAACAGTTTGAGCCAAACAACTATCTTCCATATCCAGAGGGCCTAGTCCAGTTTCTTGGGGGCTTCACTGCCAACAGTGCAAAGTTCATGGGCTTCCAATAGTGTGGCCAGTCATCTCTGCATGTCCTCACATCATGATCTCCATGTTCCCCACCTGCAGAATCCCTCCTCTCTCTCATCAATTGGATTCCCAGAGCTCAGTCTGGTGCATGACTGTGGATCTCTGCATGTATTTACATCAGTCACTGGACAAAGGAGTGCAGATGTCTTAATGGATACGTCTCTTTCAGGGAAGATTAGCTGCATAAATTGAATGCTCATAGTGGGAGGGATAAGTCCAAGACCTAAACCTAACATGTTTTCAAGGAAGCTGCAGATGCGAGATGCTATCTTGGAATATTCCTTTTTGGTCCTCTTTTTAAAGACAGTGACAGTGTGTCTGTTCCCAGTAAGGTGGGATCTTAGTGACTAAAACTGTTTGTGAATGTTTCTCAGAATTCACCTGCACTTGTTTTTATTTTGGAAAACACAGACACTGTTCCCTAGGCTGGTAAAATATCTCTTAGAATTTAGTTAGTTACAAGAGCAATTTGATATGTGCTTGATAGCCTCTGCATGTTTATACCTAAATTCTGTTTTCCAATGGTGCTCAACATGGATTCCTATTATTATATTGGAAATAACTGGATAGCATGATATAATGAGAAATTAATATCCTTCTTAGAGGGGCTTCAAGTTTGGGGCTGTGAAAAAGGAGCAAGTGTTAAACCGATCTTTCAATATCCAAATTTCAAGTCCATGGTCATTTTACTAACTGAATGCAACCTCATGTCACACAGGTATGAAGTTCCTGCTATATCAACTTCCCCCAAACACATATCCTATGACCCCCAGAGCTCACATTTGCTCTTTGGTGTTTGACACAGGGTCTCTACATAATCCTGGCTGTTGTACAGCTTGTTATGTAAACCAGGCTAACCTCAACTCACAGAAATCTTCTTTCTCTGCCTAAAATGTTCTGGGATTAAAGGCATGTGTCACCCTTCCCAACCCAGATACTGCTTTTGAGTCAAAGAGGTATATCAGTTATTATTGGGCTTTATATTAGCTACTCATGCATCTTTGACACTATTCTAATGCTTGTCTATTTATGTTCCAATTATATTTATATTAGTTAAGTTTTATACCCCACAGTTCAAAATGGATGCCATGGTTGTTCATTATTTTCATATAGTATCGATTGTGCTTTAGATTCATTACAGAAAGGTAAAAACTCAGCAGTGATCCTCCTATGGAATAAATGTGTTCATACAACCCTGTTTTAGGCAGATTCACAAGTAATTGCTATTTACAATTTTGTAACATGATTATATATGATTGGCCGATATTTTAAGTAACATTTACCAATTTCAAGTTTAGAAAGCAATTTTGGAAATACTTAAAAGCAAACATAGCACACATATGTACACACAGACATATACAATTGCAATTACATGTGACTGTGCTAATAAAGTAGAATTCAAATATTATATTTCCTGATATCTGGTAGTCATTGTCTTAGTTGGGGTTTTTATTGCTATGAAGATACACCATTAAATTAGAGCTGGCCTATAATTGCAGATAATTTTATTCCTTATTTTCATGGCCTGAAGAATGCTTGCATGTAGGTAGACATCTGCTGGAAACAGATCTGAGAGTTCTATGTCTTGATCTGCAGGCAAGAGAAGAAGACTTTGCCACACTGGCCAGATTTTAGCTCATAAGACCTGAAAGCCTGCTGCCACAGTGACACACTTCTTCCAACAAGGCCACACCTACTCCAACGAGGCCACAGCCCTTAACAATGTCACTCCTTGTCAGCCAAGCATTGGAGCACATGAGGCCATGAGGGCCATAACAATTCAAAACACCACAATACCTATTTTCTTTTCTCATTTTTTTTTACTTATATTTATTCTCAGTTCTGATCTGTGAGGAATTTGTGTTATATAAATTGATCATGTTTATACCTTGCCCATTCCTTCAAGGTTACCATCATTCTCTACCCACCCATTTTTGTGTCTTTTTAGTTTTTTAAATCTGAAGCACAGATTGTGATGCTCACATGCTCTTGGGTGTGAATATCCACTGGTTCATGGTCAGCCTATGAAGGACTACATTTCAAAGGAAGCTGACTCCACCTTTCCTGGTAGCTATCAGTTATCAACAGCATCCTAGGGATTGCAATGTTGTCTGAAGAAAGACTGTTTCTTTTCTGGTAAGTATCTACCAGTTACTAGTTGCTGGGATCTTAGAAACCTGTAGTCTGTCTGCATCCAGGACTCTTTTAAGAATGCAGGTTGATCATTACACCCTCTCACAAGTGCACGGTGGATTTCAAGCCAACTATTAATTGTAAAGCATTTTAAAATGCTAATAATTATTAATAGCAATATAAAGTTGAATTTTCCTCATTGTTCCAGTTAATTGTCAGCAATTCAAACAACAGGAATTTATTGGTACCCAGGAAAATTCTTAGTAGAAAGACATAATTTAACATTGCTTATGAACATAAGATGATAGTGTCTTTTTGACATGCTATGAAGAACAGAGTCTAACTTGTTTAAGGAGTGTCCCCTGGAAAATTTTGCAGTGACCCATGGCCATGACAAAATGATTTCCAGAGATATGGCTACGGGCATCTTCTTCACATCTCAAACTGTACTGGGAATGCTGGGAAACTCAGCCTTGCTTTGTTATTTTGTCTTTACTGACATCTCTGGAATCAGGGCAAAGCCCATAGACCTTATTGTCAAACACCTGACCTGGGCCAACTTCATGGTCCTCTGCAAAGGAGTCCCACAAACCATTGCTGCTTTTCATCAGACTTACTATCTAGATTATGTTTCATGTAAACTTGCCTTATATTTCCATAGAGTTGCCAGAGGAATGTCCATGGCCTCCACATCCCTACTGAGTGTCTTTCAGGCCATCACTATCAGCCCTAATAATTCCAAGTGGGAACAGCTCAAAGTCAGAGCCCCCAGGATCATTGGTCCTTCCATGACTCTGTGTTGGGCCCTCCAACTGTTGAGATATGGTACCATTCCTGTGTACACAACTGACATATGGGGTGAAAGAAATGCTAGTGGAATAAAAGATTATGGATACTGTGCAGTTAGGAGTCCTGGGAGACTAATAGAAACAATATTTGTAATCCTATTTTCATTCTATGATGTAATATTTTTGGGATTGATGATTTGGGCAAGTGGCTATATGGTGTTCATCCTGCTCAAACACAAGCAGAGAGTCCAACAAATCCACAGATCCTTGTCTCCTAGGTCATCTCCTGAAACCAGAGCCACCCAAAGTATCCTCACCCTAGTGAGCAGCTTTATGATTTTCCATGCAACCTCTATTGTCTTTACATCTTATCTGTCTGTCCTTGAAGGAACCAGTAAGTGGCTGTTCAACACCAGTGTAGCCGTGGCTGCATGCTTCCCAACAGTGTGTCCTTTTCTGCTCATTAGGCAACACACCTCTGTTTTCAGGCTTTTCTGTACCTTTTCTCATCAGACAAGTCACTGGGCTTGTATAGTCAGAGAGATATAAAGCAGTCCTGTCTGTATCCCTCATTACATGTCTTTCACTAATTCTGTTCTGTGTATACACCTTCAAAGTAGCTTCAGAATATCTACAAAGTTTCTTCCAAATACTGCTTGTAGTTTAGCCTGGGACTCAGGCAATCCATCCTGTATTTTGTGAGTGGTGGAAAAATCACCATTGTTGTTTCCATGGAGAATATCACAGTAGGAGAGATAATTAAGCTATGGACCTATGTGGGTTACAGTGATTTAGGTGAGCCTCTATGAAGACTGGATTTTGGATTCTGTGTTATGAAGCCTGGACAACTAACTGGTGTACTTAATATAATCCTATTAACATCCAATGATGCCATATTTTTGGGACTGATGATGTGGGCCAGTGGCTACATGGTGTTTATTCTGCTCAAACACAAGCACAGGGTTCAACATATCCACAGATCTCCATCTCCAAGGTCATCACCTGAGACCAGAGCAACCCAAAACATCCTTACCTTAGTGAGCATCTTTGTGTTTTTCTATGTAACCTCTATTGTCTTTACATCTTATCTGTCTGTCATTGAAGAAACTAGGAGGCTGTCCAATGTAGGTGTAGCCATGACTGCATGCTTTCCAGCATTCTGCCCCTTTCTCCTCATCAGACATCATACACCCCTTTTCAGACTCTACAGCACTGGCTTTTATCAAACGATACACTGTGCTTGTATAGTCAGAGAGCTCGAAAAGCTGTGCTGTCTGCATCCCTCATTCTTTTTTAAAGTAAATTTTGTCTTTAATAAGAGATTTTCTATTCATTTTATGTACCAACCACATATTTTCCTTTCCTCTCTCCTCCCACCCCAGCCTTCCTCCCCAACCCCCCCCCCTTCCCACCTCTTCCAAGGCAAGGTCTCCTATGGGCACTCAGCAGAGGCTGGTACATTCAGTTGAGGCAGGTCTGAGCCCCCTCCTTTCTTGACCAAAGCTGCACAAAGTGTCCCGCCATAGGCACTAAGTTCTAAAAAGCCAGCTCATGCACTAGGGACAGGTTCCTATCCCATTGCCTGAGGTCGCCCTATACAGTTCAAGCCACACATCTGTCTTGCCTATCCTGAGGGCCTAATCCAGTTCCATGGTAGTTCCTCAGATATTGGTTCATGGTTCATGAGTTTCCGCTAGTTTGCCTAGTTGTCTCTGTATTTTTTCCAATCATGGTCTTGATATCCCTTATTCACATAATCCCTCCTCTCCCCCATTGACTGGATTCCTGGAGCTCTACCTGGCACCTGGCCATGGATCTCTACATCTGTCTCCATAAGTCACTGGATGAGGGTTCGACTGCTGTGGGATGTTCAAGTATGTCAAATGTGTTGCTCTTACTGGTTAAAATAAATAAAGTGCTGATTGGCCAGTAGCGAGGCAGGAAGGATATGGTAGGTGGGACAAGGGGGAGGAGAATTTTGGGAAGTGGAAGGCGGGGGATGGGGGGAAGAGACACTGCCAGCTGCCACCATGACAAGGGAGAAATAAGGTACAGGTAAGCCATGAGCCATGTGGCAAGTTATAGACAATAGAAATGGGTTAATTTAAGATATAAGAAGTAGATAACAAGAAGCCTGCCATGGCCATACAGTTTATAAGTAATATAAGCATCTGAGTGATTATTTTATACATGGGTTGTGGGACCCCAGGGGCTTGGTGGCACCTAGAGAGAATATCTCCAACTACACTCCAGGAGGATGTGGAAGAGTGGAGGTTTGGGAAACTGCAGTTGGGATGTAAAGAATTAGAGAAGAATTATTAAAAAATTTTTATTGACAAATAAGCCAGAAATATGTGCTGGGGTTCGAGGAAAGCATCTTCAGTAAATGGTTTCAGTCTAACTGGATGTGTGCATGTAGAAGGATGCAAGTAGATCCATATTTATAACCCCGCAACAAACTCAAGCCCATTGGATCAAAAACCCAAACACAAAGCCAGATATTAAACCTGATGGAAGGGAAAGTATAGAATAGCCTTAAATTAATTAGTACTGGAGAGAATTTCTTAAACGGATCACCAATATCACAGGCATTAAGATCAACAATTAATAAATGGGACTTCATGAAGTTGAAAAGTATCTCTATGGTAAAAGACACCATCAATGAGACAAAACAGCATTCCACACAATGGGAAAAGATTTTCATCAACTCCACATCTGATATAGGGCTAATATACAAAATATATAAAGAACTCAAGAAACTAAACATCAACAAACCAAATAATTGAATGAAAAAAAATGCTGGGTATACATAATCAGATAATTCAAAATAGAAGGAGAAACACTTAAAGAAATGTTCAACATCCTGAGCCACCAGGCAAATGTAAATCAAAACAACACTGAGATTCCAACTTTCACCTGTCAGAATGAGTAAAATCAATTCAACAGCTCTTGCTTGTAAGATATGAACCATGGGAAACACTCCTCTATTGCTTGTGAAAGTACAAAATTGTCCAGTCAATATGGAAATCAATATGACATCTCCTCAGAATACTGATGACCAACTCCTAGACATATACCCAAAGGATGCTCCATCCTGACACAAGAACACTGGCTCTACTATGTTCCCAGTGGCTTTATTCATGATGGTCAGAAAGTGGAAACAACCTAGATGACTCTCAACAGAAGAGTGGATAAAGAAAATGTGATATATTTACACAATGGAGTATTGCATATTTGTTAGACAAAATGACATCATGAAATTTCTTTAAAGATGGAAGGAAACAGAACAACTCATTCTGATTAAGGCAACCCTGACCCAGAAAGACAAACATGATGTGTAGTCACTTATAACTAATCATTAGCTGTTGAGTAATGAATAATCATACAACAATTCAAAGACCAACAGAAGTCATAAAAGGAGAAGAGTTCTAGGGGGGAAGATGCATGGCTCTCCAAGGAAAGAAGAAAAAGAACAGATTTTGTGGGTGGACTGTGGGCAGGTTGGGATGGGAACAAGAGAGATTAGATGGGGACGAAAGAGCCAGGGAGAGAGAATGTTGACAGACAATTAAGATAGGTGGCCATTTAGTGGGTGGTATGGAAATATATAGTGCCGCAGACCACCCAGAGGGAGACCACCACTGCGGGAGAACCAGGGAGAAGGCTCAAGGAGAAGTCAGGAATCGGCGAGGAGAATGACAGACAGACACATGTGTTGATGTGCTGCTGCAATTTTACTTCTGTATAGGCAATGCTTATATACTTTTACAATCAAGGAACTTGGCAGGGGGTTACATCAGGTCATTATTTTTTACAATTACTCAGAGTCAGCAAGAAACAATAACAAGAGACATCCATATCTATTTTTGTGTATCACTTCTGCAGCGCGAGTTCACCGTGGCTATTGTCTGAGGGCATGATCTCAGAATTTTGTGAAATCTGTCTCGCGCCAGTGACCACATCTGTGGGGAGCCAAACTCTTGCCAGTCTGGGTTATATTTTACTATCATATACCCATTTGCTTTCCAAGCCGTTCTTTATAATTTACCCATCTGTTCCCAACTTTATCATAACTTCCTGTATATGGGAGCGGCTCTAGGTAACTTCCACCTTCGGGGGTCCACCTAGGGGCTGTCCACCAGCTCCCTCCTAAGAAGTACTGTGTATACCCCCCGGGAAGTGTGTGTTGGGGAATTTTCTCTAACTCTTTTTCTCTAGAAGGGTCTGGCACGCTATGTTTATTCCCTCGTAACATTTTTATTTTTATTTTTATTTTTGGGCTCTCTGGCTGTTTCTGACAAGAGCTCGCGCTGCTCTACTCTAAACAGGAACGACCCCAGAGATGTATTTGAGGAAGTCTTTTGAGCTTCCTTATACATTGGTCTGATAAATGGAGGTGCTCCAGGTACAGGTGACCTGGGTCAGTCATGTTGGTGCCGACCTGTACTGGTTGTGCTGTTAACTGGAGAAGACACAGATAAGACATATAGAGAAAGATCGTGATTAGTGCCAACAAGGACTGTCGTCAAGGCCATTTCGTTCTCCAGGGCTTCCTGGGATCCTCAGGCTGCATGACGATTGCTGATTGTGGGGGAACCGCCTGAGGCCACGCTCCGGGAAGCTCCAACCTCAACCCTTCAGCTGCTGGGCCCCAGCGCAGCGGCATATTTGTTACAGCTACACAGGTGTCACAGCTGTGGGCGTAGCAGTTCCTCCTTTTCTGTTTTTAAAATGAAGCTCAAACATGTCCTGTTGCATTGTCTTTACAGAAGTATAGAGACATTTAATAAGACAAGGAAAAAGAAAAACAACTAGCATTACTAGTAAAATGAGCACTCCAATAAAAATGAAATATTGTAGCCAATCTATGGGGTTCATATCTTTAATTCCTTTTTTTATTTTTGTAGCTAGATCTTGTAATCTGCCTATTTGCAAATGAGCCTGACTCATAGCCGAAATATCTTTCTGTAAAGAGGCAAGATCTTGGGTAATATCTGTATCATGCCAGATTCCCTGTAAATGAGCCTTAACCTTTTTTCAAGGCTGGGAAGCATTATAAGGCAACGGGGTAACACAGATGGATTTGAAGTTACCATGGCAGCGAGCAGACATTGTGGTTTTGAGGTTGGAAATGTCTTGTCCTAGGGCCAAAACCATTTCTTTTAAAACATTGATCTTAGACTTTAATTTTTTATCTATAGCTTTTTGCTCAAGTAAAGCCATAGTAATATTCTTATTAAGAGTATTGACATAATGAGCTGTATGAATTTCCTGAACTAATGCGGTTGTTGCAACAGCAAAGGTAGTAATAATTGAAATTAGAGCAGTAATACCTAGAATCAAAGCAGCAACAAACCGTTTTGGACGAATCAAATCTTTTAAAGTATTTAAAACTTGCAAGGCCGAATTGTCATACCAAGGTTCAGGGCCCAACTCTACAGGCAACATGACAAATGGAGGTCGCCGGACTATGAGAACCGTCCCTAGATCTTTTGGCTCCGCGGAAGTGATACAATTAGTCAATTTACAAGAATTACATATTATCTGAAAAGAATTACCATCCTGGGTAATATTAATAAAGGAAGATTTTGCTAAGAGCAGAGCATTAGGGTAAGACACGCAGGCTCTAAGGCCAACGGCCTCTGATTGAGTATGGTTAGGTCTTTTTTTTTAGCATCATGTTGGAAGCTGTAACAAGCCTAAACAAACCAGAATGTCTCTTAGTAATGTTGCCTTGTTTTGCAAACCATGTAGGTTTTACAAAGCCTGGAGAGAACCATCTCCTAAGAGGCTCTCCATGTCCTTTCAAAAACATAATTATGAAATTTCTCCTTATGAGTATTTAGATAACTCTTATAAGTGTCCTCCTTATCATTAGAATTAGAGTAATCCCATATCCTGAGGGATCCTGACGACCCCTGTGGTTTATACCTTGCAGCTTCATTTGGAAAACCGCAAGTCATCCATGTTGGGAATTTGGACAGAGAAGAATCCCAAAATTGATCTTTATCCCGGTACTTTTGAATACAGGGAGTGATAGGAATGAGATTGACTTGAGTAAAATTATCCTTATACAATTGATTCCCTAAAGTCTGTATCTGGAGCTCCCACACCCACCTCTTACCAGCGCTTGCCCTGTCTGGGCTGTCAGTCAGGAAGGTCCTGTAAGATGTCGGAAAGCAGCCGTAAGGCACCTTCCCCTGCAGCGCCAGGCAGATTGGGAGCGAATCTGCTCTGCCCTCAAAATTTATTAAGGAGGAGGAGCTGCTTCGAGCGTCAGAATCCTGTGTTCCATCCAATCTGACTGAGTCATTGGTTAACACCTTGATAGGCTCCCGATCTAACCATCCTATGGGCTGAATAATCGGGGGATTAGGGACATACGCCCAGTAGGAAATTCCCTGAGTGACCGGCAGTGGGGTGGAAATTAAAGCTAGAAAGGCAAGGAAATAAAAAGAAGCTGTAAGGGGTTTCCCCTGTTTAATTAAAAGTTTCTTTGCGTTCTGAGTCAGAAGCCGAATCTGCGACCAAGTCATTTTCGGTTTTTTGCCGCTGAGCTTCATCTTTTTTATGTCCGTCACCAGTTTCCTCTGTTGCTTTCTCCAGCGGCGCTTGCGCCTTCTCTTTTCCCTTTGCAGGTCGGATAAGGCGATCTGGGATCCAGATGGGGGAGTCGGCATCCTGTGGGAAAACACAAGCGTACCCTCGCCCCGCGGTTATAAGAACATCCGGTCCCTTCCATGTACCGGACAACAAGTCCTTCCAATATACTAGTGGCAAAGGAGTCTTATGGAATTCACGATCCCAATGAATCAGGGCTGCACTGAGTCCCTTGTCATTTGTATTCAGATGATTAAGCACAAACAGGGCATGGGATAAGACATGATGAGGAGTAAAATACCCATTAGAGGCTTGTAGCCTCTCTATTTGTAATTTTAAATTTTGATGAGTCCTTTCTATAATGGCCTGTCCTTGAGGATTGTAGGGTATCCCTGTAACATGGGCGATTCCCCATTGGCCACAAAATTTTTCAAAAGCTTTAGAAGTGTAAGCAGGCCCATTATCTGTTTTTATTTGTGAGGGAAGACCCATGATTTGAAAACATTGTATAAGGTGTTGAACCACATCTTTGACTGCTTCCCCAGTCCTAGCTGAGGCATAAGTGAAATGGGAGTACGTGTCTACTGTGACATGTACATAACCCATTCTTCCAAAAGAAGAGATGTGAGTCACATCCATTTGCCAAATAACATTAGGCTTCAAACCTCTAGGGTTTACACCCATCTTTTGTGGGTGATGTATTGGGGGGCAATGAGTGCATTCTTTTACTATATGTCTGGCCTGTTCCCTTGTTATAGAGAACATCTTTCTTAGAGCAGATGCATTTTGATGATGTATGGCATGACTTTTCTGAGCCTCATGTACAGAAAACACTCCCGAAGAATTTTGGGTCAATAAATCTGCCATAGCATTACCTTGAGCCAGTGGACCAGGTAATTTGCTATGTCCTCTAATATGTCCTACATAAAATTTTTGTGACCTTTTTTGAACTAAATTTTGTAATCTCTGTAAAAATGGTAAAATGGGGGACTTTCCTGACAAAAGGGCAGTTTCCAATGCTGGAAACAAGTTAGCTACATATTTAGAATCTGTAAAAAGGTTAAACTCTTGAGAGAACTTTTCAAAGGCCAAAATAGTTGCTCTAATTTCTGCTTGCTGTGCAGAAGTCTTCTCTCCTTCCTCTATCCACAGGCCATGTGTCTGGGTAAAAACCACAGCTCTTCCTGAGGAGGAACCGTCTGTAAAAATATTTACAGCATGATCTAAGGGGCTATGAGAGAACCAGACAGGAAATATCAATTCCACATTTCTTGCAAATTCTATTATAGGGTGTCTAGGGTAATGAAACAATATCTGACCTGTAAAATTCTGTAGTGCCAAAATCCAATCTTCATTGAATTGATATAAATGTTCTAATTGTGCTTTATTATATGGAATAATAAGCTTATGTGGTTCCTTCCCAAACAATTCTTTTGACCGATTGCGGCCTTTACATATTAATATGGAGCATAAATAAGGATAATCAGCCAACATCTTAGCTTGAGTATGTGGTAAATGTAACCATTCCATCACTCCATCTTGCCACAGGCAAGCAGTGGGTGTATAAGAAGTTGCAAAAAGTATCAAAGACCATGGCTCTGTATAATTTACTTGTTTAACCTTAGCTGCAGTTAAAGCCTGTTCTACCAATTGCAAGGCCTTAATAGCTTCTTTTGTCAACTCACGTTTGGATTTTGGATTAGAATCACCATGTAAAGTTGAATATAGAGGGCTCAACATACCAGTGGTAATTTTTAAATAAGGTCTAAGCCAGTTAATATCACCTAATAATTTCTGAAAATCATTTAAAGTCTTTAATTTATCCCTTCTGATGGAGACCTTTTGAGAGGTAATATAATCTTCCTTAATTATTTGTCCTAAATAATTTAGAGGCCTGTCTTTCTGTATCTTGTCAGGGGCTATCACTAATCCATACAGGGTTAGTGCCTCTATGGTCTCTTCTAATATGTGTTCCAACTGAGTTTTTTCTTTATGGGCCAGAAGTATGTCATCCATATAGTGAATGAGATATAAATCAGGATATTTTTGTCTTATTTTCTGCAAAGCTAGATCTACAAATTTTTGGCACAATGTAGGAGAATTTTTCATTCCTTGAGGCAATGTTACCCACTGATATCTTTTGAAAGGCTGCTTAAAATTCTCTGAGGGAACACTAAAGGCAAAATATTCACTGTCTGAGGGGTTAAGTTTGATGGTAAAAAAACAGTCTTGTAAGTCTATGACAATTATATGCCATCCTTGAGGCACAGCCACAGGAGAGGGCAGGCCAGGTTGCAATGGCCCCATATCCTTCATCACTGCATTGATGGCCCTAAGGTCCTGCAACAGTCTCCATTTTCCTGATTTTTTCTTGATAACAAAGACAGGGGTATTCCATGGGCTGTTAGATTCTATTATATGCCCTTTTTGTAATTGGTCTTGCACTAGTTGTTCCAGAGCCTGTATCTTTTCTGTTGTTAGGGGCCATTGACTCACCCACACAGGCTCCTGAGTAAGCCATTCTATTTTGTCTGCATACAGATGTTCTGCAGTGGCCCCTATGAAAAATTTTGATAACTAATTTGATCTGATGTCACTAGTTTAATATCCATGGAATCAAGCATGTCTCTCCCCCACAAAGTGAATGGGAGAGATGGGAGCACATAAGGCTGTATCAAGCCTTCTTTACCTTCACTTTTCCACTTCAATAATGCAGTGCTCTGCATAACCCCTGAAGCAGAGCCAAGTCCCAACAAGGAGGACCCTGTTTTTTGAATGGGCCAATTACTAGGCCATTCTGAAGCAGCTATACAAGTCCTGTCTGCACCTGTGTCCATTAGACCCCGAAATTTCCGTCCATTAATCAAGATGCACTTAAAGGGTCTCTCTCCAAGATCCTGTACCATGAACATTCCTTCAGTGGACCCAAATTGTCCTTGCCCCCGGGCATCCTTCATGACAGGATTGGGTAATTTAACAAGAGGTAAGAGGATCAGCTGAGCCAACCTCTGTCCTTTGTGAATCTGTATGGTCTCTGCTGATGGCCTCACCATAACTTTAATAGTATTTTCTGTATCTGCATCAATTACACCTGGAAGAACCTCAAAGTTCTTTTGATAATTGGAACTTCGTCCAATGACTAGTCCCACAGTTTGTGGCAGCAGAGTGCCCCTTACATTGGTAGGAACTAAAGCTATTCCATCCCATCTGGACAGTATCATGTCCTTAGTGCTAGCAAGATCCAAGCCTGCACTTTCTGGAGTTGCTCTAGGCAAATCATGAACAGTGAACTCTGGAGCTTCAGGGTCTAGCCCTGAATGAGGTGCTTGTTGCCTCCTCTCCTCTCCCTTTGTTGCGGGGTTAGGAGAACACCCCTGACTTAGTTTTTTGTCTCTTCCTGTTCATCATCAGAGCCCCCTTTTCCTAGGGGCGTTCCATCCTTATGGAACTTTGATTTACACTCGTTTCTCCAATGTTTTCCTCTCTTGCAGCGAGGGCATAGGCCAGGAGCCCCCTTTTTAGGTCTGGCTCTGCCTCCCTGTCTGCACTCTTTTTGCATATGTCCTTCCTTTCCACATTGAAAGCAAGTTGGAGATTGGGCAGTTTTCCTGCCATTCCCATATGTTTGTTTGATATAGGCGCTAAATTTCTGTCCTTTCATGGCTGCGGCGTAGGCCATTCCTTGCACTACAACCGGTGAGGCATCCTGACATGCTTTTATGTAGTCCTGGAGGGTTCCAGTTTTTCTTATTGATCTAATCAGATCTTGACATAGAGCATTGGCATTTTCCCATGCTAACTGCTTCAATAGAATACTCGTCCCCTCTGAGGGGGGGAGCATTCTAGAGACAGCTTCCTCAAGCCTAGCTATAAAATCCTGGTAGGATTCTTCAGTACCTTGTTTAATACTAGCCAATGCTCCTCCCTTGGTTCCCTGAGGGGGAATTTTTCGCCATGATTGCACGGCGTTAGTTGTTATCAATTGCAAGATATCTCTAGGTATCTTTGTCTGTGATTGTGGGGTGGCGTAATCCTCTGTCCCCACTCTCTTCCATTCATCCACAGTCAATGATCCCTCCTCAACGAACCAAGGGCTGGTCTTCTTTAAGAAGGCAATAAATTGCTGCACATCTGCAACTGATGTCCGAAACCCTGATTTAGTTAACATACGCTGTATCATAGTTACCAGCATTTTCTCATTCTTAGTCAATGCGTGCCCCATGGCTCCTTGATTACTTACACTTAACCGGTGATCCTTTACCGGCGGGACTGCAGCTCCCTGGTAAGAACCGTACCTGACTTCTGAGGAGGAAAGAAAAAGGGGGGAAAAGATTACCTGTCCTTCAAGTCCCTGTTCGAGGCGCCACCTGCCGCAGACCACCCAGAGGGAGACCACCACTGCGGGAGAACCAGGGAGAAGGCTCAAGGAGAAGTCAGGAATCGGCGAGGAGAATGACAGACAGACACATGTGTTGATGTGCTGCTGCAATTTTACTTCTGTATAGGCAATGCTTATATACTTTTACAATCAAGGAACTTGGCAGGGGGTTACATCAGGTCATTATTTTTTACAATTACTCAGAGTCAGCAAGAAACAATAACAAGAGACATCCATATCTATTTTTGTGTATCACTTCTGCAGCGCGAGTTCACCATGGCTATTGTCTGAGGGCATGATCTCAGAATTTTGTGAAATCTGTCTCGCGCCAGTGACCACATCTGTGGGGAGCCAAACTCTTGCCAGTCTGGGTTATATTTTACTATCATATGCCCATTTGCTTTCCAAGCCGTTCTTTATAATTTACCCATCTGTTCCCAACTTTATCATAACTTCCTGTATATGGGAGCGGCTCTAGGTAACTTCCACCTTCGGGGGTCCACCTAGGGGCTGTCCACCAGCTCCCTCCTAAGAAGTACTGTGTATACCCCCCGGGAAGTGTGTGTTGGGGAATTTTCTCTAACTCTTTCTCTCTAGAAGGGTCTGGCACGCTATGTTTATTCCCTCGTAACATTTTTATTTTTTACTTTCATTTTTGGGCTCTCTGGCTGTTTCTGACAAGAGCTCGCGCTGCTCTACTCTAAACAGGAACGACCCCAGAGATGTATTTGAGGAAGTCTTTTGAGGTTCCTTATACACTGGTCTGATAAATGGAGGTGCTCCGGGTACAGGTGACCTGGGTCAGTCATGTTGGTGCTGACCTGTACTGGTTGTGCTGTTAACTGGAGAAGACACAGATAAGACATACAGAGAAAGATCATGATTAGTGCCAACAAGGACTGTTGTCAAGGCCATTTCGTTCTCCAGGGCTTCCTGGGATCCTCAGGCTGCATGACGATTGCTGATTGTGGGGGAACCGCTTGAGGCCACGCTCCGGGAAGCTCCAACCTCAACCCTTCAGCTGCTGGGCCCCAGCACAGCGGCATACTTGCTACAGCTACACAGGTGTCACAGCTGTGGGCGTAGCAATATAGTGCAGTATAAACATCCAGGATCCTATGATCCTAGCACGGATGACTAGTAATGGAGTGTATGGTGCCTCAAACAGCCATCTTCTGTAAGAAGGCTAGAGTCCCATTGTTGGGACTAGAGCACCAACCCATCCACAAAACCTACTACCTATCCTGCCCACAGCATGCACAGAGTCAGTCATGATGCAGAAATTCTTGGAGTGGCCAAACAATGACTACTCCAAATTGAGGACCAAGCCATAAGAGGAAAGTGTTTCAGAGGATGACATCTCTTAACAGAGAGCCTATCCAATGAATGGCATTGAAATGAAAGCAGCTTCCCAAAGACAGTGTCAGTAAAGCATCAAGAGTGGTAAATGAATAAAAAAGAAGGATTTCATTGTAGAATGCTTCTCTGTGTATTTTGGAGACTGTGAAATATAGGAAGGAATACTCATTACTTCTCATTCCTCCTGCTTTCTCAGTATAGACAGTATTTCGACGTAACCAAATAAATAATGAAAAATTAAAGTAAGAATCCAATGATGACCATTTTCAAGAGAAAATGTATAAATGGAACCAGAGCAATAAATGAACTAGGGAATGATCACATGAGAAAGCTTACTAAAGAAGGATGTCTGGCAGATGTAACATGCATTACAAGGAGATGCTTAAATGTGAAGAGTTGGTAATAAATTGTCACAGGGAAGGCTAAAAGGGTCCCATGAGCTAGCAGAATGATGAACATTACTACAAACAAATGATCCAGTTTCTTTCCTTGTAACAAGATCAAAGGTAGGAAAAGAGGAACATGTTTTAATGAAGAACATTAGCTGCTCTACAACTAAAATAATGTGGGTACTGATTCAAGTCAATTGAGTCCAAAGAAAAAGTGAAAAAATAGAAAAATGTGGGCTAGGTATTTAATGATTTTTTTCTGAAGGTGAGTGAAACAGATATATGATCTTTTTCAAAAGCAGTGATATCCTCAGATATGTTGCCATGATTATATGGTTGTGACTATAATAATATCTCTGAAATTCTACAAGAGTATTGTATTGGTCTAGCATGGTAGATGAAAGTTGAAGTAGGTATGACATCCTGGTGCTTAGACAGAAATTCCAGGTTTGTTTCTATATTTAGTCCTATTCTGGGGCTAGGGTGACTGTTAAGCAGATAAAGTGATTGCAGCAAAAACAATATGATTATCATGAAGATTGCTGGAACCCATGAAAAGCTAGATATAGTAATTCATGTATAGAACCCTGGTGCTCCATTGGTAGCATAAGAGATGAATACCAGAGACAATCAGCAAACTGGTGGGCTACATAGCAGCCATGTTCTATGGAATTCCATTACAGATAAGAATCATGTTCATTAGACAATGATATTTAGAGACTTCACTCTAATCCCAGTGAAGTCAACAAGTACAAAGTTCAAAGCCAGCCTGATTCTCCAGCACTCTTAGTACAGTGTGAGACAGGAGGAGGATCCACTTTTTTTTGATCCACTTTTTAATAGAATATAAAATGTAGATTTTATTGGATTCAATAATCTACTCCTAAATATAAAATGTAGAAGTCCTGTCTTTACATATATCATTTATATGTCTTTTGCAGTCTGTTTATAGTAACAGCCAAATACTAGGAATAATCTAAATACTAAATGTCTCTCAGCCAAGAATAATTCAAGCAGTCTATTCATGTGATAAACAGGATATAGTAATGAAAAATCATGGTGTCAAATTGTTTAGAAAGATATCAACCTTTAATTTTTAGTTAAAAGGTTTTAACCTATTTTTAAATTATTCTTTGGGAATTTCATATCATGCTACCAAATTTTGTCAGTGTTATTGCCATTTTATTATACTGTTTTGTTACTTTCAATATCTTCTGGATTTGTTTAGGAAATGAAAATGTTAATTTAAAAGTCTTTTTGTATGAGCAATCTCACATTCTCCTTTTGAGGCTCAGGGCATTAATTTGTTGTCTCCATGAACCTACAAACAAGGAGAAACTGTAAGTCCTCCATGCTCTCTGATTGATTTATGCACAAACCAGAATGAGGAAAACCCTCAAAGTAATGTTTTCCAGACCTACCTTACAGAACTTTCAGTTTCTTTGTGGTTTAACATTACACTCCCCTTTCCTGAGCTACCCATCTGTTATTGTGCAAATTTTTTAAGCTTTCTTTTACACATGATTCCCATTCCTTTTCCTTCGGCTCTTCTGGGATTACTTATCCAGTGTGGCCTGACCCTTCATCCCACCAGATCTCAATGATGTGTGATCCTATGATTCTATCACTTCCACAGTGTAGCTTAAAGTAAGCACTCCCTTTGAGTGCAGAATAAAAGAATGAATAAGTTCTCTGACCACTCCTAATCATCTCACAACACTTTTGGGGTGACCAGTATCTCCCCATTTCACGATGTCCTTTTCTGTCCAAACAAGTCAAATGCTTTTCATTGGTCTTTTGTGTTTTTATCCAAAAATCTGTATGGGCAAAATGTAGAATTTTTCTACATTATTTACATGAAGATATTGGTTTCATTATGATCAGCAATGATATTGAAGTAGTACAGTCTGGTAATTGACCACTGTTGTGTTTTCAAAGTTTAGTGTATACTCTGAACATAAATAGCAAATACCATTTACTTTAAAATTAATTTATCCCACACATTGTTTGATAATTTAATCTGTTGATTTAATGAGCTCTATTCACATGCACTAATTTCTGTTATTCTGCAAGGTCAATGTGCCAATTTTACTGGTAGACTTCCTTTTTATTAAAATTTATTGATGATTGTGAAATTTGTCAGGATGATTATGGACAATTGTGTATATTTTTCTGAGCAGACAAGCCCAAATACATATCAACCCCCGATTAGGCACTGAAGTCAGATTAAAAAAGTCCTTCTACCCTTGTTTAGTTTGATTATTCACTGGTTTTAACTGGGGAAATTTACAAGAGTATGGTGAGAGGTGATGTTGGAACATTTAAATTAGGTGACATAAAGAAATTTATATTCATTCTATGGAGGGGATATCAGTGTCAGAAGGAAGTAATACCACCTAGGTCTAGTCTTAATTTCATTTATTTCATTCATTAATTTATGCTGCTTTGGTTTCCTAATATTCTTTGGAGTCATTGAAAAAAAGCTGGCATATAATCATTTTTTCTCCATTTTTATTAGGAGATTTGCTATTCATTTTACATAACATTTTATATGTCCTACCTCCTCCCACCCCTCAGCCTCACCCCATCCATCCACCCCACATTCCCACCTCCTCCAAGTCAAGGTCTCCAATGGGGAGATAGCAGAGCCTGGTACATTCAGTTGAGGCATGTCCAAGCCCCTCCTCACTGCACCAAGGCTGCACAAAGTGTCTCACCATAGGCACTAGGTTCCAAAAAGCTGGCTCATGTACTAGGGACAGGTCCTAGATCCACTGCCTGGGGGAACCTTAAACAGTTCAGGCTAAACAACAGTCCTGCTTATCCAGCGGGCCTAGTTCAGTACCATGGGGGCTCCTCAGCTATTGCTTCATAGTTCATGTGTTTGGCTACTTGTCTCTGTACTTTTTTCAATCATGGTCTTGATACCTCTTAGACATAGAATCCCCCATTTCTTATCAATTGGACTCCTGGAGCTAGGCCTGGGTCTGAGCAGTGGATTGCTGCATCTGCTTCCATCAGTCACTAAATGAGGGTTCTATGATGACAGTTAGGGTATTCAGCCATCCAATCACCAGAGTAGTTCAGCTCAGGCACCCTCTTGACTACTACCAATAGTCTATGATGGAGTCATTTTTGTGAATTCCTGAGGAATCTCCCAAGTACTCTGCTTCTCCCTATTCCCATGGTGCCTTCATTTATCATGGTATCTCTTTCTTTATTCTCCAACTTTGTTCCTAATCCAGCTGGAACCTCCCACTTGCCTTTCATTCCCCACTCCCTTGTCCTGCAATACTGTCCCGAACTCCCACTTGCTCATGTAGATCTCATCCATTTCACCATTGCTAGGCAGTCCCTATGCCTTTCCTAGGATCTGCCTTGCTAGCTAGCCTCCTTGGAACTATGGATTGCATTCTGGTTATTCTTTGCTTTACATCTAGTATCCACTTATGAATGAGTACATACCATGTTTGTCTTTGTGATTCTGGGTTACCTCACTGTGGATGATATTTTCTAGTTCCATCCATTTACCTGAAAACCTTATGATGTCATTGTTTTTCTCTGCTGAGTAGTACTCCATTGTGTATACGTACCACATTTTCTTTATCCATTCTTCAGTTGAGGGGCATCTAGGTTATTTCCAAGTTCTGGCTATTACAAAAAATGCTGCTATGAACATAGGTGAGCATGTGTCCTTGTGGTAAGATTAAGCATTCCTTGGGTATATGCCCAAGAGTGGTGTAGCTGGGTCTTGTGGTAGATTGATTCCTAATTTTCTGAAAAACTGCCATATTGATTTCTAAAGTGGCTGTACAAGTTTGCATTCCCACCAACAGTGTAGGAGTGTTCTCCTTGATCCACATCCCCTCCAACATAAGCTGCCTATGGTGATTTGATCTTATCCATTCTGACAAGTGTAAGATGGTATCTTAGAGTCACTTTGATTTGCATTTCCCGGATGACTAAGGATGTTGAGCAATTCCTTAAATGTCTTTTGGTCATTTGAGATTCTTCTCTTAAGAATTCTCTTTTTACAGTCCCTCCTCTTTCTCGACAATGGGACTCCTGCAGCTCCACCTGGGGCCTGGCCAAGGATCTCTGCATCCACTTTCATCAGTTATTGGATGAGAGTTCCAGCACAACAGTTAGGGTGTTTGGCCATCTGATCCCCAGACTAGGTCAGATCAGGCTTTCTCTCGACCATGGCAAGTAGTCTACAGTGTATGTATCATTGTGGATTTCTGGGGACTTCTCTAGCATTTTTCTTCCTGTTCTCATGTGGTCTTCATTTATCATGGTCTGTTATTCTTTGTTCTCCCTTTCTGTTCTTGATCCAGCTGGGATCTCCTGCTCCCCTAAGCTCTCTTTCCCTTGAACCTTGCCCTTCATTACTTGGCTAGGCCCCAGGTGGAGCTCCAGGAGTCCAATTGTCAAGAAAGAGGAGGGACTGTAAGAGTGTGAATTGTTGAGACCAAGATTGGAAAAGCACAGGGACAAACAGCCAAACTAATGGAAACACATGAATTATGGACTAAAAGCTGTGGAGCCCCCAACTGGATCAGGCCCTCTGGGTAAGTGAGCCAACTGAATAGCTTGAACTGTTTGGGAGGCACCCAGGCAGTGGGACCCAGACCTATCCTTAGTGCATGAGCTGGCTGTTTGGTACATTGGGCTAACACAGGGACACTTTGCTCAGCCTGGAAGGAGGGGACTGGACCTGCCTTGTACGGAATCCACCAGGTTGAATTGAATCCCCAGGGGAGTCTTGGCCCTGGAGGAGATGGGAATGGAGGGGAGGGGCTGGGGGGAAGGTAAGGGCGGTGGTCGGAAGGGGGAGGACAGCAGAACCCATGGCTGATGTGTAAAATTAAAACACAAATATAGTAAATAAAAAAAGGAGAAAAAATTCTCTATTTAGCCCTATAGCCCATTTTCTAATTGGACTGTCAGGTATTTTTCTGTTTTTCCATATGAAGTTAAGTATTGTTCTTTCCAGGTCTGTGAAGAATTGTGTTGGTGTTTTGTTGGGGACTGCATTGAATCTGTAGATTGCTTTTGGTAAGATGTTTATCCTATCTATCCATAAGCATGGGAGAGCTTTCCATTTTCTGATATATTCTTAAACTTCTTTCTTCAAAAACTTAAAGTTCTTGTCATACAGGTCCTTTACTTGCTTAGTTAGAGTTACCCCAAGGTATTTTATATTATTTGTGGCTATTGGAAAGGGTGATTTTTCTCTGATTTCTTTCTCAGCCCATTTGTCATTTGTATATAAGAGGGCTACTGATTTTTTTGTTAATCTTGTATCTTGACACATTACTGAAAGTGTTTATAAGTTGTAGGAGTTCCTTGGTTGAATTTTAGGGGTCACTTATATATACTATCATCTGCAAATAGTGAAAGTTTGATGTTTTCCTTTCTAATTTGTATCCCCTTGATCTCCTTTTGTTGTCTTATTGCTCTAGCTAGAACTTCAAGTACTACATTGAATAAATATAGGGAGAGTGTACATTCTTGTCTTGTTCCTAATTTTAGCACAATCTATTTGTGTTTCTCTCCATTTAATTTGATCGTGACTGTTGGTTTGCT
Organism: Onychomys torridus; assembly: GCF_903995425.1. Lineage (NCBI taxonomy): Eukaryota > Metazoa > Chordata > Mammalia > Rodentia > Cricetidae > Onychomys > Onychomys torridus. The sequence continues at coordinate 5,600,368 of NC_050443.1, forward strand.
GTAAATTGCCTTTATTATGTTTAGGTATGTTCTCTGCATTCCTGAACTCTCCAAGACCTTTATCATGAGGGCTATTGGATTTTGTCAAAAGCCTTTTCAGCATCCAATGAGATGATCATGTGGTTTTTTATTCTTTCAGTTATTTTATATGGTGTATTACATTGACAGACTTTCATATGTTGAACCATCCTTACATCACTGGGATGAAGCCTACTTGATCATAGTGGATAATTTTTGAATGTGTTTTTGGAGTCTGTTTGCCAATATTTTATTGAATATTTTTTGCATCAATGTTCACGAAGGAAGTAGAGTAACTGTAGCCTCATAAAAGGAATTTTATGTTTCTTTTGTTTCTAATGTGTGGAAAAATTTAAAGAGTAATTGGTATTACCTCTTCTTTGAAGATACAGTAGAATTCTGCCTTGAAACCATCTGATCCTGGGCTTTTTTTGGTTGGGAGACTTTTAATTACTGTGTCTATTCCCTTAGAGATTATTGGTCTATTTAAATATTTTATCTGGTCTTGATTTAACTTTGTTATGTGGCACCTATCCAGCTTATTGCTTTCCAACACATTGCAGCAGCCTCTGGAAGTGGCCTGAACTCAGCCATCTCTGTTGTTTACCATTTCTCTGCTCACTGTTCATCTTTTCTGAGGAGATGCAAACCACTTGGATTTCTCCACCATTCACCTTTCTCATGGTGTAGCATCTCAAAGGTTTCAGAATTTTGCTGTTCACCTTTCCTACAGCATGGCATCTCTGCAGTGCTTTCCAAACTTCTGCTTGTTGTTAGCCTCTCTCATGGCTTAGCTTCATGGCTGAAAGTCTGTGGACCCTCACCGCTAGTGCTGGTTCTGCTTTTGCTGCCTCATGGTGTCTGCTCAGCAGTAGACTATTGGTGAAATTATTAAGGTTATTGGTGAAATTATTAAGGCCACTCCACATAGTTAAAAGGGAGGTTTATTTTGTGGAGTAACTTACAAATGAAGGGATAGGTAGGTTGTAGGGTCTGGCAAAGGTATGGCACAGTCTGGCAGTGTTCTCTGGAGAACTCTGCTTGGTCTACCTCCAGTGTCCAGTGTCCAGGCACCAAAGAGATCCCTCACTTCTCAATCTTGGGTCTTCAGCTTCCTCTCTCAGCCCTGCCTTGTAGGCATGACTGTTACTGAAGCCTCAAGGGGGATTTGAACTTCCAGGCCAATGCTGGAATGGCTACTCGCTGCAGTAGACACAACTTTATGCTGCTGCCTTTTGAAGTTAGCAGTTTCTGGAGCTCCTTCTTGCCATTACCATTGGTTTCTGGAACTGCCAAGTCCACAGTCTGCCGTGGACACTTCTCTCTACATCCACGTTGGAAAAACATACTCTAAATTACTTCTTTCACTATATCCTTAAACCTAAAGCCTATATATTTTAAATCTACATTTCTCTGATTCTCTTTATACTAAATCTATGACCTATTTAAACCTACATTTTATAACTAACGTTTTTCTATACTACCTTACACTTCTAAGTTGTTCCTACACTATATTGCTACACTCTACCTTCCTTATTTTATAGATAGAAAAGAGAGAGAGGAGAGAGTGAGAGAAAGAGAGAGATCTATAGAGATAATTCTAATCCTGCAGCCTTATGGTATTTTCTTCACTGCCTCCTTATACACCCAAGAATAAAATATCACTGACTTCACTTTTCAATTCCTTATTGGCATGCCTACACTCACAAGCCCCCCTACAATCCTTTTAACAAGTCCCTGTTCCCTGTTCATGGTACCATATTTTCTGGACAAGCCCCCACATTTATTTACCCCAGGAACTCTTGAGGAATGAGGGGTAGGAGACTTAGTTAGAAATAAAGGGTAAAGAAACAGAGAGAAAATACAGGACAGACTCAGGTGCACTCAGATCCTTATCCTCCAGCCCCAAAGGTCTATTTGTAACAATGCCAAGTGGTGAAGCAAAAGACCTTCTCCTTGCTAGCTACAGTCATCTGGTACCCAGGACTGTAGTTCAATCAACCTCTTATGCAATCCTGCTGGGTACAACCACTAGGAAACCTAGTGGGCTCCAACAGTATATATATGATTGTATTACATTATATACATGTATGAAGTTTCTGAAACAAAAGTATCACATTAAAACTCACTATGAATAATGATTAACACTTGCACATACTGGTTTTAAAATGATAGTTTTTATTTGTAGGTGTATGTTATTTCTTGTGCACATTTGCTTCTGTGTATGTATGAATTCTCATGTGTATTCTTTCATGAACTGGATGAGCAAGTTATTCTTCAGTGTCAGAGTTTTCAGAGAGAGAAGACCAGGGGGTTAGAAGATAAGGAGAAGGAAGGACAAGAAAGATAAATGTTGGAATCAGGTGGTTTTACAAAAGTTGTGTCTCATGACAAACAAGTTTATTAAGAAATGCAGCATCTTACTTAGTTTTCCTGAAAGGAGAAATGAAGACAATGATGTCATGAAAAAAGGGAGAGGATGTCATACAGTGAGAGAAAGTCAGTGGTAAATCAAACAATACTCACAAGGGGAACACAGAATATCTCAAGTACAACAGAGATAAAGCACACTGTGTCCTAGGGAATGATTATCATTCCCCCTTAGGGTGCTAAGTGTTGTGGTCTCAGGATCCAAGTCTCAGCTCAAGTTCACTACCAACTCTGCCAAGCATATTCTTGGTTGTAAAGAAGAAGCTGTGCCCCCTCTATACAGGCTCTCAGGGCAAACCTCTGCCACTATGTATCTCCATACCTGTGCACATAACTAGCACATATCTGAGTATGCATCTAGCACCATTACTGTGATTAAAATCCCACAGAATTTTGAGGGTGAGTCCTGATCATCAAACTGATGGGTGTGGGTCTCACTGCAATATATATTATATATTATACATTTTATTGTATATACTATATATCATAACTGTAACATATAATATATATATATATATATATATATATATATATATATATATATATATAATGTTGCAGCTGTGATTTATTAGAATGTTTTACACAATATGGACTGTGCCAATTCAACATTTTTTTTTGTCTAACTGGATAGAATGAAGAACCAGTAACTACTCATTCTCTGAGGATGGATACCTCAGCAATCCCAGAATGGCATTAAAACCCTGAAGAATTCTTAGTGAGGTGCTTGTCTCTAAATGACATTACACTGAAGAACCTTTGGTTGGTGAGGAACTTTTTGGTTTATGAAGTTATCAGGCCAGCAATAGTGCAAACAGTAAACAGAATAGAAATGCACCTATACTTATACATCATATGTATGTGTGTGTGTTTACACATATGTGTGCATATAAAATTATCAAAAACAATTTTAATTGATAAAAATAAAAATATTGTTTTCTTTAATTCTTGAGCAAATGGAGTTCTATACAGTCCTTTCCTACACCTACAACATGTACAGTCTTGCCTATATTTTCTCCTAGCAATTTCCTTGATTCAGGTTTCACATTTATATCTTTGATCCATTTTGAGTTAATTGTTTTTTTGTTGTTGTTGTTTTGTTTTTTTAAGGGATAGGTACAGATCTCGTTTCATTCTTTGCACATGGAAATTCAATTTTCCTAGCATAATTTATTGAAGATATTTTCTTTTTTGCACCCTATGCTTTTGGCATGCTGTTAAATATTAAATGACTGAATTGTGGTGATATTTTATTTGTGTTCTAACAAATAAAACTTGCCTGAATATCAGAAGGAGGAGCTAGCCACTAGTTAACCATAGAGGTCTGGAGGTCTGTACAGATAGACCGGAAGTGATAGAGCTTGGTGGAGCGAGGAAGTCACGAGGTGATGAAAAGAGAGATGGCTCAGCAGTTAAGAGCATTGACTGATTGTCCAGAGGAACCAGGATCAATTCCCAGGCCATCCAGAGTCCAATCATGCCAGGATTTATGCCAACAACTTACTGGTTTTTTTGTTTTGTTTTGTTTAGTTTTGTTTTTGTCTCTGTACTATGTCTTAAGATATGGAATGGCAATTTCTCCAGTATCATTCTTTCTGATCAGGATTATATTTTCTATTTAGATCTGTTGTGGTTCTACATGAATTTGGGGGTTGTTTCTTTTCTCTTTGTATAAAAATGAAATGTGAGTTTTCTTACTTTTTAATGTATTTTTTATTCATGTTATATACCAACCACACTCTTCCCTCCCTCCCCTCCTATTGCTCCCTCCACCACATACCTCAGCCCATTCCTATCCTCTCATCAAAAAGGGTAAGGCCTCCCATGTGAAGTCAACAGGGCCTGGCACATTCAACTGAAACAGGACAAAGCCCCCTCCTCATTCCTCACCATCATCAAGGCTGAGCATGGCATCCTACTATATGGAATGGGCTTCAAAAAGCCAGCTCATGCACAAGGGATACATCCTGATCCCACTGCCAAGGGTCCCACATTCAGACCAGGCTACAAACTGTTGCCCACACGCAGAGGTCCTAGTTTAATCCTATGCAGGATTCCCACCTTTCAGTCTAGTGTCCATGTGTGCTCATCTGTCTCTGTGGGTTTTCCCATCATGATTTTGACCCCTATTGCTCATAGAATCCCTCTTTCTTCTCTTCATTTGGACTCTCTTAGCTCAGCCTGGAGCTGGGATGTGGGTCTCTGCATCTGCTTCAGTTACTAGATGAAGGTTCTATGATGATAGTTAGGGTCACTATTCTGATTACAGGGGGAGGGCAGCTCAAGTACCCTCTATACTACTGATACTGGTCTTACCTGGGGTCATCCCTGTTGATTTCTGGGATGTTCCCTACCATAAGGCTTCTCCTTAGCCCAATAATGGCTCCCTCTATTCAGGTATCTCTTTCACTGCTTTCCCACTCCATCCCTCCACCAACTTATCCATCCCATTTCTTCATGTTCTCATCCCCCTTCCCCTCCCCTTTACCACCTCTATTCCCATTTTACCCAGAAAATCCATATATTTCCCCTTCCCCGAGTGATCCACAAATCTCTCTTAGGATCCTCCTTGTTACCTAGATTCTTGGAGCTATGGGTTGTAGTCTGGTTATCCTTTGTCTTACATCTAGTATCCATATATGAGTGAATACATACCATGTTTGTCTTCTGGGTCTGGATTAACTCACTCAGGACTTTTTTTTTCTACTTCCATCTATTTGCCTGCAAATTGTATTTTATGTTTACAGCTGAGTAACACTTCATTGTGTAAATCTACATTTTCTTTATCCATTCTTTAGTTGATGGGCATCCATATTGTTTCCATGTTCTGGCTCTTACAAATAATGCTGCTATGAATATAGTTGACCATGTATCCTTGTGGTATGAATGTGCATCCTTTGGTAATATGATCAAGAGTAGTATTTCTGGGAGATGGGAATTTTCATTTGTATTTTATTGAATCTGTTAATGGGTTTTGGTGAGGTAGACAGATCACAGTGATATGTTTCTAGCTTCTGTCCATCTGGATTGTTAGCTATTGTTTCCCAGATTGGGAGATTTCAGCATAGCATGGACCCCTTTGATGTTAGATCTTCTTTATTATAGCGTAGTAGTTATACAAAATAATGAGTCTCATCATGTATGTCCCTTATAAGGACAACCTCAGTCAGTATATCACACAGCTTTAAATTCAACATCTCAACATCCAGAAGATACCTGTGGTTGTTGTTTTGGCTCTTTTTGGGGGCCTGCCACCCAGCTCCCAAATAAATCACACACTGAGGCTTATTCTTGTTTTTGTTTTTATTTTTTGTTTTTCAAGACAGGGTTTCTCTGTGTAGCTTTGTGCCTTTCCTCGAACTTGCTTTGTAGACCAGGCTGGCCTCGAACTCACAGAGATCTGCCTGGCTCTGCCTCCCAAGTACTGGGAATAAAGGCATGCGCCATGACTGCCTGGCATTGGGGACCTTTTCATCAACCCATGTTAACCTTTATTCTGCCTTTCTCAGTTGCCTACATTATAATATGTTCATTTTTCTTCCCTCCTCATGTCTTTCCCCTAACATGTTCCTTTTATAAATATGGCTCAAATAGAAAATTCTTTTCAAAAGTCTTTTATTTTGTAGGTAATTCCTTAATTATAGAATTACACATAAAACTAGCAGATACTTTTGAAGATTAAACATAACTGGAGGTGATCAGTAAGGGTATGCCTATTACATATAAGATTCTTGGATCTTAACAGTTGACTCTATGTTCATAGTATGTAGAATTTCTTATGTTGGGATATAATCTTTTCATCCTTGGACACTCAATGGCCTTTATGATGAAAGATGTTTTTCATAATACTTCTGACATCGGGGCTGGCAAATGGATTGTCTCAATCCTATGGTTCTCAGCTCAGGAAATCCCATGGAAAAGGAGACAGGAGGGGCATAAAAGCCAGAAGAAATGCATGACACCAGGAGAACAAGGCCCTCTAAATCAAATAATCAAAAGTCATGTGAATTCAAAGAGACTGAAACACTATGTTATAACTTTCAATTAAATATTTTATGCATTTGTGATATGTGAATGAGTGGGTCTCAGATTCTCATGCCTTCTCTTGGGCTATGTTCCTTTTTTTGCTTAGCCTTTTCCAACTTCCATGTGATGGTTTTGTCTTATTTTAGTATATTTTATTTGGTTATGTTTTATTCTTGTGACTTGGAAACCTGCTGTTTCCTACTGACAGAAAGGTAGAGGATCTGCATGGAAATGGAGGAGGGGAGGAACTGGGAAGTGTAGGCAGAAATGAAATTATAATCAGGATCATTGTATGAGAGAAGAACCTCCTTTCAATAATATGTTCAAGAAAGTAAAACAAAGATTTTTCTGGTATCTAATATGGTAACCATATGATTATCTGTCTTTGATTCCATCTGTGTGATGCATTATATTTACTGATGGGTATATTTTGAACCATCCTTGAATCTTTGGGAAGACTGTGATGCTGTTTCATATTAAACTCACAAATGGAAGCATTAAAGGGCAACAATGAACTAGTCATAGGAATACTTGCCCAGGGACCCATTCTGTACCTATCACTGAACTTCAATACAGATAGAATAGCCATTCCAAGGCCATATATCTTTGCTTAGTGTTATACATTGTCACTGGTAATTACATTTTTCTAACCTCATACACCAGAAAAAAATGTCAGAGTAGAATAGAGAAAATAATTTTCTGCTGGGCGGTGGTGGTGCACGCTTTTAATCTGAGTCCCAGGAAAGGTGCAAAGCTACACAGAGAAACCCTGTCTTGAAAAAAATAAGAAAAGAAAAGAATTTTCTTTCTATCCTCTTTCATAACTCATGAATTCTATCACCTAGTCATCATTTAATATTACCTTTCTAAGTCTGAATTCTAAATGTTATCCCAAAGGTATGCTTACATCCATTTGCATATATACCTGTAGATATTATTGGATAGGATCTGTGTATGATAGAAAATACGTGATTTTTTTTCATTTTGAGCTTGTGTGACCTGGCTTAATATTATCTCTAATAAGTCCATCAATTTTCCTACATACTTTGTGATTTCATCTTTCACTGTATTCAATAATATTCCATTTTGCATATAACACAAATTTAATTATGAATTTGTCTCTTTATCAATATGTAAGTGGCCCCTCTTTCCTTGTTATAGTGAATAGAGCAGCAATTAAAATAGATGTGAAGACAGGCAGTGGTGGTGCATGCCTATAATCCCAGCACTTGGGAGGCAAAGGCAGACAGATTCCTATGAATCTGGGGCCAGCCTATGCTATAGAGTGAGTTACAGCAAAGGTGCCAAAGCTACACAGAGAGACAACAACAACAGCAACAACAAAAAGATGTGAAAATGTCTCCAGGGTATGATATGGAGTTCTCAGGAAGTATGTCCTGGAGCAGAATACCTAGGTCAAATAAAGTCTTTATTTTGTTTTTTTGAATCAAAAAAACTTATTTCTATCATGGATGTATTAAATTCTATCAAACTCTTTTAGTGAAGCCAAACCAGAAAAAGATAGAACAACAGCAGAGGAGATCTACAAGTCAATATCCCTGATGATGCTAAAACTCTCAATAAAATACTATCAAACAAGACTCAGAATTACAAGACAACCCTCAGCCATTTTGAATTGCATTTTGTATAAGGTGAAAGATAGTAATCTTATTTTGTTTCTGTATTGGTGCAGGCTAGAGAAAGCATGATGGGACAGGGATTCCTCATGCACTCTATCATGGCCAGGCACTATTTCAGTATTCAAGCAAGTAGAATGTAGTACTCAGAGCCATCTGTGAAATCACCAAGCAGGCGAGAATGAATGACACAAAAGGGCAGTGTTATTGTAAGCTTTTTGCAGGCTTCTGTAGATGGTTAAAGGGAAGACTCTCTGAGCTTCTAGTTAAAGAGCACAATGGGCCTCACATAATAGGATTGGACCATGTAGGCTGCTTATTCAACCACCAGGCAAAAGTCCCATATTCATTTCAGCAAATCCTAAAAAGACAAGATGCTACCTAAATAACAATCTGCATTGACCATTTGAGGGTGTCAGGTGAGTAAACACCTGAATACCAAGCAAAACATCATCTGCATACTTAAAATGTGTATAAATGATGTTTATTCCTTTTCCAGACAAAACCAAACCTGGATACAATTGTAGCTAGAGTTTTTCTGGCTGGCCCACAGTCAGGACAAATCTCTCACCCTCCAGTCCCACAGCTGCTCAGACCCAACCAAGTAAACAAACACAGAATTATATACATTGCTTACAAACTGTATGGCCATGGCAGGCTTTGTGCTAACTGTTCTTATACCTTAAATTAATCCATTTTATTAATCTATAAGTTGCCACATGGCTTGTGGTTTACCGGTGTCTTAACATGTTATTTTTTAACGTGGCGGCTGGCAGAGTCTCTCTTTCTCAACCTTCCACTTCCCAGAATTTTCCTATCTCCTTGTCCCGCCTATATTACCTCCCTGGCTACTGGCCAATCAGTGTTTTATTTATTAACCAATCAGAGCATCACATTTAACATATAGAACATCGCACAGCATACAATAGAGTAATTATTAATGAAAACAAAGGGGCCAAATGCTGGAAAACACAATGAAGTGAAGCGATTGATGTTCACCAGCCACCAATTGTTATTATACAAAAGAGTAATGTAACCTCTTAAGATGGAGGAGAGAGTGTAAAAAGCAAGAAAGGTAATCACTAGGATGAGAATTTTCTTGGTTACTCTGGATTCAGGGGAGTTTCTGTTGGAAACATGAGTGCTGAGGATGTGTTGAACCCTCTGCTTGTGTCTGTAAAGAATGATAGTCATGGATCCACTGGACCAGGCCATGAGCACAGAAAAGAAGACTTCAGGGCACACTACCAATGCTGCATATAGCAAACCACCAATTTCATCACAGTCTACAATGGAGCAATATTCAAAATCTCGTTTTCTTGTCACATTTTTGCTATTCCTATTGAGCAGTGTGTATGCAAAATAAATGAAATTTATGAACATATACATGATCCAGAGGAGGGAAATGTGAGAGCTGATGTTCTTCTCTACTTTGACTTTAAGATCCTTCCAACAGGACTTCCTGGGACTAATGGTCAAGTACTGGAAGACACTCAAGAGGCAGGTGGTGCCAATGGACACACTCCTACCAAGTCCTTGAATATATACTAGGAGCCTGCATCCAAAATCATTCAAAAAATACTTAAATCCCAATAATGCCATTGTTTGGGGCACTCCTGCAGAGAGAATGACCAAGGCGTTGGCTCCCATTATATTAATGAGAATTAAGTCTGTTGGCTTTAATATGCATTCTCTGCAGTAAAGGTCTAGATAGTAGAAAATTAAGGAGAAATTTCCAAGAATTCCAGCTGTAGTTTGTGATAAGAAAATAATTATAATCACTAGGTTCCAGAAGTCCATTCTGTGATTTTTAACAGTTTCCTTTAGTGTATGTCAGCACTATTCTTCTGGTAAAATAAGTACTGACAAATATTTACAGGCTACAGTAGATGAATAAGTCTTTACACCACAGAGTACTGAGGGACTGAAACAAAGGGTCTTTTATACTCAAGTAGGTGTTGAAGACCAGCCCTGACCACTTCAAAAGACCTCATCCACTAATGTTTGACAAGAGTAGAGACTAACCATGTACATTACTATGAGAATGTACAATACCTCAGAATGTAAACAATGATGAAGGAGAGCAATCAAGCTTAACAGAAAATGAAAACATTCAGAATGATGTCACATTGACCCATGACAAATAATGAAGAGTGACAGCCCACAGAAACAAATATAATGAAAGATATCCAGAATATATTGAAATTTTCTAGATGTGTTTTAATGAAAACAACTTCAGTAATTTCAACAAAATTTAGATTCCATCTTGACTCAGAGACATCTTTGGTTTAATATGAAATTAACTCTCCTTTTTCTACTCTATCCTTGAAAAGTCTCTTGGAAAAGAATTCATACTCATTCTACAAATTGAGGGTTGAAATGCCTCAAATAATTGCATGTTTTTATCTTCTGTTAAATTGCTTGATTGCTGTACTTACCACTCAACCCTGCCAACTGACAATCAGGTTATGCTTGTTTTTGTATGTTTTCCCTTATATGCTCACTGTAAAATAAAGTTGAGGCTATACTATGTGAAAAAATTCTCTCCATGTAATAAACAAATCCACTTAATATAGACACTCAGTTTGGACTTTTGTCATTCTGAGTGCTTTTTAGTCTTTGCCCTGCAACAGACTTAGATAAGGGTAAATTATTAAAAGCACAAAATGTGCTGGGTGGTGGTGGCACATGCTTTTAATCCCAGCACTCAGGAGGCAGAGGCAGGTGAATCTCTGTGAGTTCGAGGCCAGCCTGGTCTACAGAGCGAGATCCAGGAAAGGCACAAAGCTACATAGAGAAACCCTGTCTAGAAAAAACAAAAATAAAGCACAAAAAGCATTAGAATGATGTTTATATGACAACTCACATCAAGTAAAAACATGACTTCATGAAAATTATACAACATAGACAACACACAGCTGTGCATACTCATTTCAGGGTTGTTAGAAATAGGAATATTCAGTATGATGAAATCTCACATAATACATAACAGCATAAAATAAGGTAAAAATGTTACCATAAATGAAAAGGGGAATGACAATATATGATGAAGGAAAGCTACTGAGGAAATGTTTAGGGTCTCTATTGAAACTGTTTCTGGAATAATCATGGTCCAGTCCTTAGTATTAGAATAAAAATAATAGGAAAGATGACAGTTAGCTCTCAGTCCTTCAGGTCAATGTTGTAAGAGTAAATTCTCAGCACACCATACTATATTACCTTAGCAGAAGTTGTCTGAAATGCTTTTAATTATGGTCATATCCCCTAGAAGAAATAGGCAGAGGCAGCTTTGAATCAGTCCAGGCTGAACCATGCAGACTCAGAATAGCACCAGTGCTCAATACAATCATCACCAATGCAATGACAGTCAGCAGAAAAATCAGGGGAATAGAATTGGCTGTGCATCTTGGGATCTGACCAGATAATAGCAGTCTCCACTTTTCCATGCCCTGGTACTGTAGAACACCACTGGTTTGGCTATAGCAAAATATAGAAAGTATTCTATTCAGTGAGTTAAGCCAGGCCCAGAAAGGTCACTAGCCTACATTCTCTCTCTATGTGGTTTCATTACATATAGATGTTAGAAATATGTTTATGTGGGATGAATGTATGACCACACCAAAAAATGAGAATGTTGCCCATATGGGAGATAGGAAAACATGAACAAAAGAAAGAAAGATAAAAGGATGAAAATACCAAACTTGAACTTTTTTGTAGCTAAACCAAGAACCTTATACCTGGCCAATGCTCCTGAATGTAACTACAAGACTGTGGAAAATTTCTTACATTTGCTTAAGTAGAATAAATACAAACCTACATGCTAATAAATCCAGTCCTAAGAATGCCTTTGGTCTTCATTATTATTTCTGTTGTTATAAAGAGACACCATAACTGCAGTACCTCTTCTAAAGAATACTATTTAATTAGAGTGGACTTACCATTTCAGAGATTTAGTATATTAACTTGACGGCTAGAAACATGGCGACATGCGAGCAAAATTTGATGCTGGAGAGGTGGCTGAGAGTTCGACATCTCGATATGCAGGGAACAGGAAGTGAACTGCCTTACATACTGGGCATAACCTGTGTATTGGAGACAGATTACAAACCTCACCTCTAGAGTGACACATACCTCCAACTAGGCCACCCCTACTCTAACAAGGCCACACCTGATAATACTAATCCTTATAGGCCAAACATTCAAACACATGAGTCTATGGGGGCCTTCCCTATTCAAACCACCACATTTCATTGTGTGGCCCCACTGTATTGTAACCATAACATAATGCAAAGTGCATTCAGTACAATTTCAAGAACCTCTATAATTTTTCAGTCTCAAAAAGGATTTGAAGTCCAAAGTTTGAAATCTCTCCTCAGATTCAGTCTTTGAAATATAATCCCCTATAAAATCAAAATGAAAAACGTTCACATATTTCCAACTTATAATATCACAGGATATTATATATATATATATATCTATACATACATACATACATACATACATACATACATACATACATACATACATACACATTACTGTTCCAAAGTGGAGGAAAGGGAGGATAAAAATATTGGAACAGAGCAACATGAAAAAACCACCAGGGAAAACTCTAAACTTTGTTTTTCCATGTCAACACCTCCTTAGATCTCCAGCTCATTTCAGCTTTGTTGGTTGTATCATACTTCTCTCTTTTAGGCTGGTTCCACTCCCTGTATTCAGTTATCATCATCAGGCATGCCACAGCAATGGCATCTCTAAAATCTTGGGGTTTGCAAGGCAATCCAGGACTCACTTTCACAGATTCACAATATTTTCTCACTGGGGCTCCATGTGGGGACAACCCTGTAACATGCCTGGCCTCATTTGCTTTCCTTAGTCACAAGAGGAGTGAGAAACTATGATCACTTTCTTCTATCCTTGACTATAAAGCCAGGATCACGTGGTCATAGTGGCCAGGTTCTGCTGCTTTCTGTGGCTGGAACATACTCCTTTGTTCAACAGCATCTTCATCAACTTTCTCTTTTCAAAGTTTTCCTTTACCCCTAATCCTGGATATAATGAAACTGGCTCTGTACACCAGGCTGGCCTTGAACCCAGAGATCTTTCAACTACATCTTCACCAGCTTAATGTTTTTATTGGTTTTCCTCATTGCCTAAGCTTGGCTGATCTGGAACTTTCTATCCAGGCCAGCCTGACTTCAAACTCAGAAATCTACCAGCTTCTGTTTTTCAATGCTGAAATGAACAGTGTGAACTTCCAAACCTGGCTCTAAAATTTTTAATTACTTTTTACAAGGTGAAAACTTTCACAAGTCTGATCTTATCCTAAGGTAATCATTCCCTTTATTACATTTCTTAATCTGTTTATCTCATTGAACACAGGACTTACCCCATTCCACTTGCTGGTGCTCCTTCTCTCCTCAAATTTTACATTTTGTTATTTTCCCTTTCTTAATTTGCTCCTTTTAATTAAAAAAAACCTGCAAAGTAGTGAACACTAATAGCTACAAGACAGTCAACACCACACTATTTTGAGATATACTCTGCCAATGGAATTAAACAAAACTCTTATCTTTAGGGTCAGAAAAACTTTTCAAACAAGGGCAAACAGGAGTCACATTCTTTACTAAAATATCACAAGACCGTTCTTTAAGCCACATACTAACATTCTTACCCTCTGAAAACTCTTGTGGCAGGCCTCCACTGTTCAAATCATCCTCAGCACCATTGTCTTCCATGATCCTGTGAGAATGGCCCCTTAAGCCTGAAAGCAGTCAACATCTTTTCTAATCCATAGTCCCGCACTCCGTATTCCTCCAACTAAAAACAATACACTACTCCCTGATGTCAAATTCTGTCTTAGTTACAGATGCCATTGCTGTGAAGACACACCACGACTATGACAACACTTTAAAAAAATAAAAAAAAAACTTATTTGGATCTGGCTTACAGTTTCAGATGTTTAGTGCATTATCTTATTAGTGGCAAGAAATATGTTAGAGTGCAGGCTGATGTGGAGCTGCAGAGGTAGCTTAGAATTCTACTTCTTGATCCACAGGCAACAGGAAGTGACCAGAGTCCCATTTTAGGCATAGCTTGAACATAGATTATCAAAGCCTGTGCCCACAATGACACTCTTCTTCCAACAAGACCATGCCTGCTCCAACAATGTTGTACCTCCTAATACTGTTACTCCCAAGAGTCCAAAACTTCAAACACATGTGCTTTTGGGTAAAAAACATACTATTCAAACCACCACAACAACCAAGGTAAATTTCTTTTTTATACTGAATCAATTTGGAGTTGACAATCCAATAACAGTCTTGGGAGTATCAACTTGCATATCATCCCCATGGGCTCAGTATCAGCCCATGATCAATTAATCAATATAAACATCATTAAATTCTCCACACATGGAGATTCTTGAAAATCTTACACTATTGGTGTTTCTGTATCTAATGGGTTCCAAATGATATTTCAGTTGGGAAACTCCCATGCAATGTATGGTTATGTGTGTTAAGTACTTAAAATACAAAAGGAAATGGGTATGGTTTAAGTTTTTTGGTTGAATGGCAGCTTACATCTGCAGATAAAACTCAGGAATCACAGTTGAACCCAATATCCCAACAAATGGCATTCCATATTTGTGAACACTGACAATGGCTAGTATGCGAATTCATTGAAATGTTTGTCAAGACATAATCACAAAAATGTTCTTTGTGCTTTCGCTGCACCATGTGATAATCATATAAATAGGAAATATGACATAATTTATGATACACAATGTTCAACAGTGGACATATGAAAATACAATATCCCTGGTTGCTTTTCAAGGCTCAACCTACATTTTATTGTTTCCTTGCTGAGGTGCTAGGCACATTTCTAGGAAGTTGATGCCAATGGTCTTACCAGGCTGCATCCGTGAGGATAGAAAACATTCCAAGTATTGACAAGACGATTCACCCAAAGACCTGATGTGGCCTTGGAGATTCTTTGGCTGAATAAGAATAAGAAATATCTGTACCACATCTTTGAGAATTGAGTATTTTGTTGTCCATCTGTAAGCAGTGTAAGGAAGGAAGAAGAAATGTAAGAAATTTTAAAGAAAAGCAATAGTGACCAATGACCACCGCAGTATGAGACCACACCAGTGCTCAAATCTGTGAGGTCGCTCTGCCTAATTCTGGTAAGGCATATTTGTATTCACAGCCATAAAACACTGCGCATGAAAATACAGAAGTTTCTGGTCACATCCAGTTCACTCTACTAAATATTCACTTAATTTTAAGTGTTAAGATTTGAGTGTATAATAGCAAATAAAATTTTTGTGAGTTAATTGCACATATGGCAGATAGTAATGACAATTTGTGAGTCACTGTTATCCTGTTAGTTTGGCACTTTTCTTGATCTTTCTAAAAGTATAATGTATTCACCATCATGATAAGACCTTAGAAACACTGAAGATAAATGACTCTTTAAATCCAACAGCTGTCTAGAGGCAGAGTGGATACAGAAAAGTCATGAACACAGGTAGTTTGACACAAACACAGTCACCTCAGTTTGTGGTCACAAAAACCTGAGAGATGTTCTCAAACACATTTAATTCTTAGATGCAGTTTGTGTTCCCCATCTGACATTTTTCACATTGTTGGTATGTAATTGTATGATTTTTATTCTATCTTTTTTATTTGAGAGGACTAGAGAAATGGCTAAATAGTAAAGAACGCTTACTGCTGTTGCAGATGACCTGGGTTTGGTCCCCAGCACCCACGTGGTGGCTCACAATTACCTGCAACTCCAGTTCCAATGGTTGCCTACACCTTCTTATGACATTGAAGTCACGGAATTCTCATAGTGCACACAAATATATCAGGCAAAACATTCACACCCCAAAATAAAAATAGATAAGTAAATACATCTTTTTAAAAACAAGTTTTCACTTCAACATGAATGTTCACTCTACAGAAAAATGACAAATTCAAATAAGTCTTTCACGATTTTAAGAAAATACAGTGTTTTAAGTGGGGTTTGAAATGAGAGAAAGTTATCTCCTAGTTCATCATCACAGGAACAAGATACACCTGTTGTTTCTGATGCCACCAGAAATATGCATTGTTATTATAGCAGAGGTAAAGGAATATTGTGGCAACTATCAATGGATTACGAACAGTATTACTCTGTACACAATGCAACTTGAAATACTAACTTGTGATTAACAAATAACAGCAGGATTAGAAAATTAAGTGACTAAGACAACCGACTTCAATTTGGTATATATTTGCTAATATTCTTGTTGTTGTTGTCTTTATGTCAGGTGTTACTATGTAGCTCTGAATATCCTGGAACTCACTCTGTAGACCATGGTGACTTCAAAATCAGAGACCTGCCTGTCTCTGCTTTACAAATGATGAGATTAAAGAATTGTACGATCACAACTAGATTATTTGGTAATTCTTATATTGATTTATATATTACAATGAAATTCATGTTGCATTAAAATAGAGGTGGCACATGTGAGATAATAAAAAATAATGAGAGATAATTTTTAGATATTGTTCAAGAAGATATAGAACTATTTAGAATAAAAATGATCTGAGAGGTACAGCTCAGGCCTGCAAAGCACAAGGCCCTATGTTTTATTATCAACAAGAATAAACAGTGAACAAAGGCATTGTATCAAGTTCTCCAAACGAATTGTGTAAGAATAGTTCAAGAGAGATACTCAGGACATATATGGTCCTTTTTGTAATTGTCCAATATTCTATCATCCATTCATCCATTCCATTTTACCTTTTCATGTTCAAGAAGGAGAGTTTTCATATCAGTCATTTTACAACTGGCCATTCATTACAATGTTACTACTGCCTCTATAACCAGAAAATAAATGTAGTGTCACATAAGAATATTTTTTTACTCCAGAAACATATTTATATACTATACTTTTACAGGGTTCTGTGCTTCTTATATTTCCATTTTAATGTCCACTATGGGCATGGCACCATGATAACTCCATATTTAATAATATTTCAAAGAACATCAACACACCATGGAATGTAACATTAATTAACACACTGACTTATTACCATAGTTCTTCGGAACCTTCAGAGATGTACTGTGATATCCTGATGTACCCAAAGTATCCTCAGTGGGGGACTTATATTACAGTATGAACCAAATGGGGACTTGCAAAGTTTAGGAACACTTCTATCTTTCTCAGTCACTTCTTAGTTATGGAATTATTCTTGTGCCTTCTCTCTCTGTTTCACAGAGTTTTTCTACACCAAATCCCCATTACCGGAAATAAGCACTTACCCTTGTCTCTCTCCTTTGCTGGATCTTCTACTCCAACTGAAATACTAAGTACTCACCCGGCTTTAGCATCTGCAGGATTGTGTGGTCATTGGGCAGATCCCAACACTTCAGAAGCAGTTGTAAAGGAGTCACATCACACCTGAGGGAGAAGTTTGTGACCTCATCTCCCTCCTGAACTGCAGTTTTCATTTCACCTGCCAAGGCATTGACAGTGTTGACTTTGGGAGACACAATAATTCATGAAACTTTTCCCATCTCTCATTAACAAAGATACTGAAGAGTTTCCTGTGAATATCTCCACAGAGACAAAGACTTTTTAGGAGGCTTTGAGTTTTCATGATCCATAAAGGCTGATCAAATCTCCTGTGGAAGGTGTTAGAATCTATAAAGTCAGTTTCTTAATGAAATTAGTGAATAGTGAAGTTTCTCTGTCTCATTGGATACAAGTTCCATTGTCTACTTGAGCAAAAGTTAAATTAGCTTTTTTTTTTTTTCAAAATTAAACAAGACCTCAACATAGGCAGCACTGCTTCACATGCCAACATGCATGGGAAATTTGTCAAGGCTCTACATCTCAATAAAACACTACAGGTAAAAGTACAGATAAAGGAAGAATAAGTCTTTCCTACGGATGTGTCCCTTAATTATTTACTCAATACCACTCAGCCCTAAAATAGATACATATGATCAATAGTAAATAGACTTAGCAGATTATAAATATGAATGTATACATATATAATTAAAGTAAAGTGTGTATAAATTTAATAAGCAGCATGAGACAAGGGAGACTTGGAGTAGGGAGAGGGAGGGGAGGAAGTGATATAAATACAGTACTCACACATGAAATTCTCAATAGAGAGTGATGCCTGTGTGACTAGAATAAAAGATGGGAAGTTAGAGAAAGCAACAGGACAGAATGGAAGTGGGAATTTAGTATCGTAGGATGTAGCAGACAAATGGAGAAAAAGATATGAATGCAGAAAGAATCAATGAAAATGAAATATTCACAAAAGTTTTATATGCAACCTAATCATAGTGTAAATTGATTAAAAATAAGAAGAAAAATATTTTTAAAACAAATCTTATGTAGACAAAGATAAAACACTATTTGTCTTCCAACTAATACACCATCATAAAGACACAACAGAGTGTCAAGGTCATTAGCGGAACAGAGTGAGGGAAGATTATGCCCAATATTATCTCAAAGTTGCTTAGGGAATCCTCATATTTTTGCAGATGTTGGTCTTTGCATGGGATTTATGAATATATTAGAAGCTGTGCTCCCCAAGTCCTAGGGATAACAGATATCTTTGGGAGGATGAACTGTGGCATATACTAACATCTGTTTGCTATATTTTGATTATACATTCACATAAAGTGGTCAGAAGTGAAGTGAAAATGTAAATAATAATTAGAAAATAATAAGTATATATTTAATCAAGTGAATAAAGGTAAGTGTACAAGACATGGAGATAAATGGACTTGTAGGTTTTCAGAAGTTGGGTCTGTTTAGTGTCAGCCACCATGGATTTTAGAATTTTTGGGAAAAAGCATAAGCTAAAGTACATATTCTCTTCCTAAGGGAGGCTTGATTTATATGGGAACATGGGGCCTCTGTCACTTGTATCTCAGTGCATATAATCAATATTGTGAGAAAAATAATGTGTTCCCTAAATGTTTTTGAGATGTTTTTCTTTTAATTTTATACATCAGCCATGGGTTCCCCTGTCCTCCCCCCTCCCACCCCCACCCCACCTTCCCCCCAGCCTCTCCCCTCCATTCCCATGTCCTCTAGGACCAAGACACCCATGGGGATTCATTTAAACATGGTGGATTCAGTACAGCCAGGTCCTGTCCTCTCCTTCCAGACTGAGCATGTGTCCCTGTGTAAGCCCAAGGTTCCAAACAGCCAGCTCATGCACTAAGGACAGGTCCTGGTCCCATAGACTGGGTGTCTCCCAAACAGAGGAAAGAATTAGAGATGTAAATGGTGTAATTACATTAAAATCTCAAGCTATTGATAGCTTGATCTGTTTTTGAGATTTTAATGTAATTACACCATTTACATCTCTAATTCTTTCCTCCAAACCCTCTCTTATACCTTTCCTCACTTTATTTAAAATTCGTGAAATGTTTATGCATTATTGTTACACAAATACGTTGTGAGTGATCTCATTATTCTTGTAATCTTAAAACTAATCACACTTGATTGATTAAAATTACCATGTCACCTTGTAAGGGGTAATATTTAGATACTCCAAAGTGGAGTGGGTGCCTGAACTGGCTTATGCTACTAAACAGATCTGTTGTTACCCTAAGTGTTGTCATAGAGCCTTCATCCAGGAACTGGTGGCAGTAGATGCAGAGATCCATAGCCAAGGATCATGTCAAGCTCCAGTAGTCCAGTCAAAGAGAGAGAAAAGGAATGTATTAGCAAAGGGCATCAAGAGCATGATGGGGAAACCTACAGAGACAATAAAACCAAGCTAGTGGGAATTCATGAATTTTAGACTAATATCTGTGGAGTGGCCATGGGACTGGATTATGCCCTCTGAGTAAGTGAGGCAGTTGTATAGGTTGATATGCTTAAGGGACCACATGGTATTAGGATTAGAATCAATCCCTGTGCATGAGCTGGCTCTTTGGAGACTACTACCTATGGTAGGATACCTTGCACAGCCATGATGCAGGAGGAGGGGCCTGGATTTGCCTCAACTGAATTTATTAGGCTCTGCTGATTACCTCTTACCTTTGCAGAGGAAGGATTAGGGGGTTGGTTGGGGGAAGAAGGCTTGGGGGGCAGGAGAACAGAAGAGAGGTGGACCTGCAGTTGGTATGTAAAATGAGTAAAAAATTTCTTAATAAAAAGTGAAAATAATAAATGGAAATAAAATAATTATCATGTCATATCCTATTATTAGAAACTTAAACATTACCCACATGCTGTGAATGTTTGGTCCTCAACTGATGGAGGAAGGTATTAGAATATATTGGAGATGCATCTGCATAATAGCTTGAACAGAACAATATCAATGTGACTTTGGACAATGTACAATGTTCCCAGTGCTTCTTCTTACCATCTCCTGTCTATAGAAAGCTGAGGAAACCCCTCCACCATACATTCCTATTGTCCTGATGTTCCCCACAAGCATGGTGTGTCAAGGAAATTTACACCAATCCCATTGAAAGCATGAACCAAAATAAATCTATCAAGTTGTTCTTTCAGGAATTTTTGTCACAGGTATAGAAAATGAATTTAAATCAGTGCTGGAGATGTGGCTCAGTGGTTAAGAGCACTGGCTGTTCTCATAAATGATCTGTTTTTGATTCCCAGCACCCACACTGTGGCTCACAGTCATCTGTAATTGCAGTTCTAGGGAATCTGATACCTTTTCTGTCCTATATGGGCACTAGCAACACAGACATACATAAAGCAAAACAACCAAACACATAAAAATGAATGAATTAATTAAAGAATATATGTAACTAATACAGATTTATATATAATCATTACTTAGATCCATAATGCAGGAAACAATATATGCTAAATATATTTATAAAAATTGGGTTGTATGCTATGCATTGAATATATAAATACATAATTATTTGTAATATATATACTTAATGTAAATATTCTTTATATTCAACAAACTTGAATATAAATATTCTTTATTTATTAATATTGAATATAATTATCTTTTTAAAATTATTATTTTATGTTATAATTAATTTAATTTTATGTATCAGCCATGGGTTCCCCTGTCCTCCCTTCTCCCACCTCCTAGCCTTTCCCCCAACACACCCCCCATTCCCACTTCATCCAAGGCAAGGTATCCCCTGGGGATTCAGCTCAGCCTGGTAGATTCAGTTGAGGCAGGTCCAGTCCCCTCATCCCTACACTAAGGCTCAGCAAAATGTCTCAGCATAGGCCCTAGGTTCCAAAAAGCCAGCCCATGCACTAAGGACAGGTCCTGGTCCTACTGCCTTGGGGCTTCCTAAATAGTTCAAGCTAATCAACTGTCTCAGTTATCCAGAGGGCCTGATCCAATTCCATGAGGTCTCCTCAGCTATTGGTTCACAGTTCATGTGTTTCCACTAGTTTGGCTATTTGTCAATGTTCTTTTTCCAATCATGGTCTCAATATTTCTTGCTCATATAATCCCTCCTTTCTCTTGTCAATTGGACTCCTGGAGCTCCACCTGGGGCTTGGCCATGGATCTCTGCATCTGCTTCCATCAGTAACAGGATGAGAGTTCTATCATGACAGTTAGGGTATTTGGCCATCTGATCACCAGATTAGGTCAGTTTGGGCTTTCTCTCAACCATTGCCAGTAGTCTATTGTGGAGGTATCTTTGTGGATTTCTGGGGACCTCTCTAGCACCCTGCTTCTTCCTATTCCCATGTGGTCTTCATGTATTGTGGTATCTCTTTACTTCTTCTTCCACCCTGTTCCTTATCCAACTGGGACCTCCCACTCCCCTAAGCTCTCTTTCCTCTGACCATTGCCCTTCAATACCCCCCCACATACACCACGTCCAGTTTGCTATTATAGATCACATCCATTTCTCTGTCATTGGGTGATCCCTGTGTCTTTCTTAGGGTCCTTTTTACTAGGTAGCCTCCCTGGAGTTCTGCATTGCAGTCTGGTTATCCTTTGCTTTACATCTAGTATCCACTTTTGAGTGAGTACATACAATGTTTGTCAAGTAGCCAAGATTCCCTGACAGGATGAAAGTCACAAGAAAGACAAATGTATTTGCAGCTGGTTTACTAGCTTCTCTGCACATCATTTATGCAAAGGAATAACTCTACAGTGGGTCAAACACAGTATGGACAACTCATGTATGCAGCTAATTTAACCAGCTGACAAAGACCCCATACTCAATTTGGTTAACCTTAGGGAAAAAAGGTGCTATTTACTTATATTTCCTTATTGATTTCTTTGGCTAATAATTGAGTACACAATTTGATAATGTAAAACAGTTATATTTTACATATTTATAACAAAATTAGGAGATAATTTTTTTCTTAACCAGGCCAAACTGAACCTGGACACAATGGAGTAATGACTTTTAAGAACAAAGGGTCCAAATGAGGGAAAAGACAAAGAAGTGAGGTGGGTGATGTTCACCAGCCATAAATTGTGATTGTACAAAAGAGCAATGCAAATTCGCAAGATGGTAGAGAGAGTATAAAAAGCCAGAAAGGTAGAAACCAAGACAAGGATATTCTGTGTGGCCCTGGACTCAGCCAAGTTTCTTCTGGAACCATGAGAACTACAAATGTGCTGAACCCTCTGCTTGTGTCTGTACAGAATGACAATCATGGAGGCACTGGAGCAGGCAATGAGCAGAGAAAAGAAGAATTCAGGGCACATTGCCAATGTTGCATAGAGTGAGTCACTGATTTCATCATGTCCTATAATAGAGCAGAATCCAAATTCTCGTTTTCTTGTCATGTTTTTGCTATTTGTTTTGATAAATGGGTACCTAAAGAAAATGAAATTTATCAGCATATTCAAGATCCAGAGAAGGGCAATGTAGCAGCCAATATACCTTGCAACTTTAATGTTATGATCCTTCCAACACATTTTCCTGGGACTGATGGTCATTGCCTGGAAGACACTCAAAAGGCAGGTAGTACAAATGGACACACTTCGACTAAATCCTTGTATATACAATAGAATCTTGCATCCAAAGTCATTCAAGAACTGCTTCAATCCCCAAACTGCCATTGTTTGGGGCACTCCAACACAGAGAATGATCAAGGCATTGGCTGCCATTAGATTCATGAGGATCAAATCTGTGGGCTTTAATGTGTGTTCTCTGTCGTAAAGGACAAGATAGTAGAAGATAAGAGAAAAATTTCCCATAATTCCAATGGTAATTTGTGATAAGAAAATGATTCTGATTGCCAGATTCCAGAAGTTCATTCTTTGTTTTAGCACTATTTCTTTTAGAATAGGCCACACTTTTTGTTCAGGTCAAATGAATAATGGCACGTTATTGTAGCCTGGTGGAAGGAAGACACCATTAATCCATGGAGCTACAGGGAGGCTGATACAGAAGGTCCTTTAAACTCAGTGTTTCCAGACTGGTCTTGACCACATAAGAAGACCTTATCCCAAAACTTTTGACAGGGGTAGTTACTTTCCATGTATGCTACTGTGTGATTTCTCAATACTTCAGAGTGAACACACTAATGGAAGTCGAGCTGTAAAGTTTCCTAGAAAACACAGCACTGAGCATAATGGGATGTTTACCTGTGAGAAATAAGGAAAAGTGATAGGCAGTATAAACAAACATAATGTAAGACCTTCGGAATATACTCATATTTGCTATTCAGATTGCAAAATAAATCAACTTCACTGACAACCACAAAACTTTAATTAATTTTTTCCAACATAGTAATTTGATTGATTCCCATAATGCACCCTGAACACATTCACTTCCCTGTCTTCCCATGTCCATCCCACTTCCTTGTGAATTCCACCAGTGACAAAAAAAGAGATAAAAATACAAAATTCCAAGTTGTGTTGCCTATATACGCCAGGCAAAGCTCTGGGAATCCAGTAGATGGGATAGAGGGGGGATTCTGTGGGCAGGGGATGTGGAGATCATGATTGGAAGACTTGCAGAGATGATTGGCCACATTTGTGGAGACCCATGAACTGTGGACTAGTGGCTGTGGAGCCTCCATGGAACTGAACTAGGCCCTCTGGATACAGGAGACAATTATTTAGTTCAAACTGTTTAGGGGACACCTGGGCAGTGTGGGGGGGGTTGTCGGGATCCATCCCTGGTTCATGGGCAGGCTTTTGGGAGCCGGGAGCCCAGTGCCTGTCATTGTGGCACCTTGCACAGCCTTTGTGTAACAGGGAGGGCTTGGACCTGCGTAGAGACAGTGTGCTGGGCTCTGCTGACTCCCCATGGGAGACCTTGATTTGGAGCATGTGGGGATGGGGAATAGATTGGGAGGGAGGACTGGAGGGTGAGAGGAAGGAAGAGGAGGAGGGAGGAGGAGGGAGGAGGAGGAGGGAGGAGGAGGGAGGAGGGAGGAGGGAAGATCTTTTGCTCAGCCTGGAAGGAGGGGACTGGACCTGCCTGTACTGAATCCATCAGGTTGAATTGAATCCCCAGGGGAGTCTTGGCTCTGGAGGAGATAGGAATGGAGGGGAGGGGCTGGGAGCAAGGTGGGGGTGGGGTGGGGGTGGGAGGCAGGAGTTGGGAGGACAGGGGAACCCATGGTAAGATTAAAACACAGATATAATAAATTAAAAAAGGAGAAAAATGGAAAAAACAATATGGATTTTTGTCAGGCTCAGTGATCTTTGGGTCTTTATCCCACAACAATCTAAGATATGAAAATTAATTAAAATGTTGGTTCTAGTCACACCCTACATCATATTATATTATGAGCCAGCCCATATTAAAAGTCACACCTCAAAAACACACACATGCACGCGTGCACACACACACACACATATGTATGGGTGAAATTCATGTCAGGACTTTTAGAGATGAGGGAACATCAGGTGTGATGAAATCTCACAGAATGAACAATAAATTAAAAATAGGCAAAATATGACAGTAGAAGTGTAAAAGATAATGACAATATCTGACAAATGATAGCTACTTGTATTCATTGAAATTGTGTCTGGGATAATCAAGCACCACTCAGCAATATATAGTGGAAGTGATAAGATAGAAGTAAGTATCTATTATATAAATATAAATATAGATAGAGAGACCATCATTGCAGTGAAGTTGGCTGAAACTCTCCAGACACCACACTCTTTTTCAGAGAAAGTGTCTGTAAACCATTCTTCAATTGGACGAGATCCCCTTTCAGAAGCTGAGAGTAGCAGCTATGAATCAGCACCAGGCTGAATTCTGCATCCCAGAGAGGGCAGTGTTGTCCCTCACATTCATCAGCCTTGGAGGGACAGTCAGCTGGACAAATCAAAAACTGAGGCAGAACTGGCAGTCAATCCTGGCATCTGAAGTAGTTTAAACAGAATGGGAAGATAAACAGTTTAGGAACTACCAAACACAGTCTCCACTTCCCTGTGTGTTGGCACTATAGAACACTCTAGGGAATAGATACAGTCAAAACTAGAAACTACTTGATTAAGTGATGCTCTGTGGGAACATATATGTGCTGTGAGATTGCATCTCCTAAAAATGTTGGGGAAGCTAAACCCATAAAGTCTCAACTTACCTGCCTATAAAAATCTGAACAATGACACCAACAGAAATGCTAATGCAGAAGGGGGAAATACCCTGGGTTCCAGTAATGCCACTTTTAAGAATAACCATACAAATGAGTTTACTTTTGACATCACCCTGTAGCAATCATGGGATCATTACCTTGTGGACTACTGAGACATTCCCAGTCATGGCCCATCATCAATGAACTTTTATGCACAAAATAGAATTCTACATACCAATTCCAGCCTCAGGAGACTCCATGTCATCACAGCCACGTGGCAAAAGGGTGTCTGCTGCTGGCCAGAAGGAGAGGTGTACCAACATCATCATGCAGCAGAGACGAGACAATGCAGCCACAATAACCAGTGTGAACATTGATACTTCCACAGTGTTAAGAAAGTGTGTGGAGAGTTTGCTGTGATGGAGAACCACACCATGGCCCATAACCTGAAGGAACAAGAGGCTGAGCTTCATTTGGCATCAAACATTCAGCATAATTATGCATAACAGGTGGCTAAGTAATGACAAGAGGAAGATCTAAAGACCCAACTCAGTGCCAGAAGTGCTACAAAGATCTTGAACAAAAAGACTGAGCAATTGAGTCTGAGGTAAGGCATTTTGGAGCAGACAAAAAAAGACCTTTTTGAAAAAAACAAAGGGTAGGGGTGCAGTTACAGGAAGAGGAAAAGGAAGAAGCACATCCCAGAGTTCTCAGGAGCCAGTTGCTATGCAGAGGATGGAGGAATAGAACCACTGGTGAAAGAAGAGATGGTGTGATGAGAGAAGTGATGGTACCCATACTCCAGCACGACCGACCTACATGGTATCAGGAATGATATGATGCTGAAATTGCCAAGAAATTGGAAAAAAAACTCTTGGAAATAGATGACTGAAGAAAAGAATGTTTAGAATAAAGCCAAATTGTGAGAAAAGTCATCTTTGCACAAAGAAAAACATGACCACGTGTATAAGCAAAAGCAACTAAATCAACACAGTCAGAGTCAAAAGACAGTGATGAAAACAGTTTTCTAAGATTGGCAGGCCTTCTCAAATACCACCGCCCACAGCAATGGACCCTGAAGGTCTGGATCATGGGCATTTTCAAATCAGCATAATGCCACTTGCAAGTTCAGAAAATCAGTCCTCTCAGAAAGAATTCCATAACAAGTAATGATTTTTTTTGGAAAAATAAAACTTCCTTGAAAATGACTGAACGATACAAAATGCACTCCACTTGGTTGTTTTCCTGCTAATTGGCTTTCTGGGATTCATTCTCAAGTGTTTCCCTAAATTAAAACAATTATAAACCATTTTGGGAAGGAGAATTGCACATACCACTGATGAGGAAGACAATTATGCATTTCAAATTTCATATGTATGTAGAAAAACTTTAATGTACAGTAGTTGTTGGTATACAATCCCATTTATAAAAGCCACACAAGGAAAATGTGACCTAACATCTTAAATGTTATAAAATACAAAAATACAGTAAAAGTCTGCTTTTGCTATACTCGTTAAATGGAACAGTTGAGAGAGACCCTTACAGTATTGTTTTTGCTAATATTTACTATGTTCCAAGTTGTGCCTACTACACATTACCTATAAAATATTCTGAGAAGGACTGCTATGATTTTTGTTTCATTAGTACAAAAAATACATGTCTTGGACAAATAGGAAGAAAGAATGAAAAGAAAGAAAGAAAGAAAGAAAGAAAGAAAGAAAGAAAGAAAGAGAGACTGGAAGAAAGAAAGAGAGACAGGAAGAAAGAAAGAGAGACAGGAAGAAAGAAAGAAAGACAGGAAGGAAGGAAAGAGAGAAAGGGAGAAAGGGAGAGAGAGAAGAAAACAGGAATGAAAAAAGGAAATAGGGAGAGAGGGACAGAGAGAGGAAGGGAGAGAGGGAGAGAGAGAGAGAGAGAAACAGAGACAGATATAAGGACAGAGACAGAGAGAGTTAAGTTTTCTTGGATGAATTTAACTGGTGTCTGTACAAGAAACCCATGGAATCACAGATTGAGACCATGATCCAAACAATCACCATCCAATATTTGTGAACACCTATGTTGATTGAGGTGTGAATTTTCACTGAATGGTTGTCAGAACAGTATCATAAACATATATATTATTTATATTTTCTTCCTTCATCTGACAATTATATACATAGGAAATAATGACATTATTTAGAATACACACTTTCAAAGCTAGAACAGGCGAAAATGCAATGACCTTGAAGCTTATTTTTTTTTCTTTTTGAGACAGAGTTTCTCTGTGTAGCTTTGCACCTTTCCTGGAACTCACTCTGTAGTCCAGGCTGTCCTTGAACTCACAGAGATCCACCTGGCTCTGCCTCCCAAGTGCTGGGATGAAAAGCATGAGCCACCACTGCCCGGCTGAACCTTTTTTTTATATTGTTTCTTTGTTTTGTTTTATTTTCATTTTGTTTTCTTGAGACATGGTCTCTTAGTATGGTCCTGCCACTTGCTATGTAGACCAGGTTGCCACCGAGTGCACAGAGATCCCCCTTCCTCTGCCTACAGAGTGCTGTGACAAAAGGCATGCCCCACCACGACAAGTTCCTAGGGAACTTTTTAAAGTTCTCCACATGATGAACATGAATGTCAGAAATATGACATCATTTAGAATACACAGAGACCAAAAGGGGACAAGTAGAACCCCAACATCCATGGAAGCTTTTTGAATTCTACCTAGCTGGGGTTGTAATTTCTGAGAGGCCATGAACTTCCCCAGGAAGATGATGTCAGTGTACCTATCCCACCTCGTTTCTGAGGAAGGAAAACATTACTTATAGTTAATGACAAGCTGCTACATCCTAGGAGCTATTGTGGCCATTGAGAATCCTTGAATCAAAATGCCTAAGAAGTGTGTGTACCATGTGCTTGAGAAGTGAGTGTTTGGGTATCCATCTGCATTTAATATAAAGAAGTAATTTTAATTAAAAGAAACAGTAACCACTGATCACCACATTGGGAGAGGAAACCACTGCTGAGTGCAGACTTGTAAGGTCATTTTGCCTAATCTGGAAATGTGTGTTTTTCTTCACAGACATAGGATTCTGAAAACAAAGGTGAAGTGTGGTCAAATAGACTGAAATCTTATATGCTCACTTGTAAAAATTCACTTTATTTTATTTTGTTAAAGGTTAAATGTACAATAGTAAATACATTTTTAAAAAAGATTTATTTTATTGTATGCATATCAATCTGTATTATGAAAGTCCTATAGCCTTCCTTAATTGATCTTGTCTCATCATGTGGATCAACCCAGACCTAAAGACCAATAATAGTGCTGAGGCCCTATTGCTTAGATCCCTTTCACAACTCAATAGTGAACACAATCCTATTCCACTCATTGAACGGGACAACAAAAGCTGCCTCTCAGTGTCCTGTTCCCTCAATCATACCTAAGCATCTGTTCTTGATCTTTCAGTTCCTTATGTTCACTGAAATTTCTGCTAAAAATAACACGCCCCTAGTAACTTACAATAGCCAATCAATCAGTGACTTCTTTATCTCATATTGACTCCTATGTACCCATTTCCTCTCAAGGATAGGTGAGAAGTGGCATTCCCCAATTTCTCTGTTTCCAAAGTTCTCATAGTGATCACATCAGACCCATTTGTAGTGAGTGATCTCATGATCCAGGTTAGGAGAGATGCATTTGTTCATATTCTGAAGACTTGCCAATTTAGGCAGTTTAAATATAGAATGGTCCCTACATTTCACAGTGTCCTGTACTGGGCAATGATAAAGACCCCATCTCCACACTTAATCTTAGATTTTTCCCTTTCTATGTATTATAGATCAAACTTCTGGGTTGTTTTCTACTGTCTTGTCTGTATTCTCTCTTCTTGCATCCTAAACATTATAAGAAATGGAAGTTGTAGTATTTTTTATTAATTAAATGTATGAATGGTCAAAAACAGTAACAATTTATGTATCACTGCTATCCTGTCAGTTTGACAGCTTGATTTTTGTTACAGTCTTATGTGGTCAGTGGCTTTAGTGACACTGTCAAGAGGTGACCTTAGAAACACAAAGAGTACTTGTGTGTTTAAAACTAAATCTGTTTGTGTCAGAGTGGATACTGGAAAAACTTAAATATGGCTATTATAGCATAAACACAGTCACCTAAATTTGTGTTCACAAAGCCATGATAGATGTTCTCAAGCATATAGCAGTCTTATATACAGTTTGTGTTCCTCACTTGACATATTGTTCACTTTATTGGTGTTTTGCTGCATGTGTTTGTCTATAGGAAGTTTTCATTTGAGAGAAACAGAAACATGGCTCAGTGGTAAAGAACATTTGCTGCTGCTGCAGATGACCTGGGTGTGGTTCCCAGCATGTCCATGGTGGATCACAACTGCCTGTTAATCCTATTCCAAGGCATTCACTCATCCCTTTCTGTCTTGTACATGCACTGAATTCTCATAGTGCATATATATGCATGCAGGCAAAACATTCATGGACATAAAATTAAAATACATAATAAATAAGTATTTTAAAATATAAGTTTTCATTTTGGCATAATGACTTATTATGCAGCCAAATGAAAATTGCAAATAAGGCTTTCAATATTTTACTAAAGTGCAATGTTCAATATTTTACAAAAATGCACTTATTTTACTAAAGCAAGTGTGGCCTGACCCAACAAAAATCTGTGTCATTTCCCAGTTCCACTTCACAATCAGATAGACCAGATGCTTATGATGCATCCAAAAATATGTATCATTATCACTGAGGGATAAAATATATAGTGGTAACTACAGATGAATTACTAACATGTTCTGAAAGACCATAAGAACAAAATTAAGTGACCAAAATATTTCATTTAAAATTCTATACATACTCACCACTTCTTATATTGATTATTGATAAAGCTATTAAAATAAAATGCATAATGCACTGAAATAGAGGAGGTGCATATGAGATACATAAAAAGGAATCTGTAAAACATGGAAACTTAAACATTGTCCAAACTGAAACAAAGGACTAAATGTGGATGGAAGAAAATGAGGGGTAGAGCTGTTTCCTGTCATGCATAAGACCATATGTTCCATTAGCAACAATGATAAACAGTGAGAGAAGGCATAGCATCAAGTTTGCTAAACACTGGAGAATGAATAAACCAGAGGAGATAACATAAGACTTATTTGGAAGTGGCTGTCATTGCCTGATGCTCATACTGGAACTTCCCTTCAGTCTTACCTTCCCAAGTACAAAAGGGAATTTTCAACCTGCCATTGTTCTAGGGGTCACTCAATGAAGTCACAGTTACTGGCCTTATAGCTCATAAATATGCTGTCCCAAAATAATACATTTTACTCCAGAATCAAATTCACATTCTGCACCTTCCCCATGGTTGTGTGCTTCTTCTATTTCAATTCTAGTGTTTAGTGTGGTTTGAACCAGATAAGTTAACTTATAATAGTAATATCTGCAAAGTTAGTGTATATATTATTTAAGGTAAGATGAATTATTACATTAACTTATTACCACAATCCTTCAGCTCCTGCACAGATCGGTGATATTACCCTGGTGTTACCCACAGTCACTCTCAGTAGAAAACATATTCTATAATGAGAACCAACAGGGACTGGCATAATGTTAGGAACCCTTCTAACTTTTTCACTCACCTCTTTACTGTACAGTAATTACTGGGGCTTCTCTGTCTCTTCCATGGATATGTTTCTACCCAAGATTCCCATTATCATACATAAGCACTTACACAAGCCTCTTCATTGATGGTTCTGCAGCATATTCTGAAATATAAAATTCTCATCTGGATTCTTACCTCTGCAGTGTTGTGGTTTCAGTGTACAAATCCTGACTTCATAATAGACAGCACTGTGAGAGAGGAAGGGAGCTGCAGCCTGAGATAAAGGTTTGAGACCCTGTGACCTCACCTCCTTTCAGAATGCCAATTTTCATGTCACCTTCCCTTGGCAATGACAGTGTGGCGTTGGGAGACAAAATCATTTATGAAACTTTTTCCACTTGCTAATTAAAAAGACACTGAAAGTTTCTCATGAATATCTCCAAAGACTTGAGTTGTTTTGAAGAGGAGTTAAGTTTTCATGATTCCTAAAGCATGATCAAGTCCCGGGTGGAAGGTGGTAGAACCTTCAAGGTGAAATTCAGGACAAATTTACAGAAGTCTCTGTGCCTCATTGGATCTAGGCTTCTCTGACTTCTTCCCATACAAATAAACTCAGTTCTTTTTAAACTATTTAGAACATTTAGTACTTAATGTTTCTTTGAGTACTTAATGTCTCTGAGTATTTCATACATCCATACATTCAAATGCACTCCATTATCTAATTACCAAGTCCTTTCTTTTCCCCCACCACTATTCCCTTCAAATTTCACATGTTCTAAAATTAAAACACTACAAAACGAAAACTTAGTGTACTTATTGATGCTAGTATGTGCCTAGCACAGGGGTATCTATGGAAACATGGGTAGCATCTCAAACTTAAATCTTTAAAATAATCTGATACATCCTCTCCCAGAAGTCATCTGTTGTCGACAGCTCTTCAGCTAGGAGTGGGACATCCTGACAACCTCCAATATTCTGGATTTTTCTCTAACTTGATCATTTTCAGGTTTTGTGCATATTGCCATAATAAGTGAATTCACAAGTGCAAGTACCCTGTTCTGTCTGTTCAAAACTTACTTATTTAGAATCATCTACCAGCAGAATGGTTGTAACATACTTTCTGCTTCTTTTGCTATGATGATTCCTAGTTTGTGGGAGGAAGAGTTGTGATAGATTCATCCTAATTTTAGCTAGTCTTTCCAGAGACTCTTATCCTCAGCCCTTTGAATGATTGTTCTGTAGTAATCACCATATAGTTCAATAAGAATCTTCTCTGATGAGGGTTGAGCGATATACTAATCAATTGGCTTAAGGGACAGATTGTTGCTATGTCCATTTAGCAGAATAAGTAGTATTAAGTTCTTCAAGATGGTCTGTGTTCTTTCTAGTCATATATTATTGTATCTGATATTGACTCCAGGAATGCATTCCATCTTGGGAAGTGGACTTTCATCTCATTCTTGAAGTAGTTTATTACTCCCATGATGTTCATGACACTATTTCACAATCATTACTGTTGTTATCTTTCTCAGGTTCACATCTGTGTAAGATTTATGATCACATCTACCACTCTGAAAACTCTCCAGTAGGGATGAAGCATCTGGGTATTGGTGAAATTATTAAGGCCACTCCACATAGTTAAAAGGGAGGTTTATTTTGTGGGGTAGCTTACAAATGAAGGGGTAGGTTACAGGGTCTGGGAAAGGGATGGTGCAGTCCGGAGGTGTTCTCTGGAGAACTCTGCTCAGTCTACCTCCAGCGTCCAGGATCCTGGGACCAAGAGAAGCCTCTCCTCTTGATCCTGGGTCTTCAGCGTCCTCCCTCAGTCCCGTAGGCATGACCATTACCAAAGCCTCAATGGGGGTTGGAACTTCCAGGCCAAGGCTGGAATTGCTACACACTACATCTGGGTAACCATTCAGTTTTCTTTTTCATGGTCTATGACTCAAGTATATGGTATCTTCACCAATGGGTTCTTATCCTCTAGGGTCCATAGACTGATAAATATTCCAAGGTTTTGACATTATTCTTGGTTGTGTTCAATTTATTTCTTAATATTCAAATATGTAATGCTGTGGATATTACTCTGTATGGTGTGAATGTTTAGCTCTGATTGGTTAATAACTAAAGTGCTGATTGTCCAGTAGACAGGCAGGAAGTATAGTATAGGAGGAATTAGCAGAGAGGAGAAGGCTGGGAACAGGATGGCTGGGTCAGGAGTCACCAGCCAGATACAGAGGAAGCAAGACATGAAGGCAAAACTGGGAAAGGTACCAAGCCACATGGCTAAACATAAATAAGAATTATGGGTTAATTTAAGTGTAAGATATAGCTAGCAAGAAGATTGAGTCACTAGGCCAAACAGTTTTAATTAATATAAGCATCTGAGTGTTTATTTGATTCTTAGTGGCTGCAGGCCCAGGCAGGACTGTAGAAAACTCCAGCTACAATGTAATCTGCCACATTTTAGTGTAATCAGCAGAGGAACAGAGTCAGGCAGATCTGAAAAGAATTTGTAATGAAGTAGGAGTCAGAGAAAAAGCAAGGTATCACAATTACCAAGAAGATTATTAGAGTACATCGTATAATGTAATACAATACATTTTATAATATTCTGAGAAATATGAAAAAATGTGCACCTTGTGATGAAACAAACACTTTAATTTTATTTTTTGAAGTTTTGAAATTTAACTATACTTGCATCATTCCCAATTCTCTTTACTCCCTCCAACACTTCCCATATACATCTCACAACTTTTCTCATTTTCATGACCTATGTTTTTTAACTGTTTTCACACACACACACACACACACACACACACACACACACACACACACAGATGGATGCATGCACACACCAAGAGTTGTAAGTATATCAATACAACATATTCAGTCCATACAGTGTTACTTGTATGTATAAGAATTCAATGATGGCCATTTTTGTTGGATTAACTATTGAGGGGTTCTTCTTTTGAGAATACTGTATCTTGCAATATTAGCATTCCTTGGTTGACTTTAGTTCTTTGTCAGTGTTTGAGAATGCGTGAGATTCATCCCTTCCATTTTAGCATGACTATCAGTACCATTCTTTTTTTGGGGGGGTCTTGTTTAGGAAACTACATTGATGACACCAACTTCATGGGTATAGCCTCTCTGAAACTTCTAGGACATACACTCTCACAGCAAACTTTCTGTTTCCCTGGCTGTTGCAATCATGTCAGTCTCTCTTACTCTATGAACCCCAAGCCTTAGTTGCAGTTGTTGTGTAGTCATGTATTGGATTGTGCTGGTACAACCAAGTTAATGTCTATGACATGTTGTTCTATTGTAGTTCTCTGCAATGGTTACCATCTATTGTAAGCTACATGGCTTAGATGAGAGGTGAGAACTGTACTAAGCTGTGGGTATGAACACAAACATTTAGAATATGTTTAGGAATCATGCTGTGTTAGTAAGGTGACAATAGCTGATTCTCCTCTAAGGTCCATGACCTCCCTAGTTTAGGGTTCTAGTACCAAGCTCGATTTCACTCCAGAAAGCAGAAGCACTATCAAATTCTTTTTACACGGCCATTATTAGCTTGAAACCAAACCAAGGAAAATATCTAACAAAAATGATTTGTATATACTCTATGTATTTCTTTCCAACCACTTACAATGTTGCTTGTAGGAAAATGGACACAGACAGTAAATATGATTATGTGAATAAACTCAGTCATGTATAAACAAGTTAAAAGCCTGATGTGGTGGCACATGCCACTTTTCCAGGAATTCATGAGTCAAGGTAAGCAGATCTTTGTATTCAAAGCCAGCCTGGTCTATGTATTGGGTTCCATGATAGCCAAAGTTATGTAGAGAGACTCTTTCTCAGGAAAAAAAAATGAATGAAGGAGAAAAGGAAGAAAGAAGTGACAAGAAAAATCAATCACACATATGCTTTTCCTGTTAACAGTTCACAGATATTATATAGATACATAACTTCATGGGTGGCTATCTATAGCATAAAAACACAACCAAAACCATTCAGTGGAACAATATAGACCAACAGAAGGGGCAAGAAAAGGGTAGATGAAGAATGAAAAGGAAATAGGCTCAGTGAAATATATCATTGTATGAAAAGTCCTATTGTGGCACTTTCATGTACAATGAACAGTCACAAAGATAATAATGAGAATAAAATTGAATGAAAGGGTAATGTTCCCTCTTCCTAGAATACTCCAATTACCAATGGTTTTCCTTGCCTTGCCCCATTTTGGTGCTCTGACAAACATTTTACTTCTCCAGGGAATCACAGAGTTGGTTGGCCTTGACTAGCTACCTTGAGAGGCATGCATGATAGACTTTGTCATGTTAGAGTCCATGAGTCCTGGAGCACTCATTGTGTGCCTTTCATTTCCTCAGAAACAGAGGTATTCCCTCAGATATTGAAGCACTCAGGCCACCTGTGTATCTCTGTGTACCCTAAAAGTCAGTGAAGTGCATATAGAAGCTTGCTGAGAAATTATTCTTAGACATTAAACAAGTAAACCCCATCTACTTTGCAGTCAACATTGTATTCATGCAAACACCATCATATTCTGTTTTGATGAGCATATGAAAATTCTGGTAGCTTTGGAATAAACATTGTAGCCTCAGGCTTTCTGATCCCATGCCATCCTGGCCGGGTTTTTGTTCCTGCTGACTATGTCAGGAGACACTTGTTCAGTAAGCATTGAAACTTCCAGGTGGCTCCTCCAACAGGGACATGAAATATGGGTATTTAAGAAAAGAAAAAATATATGGTGAGGATCTCCTGCTTGGGGTGTATACAAAAATATAATGACGCAGAAGATACTTTAGTTGGAGATAAAATGGGACAATCAAGGTTGAAGGAGCAACATTTGTTTGTAATAGTTCTGTGAATGGCATTTATGATAAAGGGATGTTGGATTTTGTTAAGTACTTTCTGACATATGGACTGGCAAATGGTTTGTCTACATCTAATCCCTCAGCTGAGAGATCAGGGAATCACATGGAGGAGGAGACAAAGGAACTTAAGAGCCAAAGGGGATGGATAACACCAGAAAAATGAGCCCTCTATGTCAACTGAGCAAAGTTCATATGAACACAGAGACTGAAAGAAAAATCCCAGGGCATGGACAGGTCTGCAAAAAGTCCTCTGCATATATATTATAGCTTTCAGTTAAATATTCTTAAGGGATTCATAATATGTGAATAAGAGGGCCTGAGATTCATATGCCTTCTGTTGGGGGTATATTCCTTTTGGTGGTTTGCCTTGTCCAAGTTACATATGATGGTTTTGTTTTATCTTTTTTTAAAATTATATTTGTGTTATAATTTTATATATCAGCCATGGGTTCCCCTGTCCTCCCCACTCCTGCCCCTGCCCCCACCTTCCTCCCAGCTCTTCCCCTCCATTCCCATCTCCTCCAGGGCCAAGACTTCCCTGGGGTTCAACTCAACCTGGTAGATTCAGTACAGGTAGGTCCAGTCCCCTCCTTCCAGGCTGATCAATGTGTCCCTGCATAAGCCCAAGGTTCCAAACAGCTAGCTTATGTACTAAGGACAGGTCTGGGACCCACTGCCTTGGACCCTCCCAAACAGTTCAACCTATTCCATTGTTTCACTTATCCAGAGGGCCTGATCCAGTTGGGGGCTCCACAGCTTTTGGTTCATAATTCATGTGTTTCCATTAGTTTGGATATTTGTCCCTGTGCTTTTTCCAATTTTGGTCTCAACAATTCACACTCTTATAGTCTCTCTATTTTCTCTGCACTTTCACCTGGGGCCTGGCTGAGGATCTCTGCATATACTTCCATCAGTTATTGGATGAGAGTTCCAGCATGACAGTTAGGGTGTTGGCCATCTGATCACCAGACTAGGTCAGTTCAGGCTTTCTCTCGACCATTGCCAGTAGTCTACAATGGATGTATAATTGTGGATCTCTGGGGACCTCTCTAGCACTTTGATTCTTCCTATTCACATGTGGTCTTCATTTATCATGGTCTGTTATTCTTTGTTCTCCCTTTCTGTTCTTGATCCATATGGGATCTCCTGCTCCCCTAAGCTCTCTTTCCCTTGAACCTTACCTTCCTTACTCCCACTGTCGTCCAAGTTGTTCATGTATATCTCATCCATTTCTCTGTCATTGGGTGATCCCTGTGTCTTTCTTAGGGTCCTGTTTTTTAGGTAGCTTCCCTGGAGTTGTGAGTAGCAGTCTAGACATCTTTGTTTTACTTCTAGTATCCTACCATGAGTGAGTACATACCATGTTTGTCTTTCTGAGTCTGGGTTACCTCACTCAGGATGATTTTTTCTAGATCCATCCATTTGTCTGCAAACCACACAATATCATTGTTTTTCTGTACCGAATAGTACTCCATTGTGTATGTGTACCATTTTTTTTCTTTTTCCATTCTTCAGTTGAAGGGCATCTAGGTTGTTTCCTGGTTCTGGCTATTACAAACAATGCTGATATGAATATAGCTGAGCAAATGCCTTTGTGGTATGATTGAGCATTCCTTGGGTATATGCCCAAGAGTGGTATAGCTGGGTCTTGGGGGAGATGGATTCCCAATTTTCTATGGAAGTGCCATATTGATTTCCAAAGTGGTTGTATAAGCTTGCATTACCACCAGCAGTGGAGGAGAGTTCCCCTTGTTCCACATCCTCTCCAGCATAAGCTGTCTTCTGTCTTTTATCTTACTATATTTTATTTTGTTGTCTTTTGTTCTCATGTCTTAAAAGCCTGTTCATTCCTCATGACACAAAGGAGCATGGATCACCATGAGAAGGGTGTGGGGAAGAGCTATAGTGAGTAGAGGGAGGTGAAACTAAAATTAGGATATATTGTATAAGAATAGAATTTATTTTCAATAAAAAGGAAAAAGGAAAGATGATATTTTTCCTTTGTGTGATGTATTACATTTATTGATGGCTATATGAGGAAGCATGCATGTATCTACAGAAAGATTTGATGCGGTTTAATTTTCAACTAATATCAGTTCGCTGTCATGAACTCACAAATAAAAGCATTAAAGAGCATCATTGAAATAGCCAACATTCCAGCACTTGGCCATGCCCAGATTCTGTACATTTCACTGTTGATGTAGTGAGAATAGTCTCACTGAAGAATTGCAGCATTGATTCAGGTTATTTGTTGTCACCAGCAAGTACATTTTATGGCCCTTGCATCAGAAATCATGAAAATTGATGGAGTAAAAAATCAAAAAATGAATATATTTATACATTCATTCATAACACATAGATCCTTTTACCTAATCATCACTTAATCCTACTTTTCTGGGTATCTGTTCAAAATGTTATCCTGAAGTTATACTTGTATCAATTTGCATATATACCAGTAGACATTAGTGGATAGAATCTTCATACAATAGTAAACAAGTGATTTTTTATGTTCATTCTGAGTTTGTGTGAGCTGACTTAATATCCCTTAAGAAATCTGACAATTTTCCTACACATTTCGTGATTTCATCATTAACTATAGTCAAGTAATATTCCATTTTGCATATGAACACAAATTTAATTATTAATTTATCTGTTTATGCATATGGAAGTGGCCCCCATTTCCTTGTGGAAATGAAAATGGATGATCAAATGTCTCTAGGGTATTATATGGAGTTCTCTGGGTATATGACAAGAAGTAGAATGCCTGCTTCAAATAGTAGTTCCATTTTCCATTTTCTGAGAAACCACAAAGCTGATATCTATTATGGCGGTATTAGATTCTTTCAAATTCCTTTGGTGATGCCAGCACTACACTGATGCCAAACCAGATGAAGAACAACAGCAAAGGAAATTACAAGTCAATATCCCTGATGATGCTAAAAAGCTCAGTAAAATACTAATAATCAAAATTCAGAATATCACCAGAACCTTCAATCTTTTTGAATTGATTTTTGAATGAGGTGACAGATATTAATCCTAGTTTTTTCTAGTATTGATGCAGGCTAGAGAAATGATGATGGGACCAGGGTCTCCTGATGCGCAATTCATGGCAAGACACTATTTCAGTATTTTATGCAGTTAGAATGTAATACAAAGAACTGTATGTGAAATCACCAAGCAACCAAGATTCACTGAAAGAAGTAAAGCCACAAGAAGGGCATATTTATTGAAAGATTTTGCTGGCTCCTTTGAATATCAGGTGGACAAATGGAAGACTCTCACAGTTTTGAGCTTAAGAGTATAATGGGCCTCACTCAATAGACTTGGATTATGTTGGCTGCTGATTCCATTAACTGACAGAACTCCCATATTCATTTCAGCTTTCTACATAACTGTCTGCATTGACCTTATGAGGGTATCAAATGAGTAAAAAATTGGATACCCAGAAAAACATATAATTTCCATACTTAAAATGAATTTAAATTATTTTATTTCTTTTCAAGTCCAAACTAAGTGCCGCAGACCACCCAGAGGGAGACCACCACTGCGGGAGAACCAGGGAGAAGGCTCAAGGAGAAGTCAGGAATCGGCGAGGAGAATGACAGACAGACACATGTGTTGATGTGCTGCTGCAATTTTACTTCTGTATAGGCAATGCTTATATACTTTTACAATCGAGGAACTTGGCAGGGGGTTACATCAGGCCATTATTTTTTACAATTACTCAGAATCAGCAAGAAACAATAACAAGAGACATCCATATCTATTTTTGTGTATCACTTCTGCAGCGAGAGTACATTGTGGTTATTGTCTGAGGGCATGATCTCAGAATTTTGTGAAATCTGTCTCGCGCCAGTGACCACATCTGTGGGGAGCCAAACTCTTACCAGTCTGGGTTATATTTTACTATCATATGCCCATTTGCTTTCAAAGCTGTTTTTTCCCCTCATAATTTACCCATCTGTTCCCAACTTCATCATAACTTCCTGTATATGGGAGCGGCTCTAGGTAACTTCCACTTTCGGGGGTCCACCTAGGGGCTGTCCACCAGCTCCCTCCTAAGA
Source organism: Onychomys torridus (assembly GCF_903995425.1). Lineage (NCBI taxonomy): Eukaryota > Metazoa > Chordata > Mammalia > Rodentia > Cricetidae > Onychomys > Onychomys torridus. Next base: position 5,640,588 of record NC_050443.1, read on the forward strand.
AGTACTGTGTATACTTCCCGGGAAGTGTGTGCTGGGGAATTTTTCTCTAACTCTTTCTCTCTAGAAGGGTCTGGCACGCTATGTTTATTCCCTTGTAACATTTTTATTCTGCATGACGATTGCAGATTGTGGGGGAACCGCCTGAGGCCACGCTCCGGGAAGCTCCAACCTCAACCCTTCAGCTGCTGGGCCCCAGCGCAGCGGCATACTTGCTACAGCTACACAGGTGTCACAGCTGTGGGCGTAGCAACTAAGCCTGGATATAATAGAGTAATGATTCATGAGAACAAAGGAACCAAAAGATGGGAAACACATAGAAGTGAAGTGACTGATGGTTCCCAGGCACCAATTGTGATTATACAAACAATCAATGTAGCCCATTAAGATGGAGGAGACAGTGTAAAAAGTCAGAAGGTTAGACACTAGGATCAGAACGTTCTGCATGATTCTGGATTCAGGGTAGTTTCTGCTTGATCCATGAGTGCTATGGATGTGTTGAGCCCTGTGCTTGTGTCTATACATAATGATAATCAAGGAGCCACTGGACCAGGCCATGAGCATGGACAAGAAGAATTCAGGGCACACTACCAATGCTGCATAGAGTGAATCACCAAATACACTCTCACCTTCAAAGCAGCAGTATTCAAAATCTCGTTTTCTTGTCACATTTTTGTTATTCCTGTGGACAAGAGTATATGCAAAATAAATAAAATTTATCAGCATATACAGGAACCAGAGGAGGGAAATGTGGTAGCCAATGTACTCAACTTTGACCCTATGATTCTCCCAGTAGGATTTCCTGGGACTAATGGTCAAGCCCTGCAAGACACTCAAGAAGCAGGTAGTGCCAATGGCTTCTACCAACTCTTTGAATGTACATTAGGAGCTTGCATCCAAAATCACTCAAGAAGTGCTTAAATCAAAAAACTACCATTGTTTGGGGCACTCCATATGAAAGGATGATCAAGACATTGGCTGCAGTTATGCGCATGAGAATCAAATCTGTGGACTTTAATGTACATTCTCTGCAGTATAGGATGGGATAGCAGAAAATTAGAAAGAAATTTCCCAGAATTCCAGTTGTAGTTTATGATGGGAAAATAAAAATGACTGTCAAATTCCAGAAGTCCTTTGGGTGATTTGCTACAATTTCCTTTAGAATGTGGAGCCCACTATTATTCTATTCAAATAAGTACTGACAAACATTTACAGCCTGTAGATCTGGATGAAGCCTTTAATCAACAGGGCTAATGAGAGATTGAAACAGAAAGTCTTTTAAGCTAAGTTGACCAAGGCCAGTCCTGACAAATTTGGAAAGTAATCCTTCTCAAATGTGTCACAGGAGTAGTTACTTTTCATGTATGTCACTGTGTGAACATGCAACATACCTCAGAATGTATATAATGGTGGAAGGAGAACCATCATGATTCATAAAAAAATGAATCATTCAAAATGGTGTGACATTATCCCATGAGAAACAATGAAAAGTAACAGCCCATACAAACAAAAATAAGATACAAGACTTTCAGAATATATTGATATTTTCTAGTAGTATTATAAAAGAAAACAACCTCAATAATGTCAAACAATCAAATATGTCAATGTTTTATGTATATCTTATATAAAATAAAAGATATGGAATGAGAAATTATAACACCACCAAAGAACGGGAATGTAATCAGCTAAGAATCTTGAGATCTGAATGAGGAAAAACAGGGTGGGGATAAGAGGAGAGACCTAGGAATGTTCCTACCAGATAGGAACATTCTTCCCTACATTGGCAATGTAGAGCACCCTAGGGAGTAGCTACAGCAGAATATAGAAAGTATTCTATTCAGAGAGGTAAGACAGGCAAAAAGATGAAAAACACAGAGAACTGAGGTTATTGATATTCACCAGCCAACAGCTGTTATTATACAAAAGAGTAATGTAGCCTTTGTAAGATGGAGAGAGAGTGTGTAAAAAGCCAGGAAGGTAGACACTTGGATAATAATGTTCTGAGTTATAATGGATCCCAGGGATTTTCTGCTGGAACCATGAGTGCTGTGAATGTGTTGAACACTCTGTGTGTGTCTGTACAAAATGACAATCATGGATCCACTGGTCTAGGTCATGAGCACAGAAGAGATGACTTTAGGGCGCACCATAAATGCAGCATAGGGTGAATCACTAATTATACCCTCGCTTTCAATGCAGCAGAATCCCAAATCTCATTTTATGGTCACATTTTTGCTATTCCTGTTTACAAATGTGTATGCAAAATGAATGAAATTTATGAATATGTACATGATCTAGAGGAAGGAAATATGGAAGTCAATGTTCTTCTCAACTTTGACTTTTTACTCCTTCCAACTGGAATTCCTGGGACAAATGGTCAAGGCTTGGAAGACACTCAAGTGGCAGGTGGTGCCAATGAACAAATTCCTACCAAATCCTTGTATGTACAATAGGATCTTGCATCCAAACTCATTGAAGAAATGCTTGAAGCCCAAAACTACCATTGTTTGGGGCACTCCTTGAGAGAGAACTATGAAGAGATCAGCTATTGCTTTGTGTATAAGAATTAAATCTATAGACTTTAAAGTGCATTCTGTGCAATAAAGGACAAGAATGCAGAAAATTGGAGAGGAATTTCCAAGAATTCCAGTTGTAGTTTATGATAGGAAAATAAAAATGATTGCCAGATTCCAGAAGTCCATTGTGTGATTTGACACAATTTCCTTTAGTATGTAGACACTCTGTTATTCTTTTCAAATAAAAACTGACAAATATTTACAGCCTATAATGGAGGAAGAAGCTGTCAATCAATGGGGCTAATGAGAGACTGAAACAGAAAGCCTTTTAAGCTGGGTTGATCAAGACCAGCCCTGCCCACTTGAAAAATAATCATTTTCAAATGTTTCACAGGAATAGTTACTTTTGATGCACATTACAATATGAACATGCAATATCTCAGGATGTGCATAATGGTGGAAAGACTGCCATCAAGTTTTATAGAAAATGAATCATTCAGATGGAAGCGACATTGGCCCATGAGAAACAGTGATAAATGATAGCCCATACAAACAAAAATAAGATACAAGAGTTCCAGAATATATTGATATTTGCCAGTCATGTTGTAAAAGAAAACAACTTCAGTCATGTCAAAAATTAGATATGTCAATGCTTTATGTATATTCTGTATAACATAAAAGTATGCAATGATAAATTTATAATATCACTTGATAACTGGAACAAATTCAGCTAGGAAACTTGGGATCTGAATAAGTTAAAACAAAGTGGGAACAAGAGCTGAGACTGAGGAACTACCAGATACACAGTCTCTCCGTCATCATACACTGATTCTGTAGAGCACTCTAAGCAATAACTACAGCAGAATATAGAAAGTATTCTATTTAATGAGATAAGATAGGCAAATATTGGAAACACAGAGACGTGGGGTTATTGATGTTCAGCAGAAACCAACTGTTATTACAGAAAAGAATAATATAGCCTCTTAAAATGGAGGAGAGAGTATGAAAAGCCAGAGAGGTAGTCACTAGGATCAGAATGTTCTGAGAGGCTCTAGATCCAGGGGAGTTTCTGCTGAAACATGTGTGCTGTAGATATATTGAGCCCTCTGCTTGTGTCTGTGCAGAATGGCAATCACTGAGCCACTGGACCAGGCCATGAGCATAGAAAAGAAGATTTCAGAGTAAAATCCAATGCTTCATAGAGGGATATACAAATTTCTTCTCACTCTAAAATGGAACAATATGCAAAATTTAATTTTATCACAAATGTGTATGTAAAATGAATGAAATTCATTATTAATTTGCATCATTAATCAACATGTACAAGATCCAGAAGAGTGAAATGTGGCATTAATTTTCTTCTCAACATTGACTTTATGATCCTTCCAACATGATTTCCTGGGACTAATTGTCAGGGCCTGGTAGACACTCAAGATGCAGGTGGGGAAAATAGCCACACTCTACTAAATCCTTGAATGTGGAAGGATTTGGAGCTTACATCCATAACCATTCAAGAAAGCTAAAATCCCAAACCCATCACTGTTTGGGACACAGAAAATGATCAAGGAATCGCCTGCAATTACCTTCATGTGAATCAAATCTGTGGGCTTTAGTGTACATTATGTGCTGTAAATGGCTAGTAAGTAGAAAATTAGTGCGAAATTTACCAGAAATCAAGTTGTACATTGTAATAAGAAAATTATTTATTGATAGATTCAAGAAGTCCATTTCTGGTTTGGAATAATTCCCTTTTGAATATGTTACCACTGCCTTCTTTTCAAATGAATACTGACAAATATTTACTCCCTGCAGAGGAAGAAGCCATTATTCTATGGGGCTACTGAGAGTCTGGGACTAAGAGTGTTTTAAGCTCAGTTTTTCCAGGCATGCCCTGCCAGAACTTCAAAAGACCTCATTGTCTAGGGGTTGACAGGAGTATTTACTTTCCATGTATGTCATTGTGAGAATGTGCAATACCTCAGAATGCACAGATAATGGAAGAAGATCCATCAAGTTCCACAGAAAATTAATCATCCAGAATGATGTGGAATTGGCCCATGAGAAACAATGAAAAGTGACAGCCCATACAAAAAATACAATACAAGACTTCCCAAATTTATTGATATTTTCATGTACTAGTTTTAATAGTAAACCACAACAATAATGATGACACAAATTAAACATCACTATGCTTAATGTAAATCACATCTAAAAATAAAAGATATGGATTGAGAAATTTATAATACCAATGTCTTGTGACATGACAAAGCATCCTTCATTTTGACTCAGGTTGAGCCATCTTTGGTTTAACAAGAAAATAATTCTCCCTTTTTCATTCCCTCCATAAAATATTCCCTGAAAAATATCCAACTCTGTACCACTGAGGATTAAAATGCTCCAAATATCTGCGTGTTTTTACCTACTTTTAAACTTTTTTCTTTTTGTTTTACTACCTGCCCACCCCTGCCAACTGCCAACCAGGATTTACATATTCTGGTGTGAATGTCTTTAAAAACTACCTATAAAATGAATATGAGGCTTCATTAGGAGAAGTTTTCCTCTCCATGTCAAAAAAGTCAATTGATTACACACTCTTAATTTGTACTTTTGTCAGGCTGAGTGGACTTCTGTGTCTTTGCCCTACAAGACTCTCAGATAATGAAATTTATTAAAAGCATAAAGCACATTAGAATGTTGCATTAAATTACAGCTTACATCTTGTTAGGACATTGCTTTATAAAAATAAACCATGTAGACACACACACATCTGCACACTCATGTCAGGGCTGTTAGAGAGAAGAGAATATCTGATATAATAAAATCGTACCTGCTACACAACAGGATAAAATAAGGCAAAAAAAAAAACTACCATAAATTTCAAGGAGAAGAACAATGTACAATGAATGATGGGGACAGAAGAATGTTTAGGTTTTCTATTGAAGTTGTGTTTAAGATAATCACATAATAATCATTAGTCTTAGAGTGGAAATGATAGGAAAGAAGTCAGAGGATTAAACAGTCCATAAGTGCAGTGATGTCAGAGTAAATTCTCAGTATACCATACCACATTCCTGTAGCAGAAGTTGTCTAAAATGCTCTTATTTAGTGTCATATGCCCTTGAAGAAATAGGCAGAACCAGCTGGGGATCAGTAACAGGCTACATCCTGCAGTCCCAAGAAAGGCAGCAGTGGTCCAAACAATCATCAGCCATGCAATGACAATCAGCTGAACAATCAAAAACTGGAACAAAATCAGCTAGGATTCTTGGGATCTGAAGGAGTTAAAACAATGTGGGGACATGCGCAGAGACTTCAAGAAGTACCAGATACTACTGCAGAATATAGAAAGTATTCTATTCAGTGAGGTCAGACAGGCCTAGAAAGATCACTAACATACTGTCTCAATGTGGTTTCATTACCTATAGATGTTAGAAATATGTATTTATGTGAGATGATTAAGTGTGGAGTCTCAGAAATTAGAATAAAACCCATAAGAGACTCAAATACAGTCTCTATGTAAGAGCCTGGGAAAGTAAAGAAAACACACATGATGTGAAAGTAGAAAGAAATGATGTGCATACAACAGATAAGCTGCAATAGGAGCAGAGTGACAGAGAGAGGAAGAATGGGTCAACCAAAATACAAATATGAACAAGCATTAAAAAGTTATGTTAAAGCTAATTAGAAACAAAAGAAAATAAAAATGAACAAAAAAGAAAATAAAAAGAAAGAAAGTACCAAACTTGGACTTGTTTGTAGATAAATCAAGAATCTTATAGCCTGGCAATGCTCCTGAATGTAATCACCAACACTGTGGAAAACTTCTTCCATTGTCTTAAGTAGAACAAATGTAAACCTACATGCCAATAACTACAGTCCTAGGAATATCTTCTGTCTCAGATATGATTTCTATTGCTGTGAAGCAGGCAGCACTGCAACAACAATACGTCTTATAAAGTAAAATTTTAATTGCATCTAGAATGAATTTTCAGAGATTTAGTCCATTATCCTCATGGCTAGAAACATAACAACATGCTGGCAGAAATGGTGCTGGAGAGGTAGCTGAGTGTTACACAGGTAGACCTGTATGGAACAGAATGTGAACTGCTTCTCATACTGAACATAACCTGTGCATTTGAGAGAGAGCAGAAACCTCACACCCACAGTGACACACACCTCCAACTACAACACCCCCACTTCAAAAAGGACACAACTTCTAATAATGCCACTTCTTACAGGCCAAATATTCAATCATATGAGTCTGTTGATCCATACCTGTTCAAACCACCCAATTCCACTGTCTTGCCCCCAATATCTTGTAACCATAATGTAGTGTAAAATGCATCCAGTCTAACTTCAAGAGTCTTCATAATCTATCAGACTCTCAACAATTATTTAAATTCCAAATTAAAAATCTCTTTCTGAGATTCATGCAAGCTCTTAAATTTATTCAACTTTAGAATCAAAATAAAGAACATGACACATACTTCCAACATACAATGGCACAGTATATACATTTCTGTTCCATTGTACAGAGAAGAAAGGATTGCGAAAAAATATTGGATCAAAGCAAAATCAAAAACCACCTGGGAAAACTCCAAATTCTGCATTTCAATGTCAAAATGCTCACTAGATTGCAAACTCCTTTCACCTTTATAGACTATAAAACACCTCTCTCTCTCTCTTAGCCTTTTTCACCTTTGTAGACTACAACATGCCTCTCTCTCTAAGCTTTTTACCATTCTCTGTTAGCAGCTTCCATCAGCAGGTTGCCACCTACATGACATCTCTAACATCTTGGTGCTGACAAGGCAATTCAGACGTTGCCTTCAGAGCAACATACAATGGTCTCTCTGGGCCTCCATGCATGGACAAGACTGTAACATACCTGGCCTCATCGGTTTTCTTAGTCACAAGGTGAGATTCCATAACCCCTTTCCTCTATCCTTGACTATAAAACCAGAATAGCATGGTCAATGATCCCAAGTTCTCCTGTTTGCTGTGGCTGGAACACATAACTCCTTGTTTAATATCATCTTCATCATCTTTCTATTTTCCATGATTTCCTCCACCCATTAATCCTGGCTGTGCTGAAACTTGCTCTGTATAAAAGGATGTCCTTGAACTTAGATATCTTACAATTACATCTTCACCAGCTTTCTGTCTTTGATGATTTACTTATTTGCCTAACATTTGCTTATCTGGACTTTTCTCTGCAGAACAACCTTGCATCAAAATCAGAAATCCAACAGCCTCTCCATTTTGAGTACTCTAATAAAAAGTGTGAACCCTCAGACCTGGTTCTAAATTTTTATTTTATTTTATAATTTAATTTAATTTTGCATATCAGCCATGGGTTCCCCTGTCCTCCTCCCTCCCTCACCCACTGCCACCTTTCCCCCAGCCCACCCCCATTCCCGTCTCCTCTAGGCCAAAGACTCCCCTGGGGATTCAGCTCAACCTGGTAGATTCAGTACAGGCAAGTCCAGTCCCCTCCTCCCAGGCTGAGCAAAGCTTCCCTGAATAAGTCCCAGGTTCCAAACAGCCAGCTCATGCACTAAGGACAGGTCTGGGTCCCACTGTTTCAGTGCCTCCCAAACACTTCAAGCTAATCAACTGTCTCACTTATCCAGAGGGCCTGATAGAGTTAGGGGATCCTAAGCTTTTGGTTCATATTTCATGTGTTTCCATTAGTTTGGCTATTTGTCCCTGTGCTTTTCCAATCTTGGTCTCAACAATTCTCGTTCATACAATCCCTTCTCTTTCTCACCAATTGGACTCCTGGAGCTCCACCTGGGTCCTGGCAGAGGATCTCTGCATCTACTTCCATCAGTTATTGGATGAGAGTTCCAGCAATACCTTTAGGGTGTTTGGGCATCTGATCACCAGAGTAGGTCAGTTCAGGCTTTCCCTCGACCATTGCCAGTAGTCTACAGTGGAGGTATTTTTGTGGATTTCTGGGGACTTCTCTAGCACTTTAATTCTTTCTATTCTCATGTGGTCTTCATTTTTCTTAGTCTGCTATTCCTTTTTCTCCTTCTATGTTCTTGATCCAGCTGGGATCTCCTGTTCCCCTAAGCTCTCTTTCCCTCGAACCTTGCCTTTCATTACCCCTACTCACATCCAGGTTGTTCATGTAGATCTCACCCATTTCTCTGTCATTGGGTGATCCCTGTGTCTTTCTTAGGGTCCTGTTTTCTAAGTAGCCTCCCTGGAGTTGTGAGTAGCAGTCTAGTCATCTTTGTTTTACATCTAGTATCCTCCTATGAGTGTGTACATACCATGTTTGTCTTTCTGAGTCTGAGTTACCTCACTCAGGATGATGTTTTTTCCTCGATCTATCCATTTGCCTGTCAACCTCATGATGTCATTTTTTTTCTAGTGAGTAGTAATCCATTGTCAATATGTACCACATTTTCTTTATCAATTCTTCATTGAAGAGCATCTAGGTTGTTTCCAGGTTCTGGCTATTACATACAATGCTGATATGAGCATAGCTGAGCAAATGCCCTTGTGGTATGATTGAGCATTCCTTGGGTATACGCCTAATTGTGGTATAGCTGGGTCTTGGGGGAGATGGATTCCCAATTTTATAAGAAAGTACCATAAAATTTCCTTTTTATCAGTTATATACTTACATGGATGGTACCTTTTCCAGAGGTCATTACTCCTTTTATTCCATTTCTTATTCTGTTTATCTACTTGAACATAGGACTGAACTCCATTCCAACCCCTGGTGCTCCTTTTCTCCTCAAATTGTACATTCTGTATTTCTCCTTCCTCAGCTTGCTCCTTTTCAATATGAATCTTCATAGGAGTACACATCAATACCTACAAGACTGTCAACATTAGACTATTTTGAGATAACCTCTGCAAACAGAATTAATCCATAAAACTTTACTTAAGCTCAGAAAAACTTTTTGAGTAAGGGCAAAAATAGCCTTAGCCTTTTTCTTCATCATAATAGCACAAGCCAAGCATCTAGGACACATGCTAATATTCTTTCCCTCTGAAATCTCTTGATGCAGGCCTCTGCTATTCAAATCATGCTCAGTACCACTGTCTTCCATGAACTTACTAGGATGGCCCATTATACCACACTTAAAGCATTCAAATACTTTTCTAATCTGTGACCTCAAATTCCATATTCTTCTAAATAAAAGCATGGGGAGGCCTATCAGAGCAATTCCATACTCACTGATAGCCCCTTCTTTCTGGGTTATGGTTTATATTGCTGTGAAGATACAGCATGACCATTACAATGCTTATAAAGGAAAACATTTAACTGAGGGTGACTTATACTTTCAGAGGTTTAGTCCATTATCTTCATGGTAGCATGTCAGAGTACAGGCATATATGGAGCTGGAAATGTATCTGGGTGTTCTACATCTTAATCTGCAGGCAACAGGATGTGAAATGAGTCCCACATAGGGTCTAACATGAGCATTTGAGGACTAAAATCCTGCCCTCAAATGACAGTCTTCCTCCAATAAGACCATACCTACCCCAACAATACCATATCTCCTAATAATGCTACTCCCTATAATCCAAGCATTCAAACACATGCATCTATGGGGAACAGATATCCTATGCAAACCATCACAACAAATTAAGTATATTTTTGTCATCAGAGAAATTTGGAATTTACAGTCCATTAATATTCTTAGGACCATCACACTGCATATCACTCTCAGGTGCTCAATAATAGCACATAATCAATAAATCAATACACACAATGGCTTTATGTATACACATACAGAGATTCCTGAAAAAACTTATACTACAGGTTCTTTCTGTTTCTACTGAGTTCTAAATGATGTTTCACTTGGAAAGTTCCCACGAAATGTATATCCCTTATTACCGTGAATTTTAATTCTTTAAAATTAAACAGTATGAATTATAAACAAGAGAAAATTCTTAGTGTGGTTTAAGTTTGTTGATTTAATGTTAGCTGATATCTACGTATAAAACACATGGAATCAGTTTGAGGACAAGTTCCTGACAAATACCATCCAATATATGTCAACACAGATACTAATATGTGAATTCTTTCAAATGTTTGTCAGAACATAATCACAAAAATGTTCTTTGTTTATGCATTTGCTGCTTCATATAATGATCATATACATATGACATCATTAAAGACACATACTGCCATGGACTGGGTCTCAGCTGGACCACCGGACCGAGGGAGAATGGGGTGAAGGTACTCAAGGTAAGTGAGATTCGGCGAGTGACAGACAGACACAGACACGAGAGTATGTTGTGAAGCTGCTGCAATTTTACTCAGACCAAGCAGTGAATTTTATACAGTTATTTGAGGAAACATGACAATCAGCCAGTAGGGTGACAGACATAGAATCAACACAATTTTCTCAGAATGACTAACAGATCTCATGAGTACAGCCTTTATTTCCCCTTTTGTGGTTCCTCATCCAGACAGAGAACATTACGGCCCTAGGTGTAGTTTTCCTTCTACATAATCATTAAACGTTTGTTCTGTATCAAAATTAAACTTTTCCCACCATAGTTCTAACCATGGTCTTATATGTGTGAAAATATTTAACCTTTGCCTGTGGGTGAGAAGGCACCAGGGGGGTTGGGACCTAGCTAATTTTTCCCTGAACTGTAACTTACGTCATTCTGTTTTCATACCATTATGATTCATCCATCAGTTCCCATGTTTATCATAAGCTCCCATGAAAGGTAATGGTTCTAAATAGTTATTATGTCTAGGAATAAAGTTAGGGGGTTGCCACCATCACCCCTTGATGAGAAACTCTATTTGTCCCTGGATAATTTTTGTAGGAATGGCTAATTCCTATAACTGCTTCCTCGCAGCTGCTGTCAGCTGCGCGTGTGGATTGCCTATGAGTGCTTGTACCTTTACTTTCATTCTCTCTTTGCTAGAGTCTTCGTCTTTCTGAATCATAAGTTCTTTTTGTTCTAAATCATTCATGAATTTCCCTAAACTTTTGGGACCCTCTTGAACTGTTTGCCTAAGAGCTTGAGTCATAGGTGGGGGTATTGAAGCCACTTTTGAGGAATCATAACTCTCTTTATGGGGCACATCAGGAACATTAAGGGTTAACTTCCTGGAATCAATACACAAGGAAACAGCAATAATCACAGCTGCAAAAAGAACAAAGCAGAGTGCCAGCCAGCCTCGGCAAGCAGATCTGTGTGGTTCCGTGTAGCCTGGCACCATGAGTCAGGCAGATTGATGAGGGGTCGCCGGGGGCATAGACCCGAGGGCCGTGAGCACCCCTTTCCCATGTAACTACCTCATCCAAGGCATTTGTCATGCAGGAGACACCATCATGGGCGTGGCAACATACCATTCAAAGAGGACACCTGAAAATACAACATCCGTGGATGCTTTTCAAAGTTATACCTATCTGATATTGTGTCCTTGCTGACATTCCAGTGTAATTTCTAGAAAATTGATGCCAATGAGCCAACCCTGCTGCATCTGTGAGGACAGAAAACATTACAGCTACAAAATGCTTCATCTGAATACCTTTGAGACTCCTTTGAATGACAGTGTCAAAGGATTTTCTGTACCACATTTTTGAGAACTGATTATTTGGTATCCACCTGCATGCAGTGCAATGAAGTAAAAAGAAGTGTTAAAAAAAGGAATATTGATCAATGACCTCCACTGAATGACACCACTCCTGTGCTCAGATCTCTACGATCACTATTTTCAATTCTGGTAATGAACATTTGTCTTCACAGTCACAGATTTCTGCATATAAAGGTCCAGGTCATATCCAGTGAACTCAAATATTCTCACTAGTAAAAGTTCACTTCATTTTTTTTGTTAAGAATTGAGTGTATAATGACAAATAAAATTTTATGAGTTAAGTGCACATATGTCAGATAGCAGACAATTTGTGAGTCATTGCTACCTTATTAGTTTGATACCTTCTTTGATTTTTATAACTGTATGATGTGGATACTGTCATGTCTGATCTTAGAAACTATAGGATAAATGAGTTTTTAAATCAAAAAGCTGTTTGCAGACAGAGTGGATATAAGAAGGTCAAGAGCATGGCTAGTTTGCCACAAACATGTGACCTCAGTCTGTGATTGCAAAGCCATGAGACATGTTTTCAAACACATTTGAAACACAAGAGAGATGGTTCAGTGGTAAAGAACACTTGCTGCTATTTTAGATGACCTGAGTTTCATCCAGAGCACACAATGTTGGCTCAAAATCACCTCCAACTCCAGTTCCAGTGGGTACTAAAACCCTCTAATGGCCACTGAAGTCACCAAATTCTCCTAGTGCACACGTATTTGTGCAGGCAAAACATTAATATACACAAAATGAAAAAATAGAAAAATAATTTCATCTTTTTAAAAATAGGTTTTCATGTCAACATGAATGTTCTCTACACAGGGAAATGACGCCAAGTGCAACTAAGGCTTTCAAGATTGTAATAAAATACCATGTTCTAAGTGTCATTTGACATGGTAGAAAGTTGTCCCATCTCCTAGTTTAATTTCTCAAATAAAAGACACACCTGGTGTTTATGATTCCATGGGAAATATGCATTGTTACTATCGCAGAGATAAAGGTTATAGTGGTAAATATCAGTGAATTACTGACACTATTTCTCTGTACACAATACAACATGAAATACTAATATGTGATTAATAAGTAATAGCATGAGAAGAAAATGAAGTAACTAAGACAATTGACATAAATTCTGCATAATTTGCTAATATTTTGTTGTTGTTGCTTTTATGACAGGGTATCTCTATGTACCTCTGGATATCCTGAACACACAATGTAGACCATGTCGACATCAAACTCACAGAGACCTGCCTACCCCTGCTTCACAAATGATGAGATTATGAGTTATGCAGCAGCAAAACTGGATTATTATTATTATTATTATTATTATTATTATTATTATTATTATCATATTGATTTATCTATTATAATGAAATTCATGGTGGATTAAAGTAGAAGTGGTACATGTGAGATAATAAAGAATAATCAGAATATGTGATTCCTTAAATATTGTCCAATGAGATATAGCACTAGTGTGGATAAAAAGGATCTAAGTGGTACAGCCCAAGCCTGCAAAGTGCAAGGCCCTGTGTTTTATTAGCAACAACAATAAACAGTGAAGAAAGGCATGGCATCAGCTTCTCCTTACCACTAGAGTAAGACAAAATAAGAGAGATAACTCAGATCATATGGCCTTGGTTGTCATTGTCCAATACTCTATCTTCCATTCCATGTTACCTTTCCAAATTCAAGAAGTATAGTTTTCCAACCAGTCATTTTACCACCAGCCACACAATACAGACAAAGTTACCACTGCCTTTATATCCAAATGATAAATGTAGGGTTACATGAGAATACTTTTATTACTCCAGAAACACATTCACATCCTATACATTCCCAGGGTATGTGCTTCTTATATTTCCATTTTAATGTCCAATATGGGCATGAAACATGATAAGTTCATTTTTAAAAATACTTCAAAGTAGGTCAACATATCATGAAGTATAAGGTGAATTATCACAATGACTCATTAAAATAGTCACTCAACACCTTCAGAGATTGCCTGCATTATCCTGCACTACCCACAGTCACCCTCATTGCTGGACTTTTATTACAGTAAGAACCAAACCAGACTGGCACTGGTTTAGGGACACTGCTGTTTTTCTAACTCACTTCATAGTTACAGAACTGTCCCTTTCTTGTGCCTTCTTTCTCTTTTCCACAGATCTTTTTCTATCCAAAATTTATATTACAAGGCATGAACACTTAACCAGGTCTCTATCATTTTCTGGCTCTTCGGCTCTAAGAAAAATATAAAGTACTCACATGTCTATATCATCTGCAAGATGGTGGGGACTTTGGCAAGAGTCTGACTTTTAAGAATCAGTTGTAAAAGAGCTAGCCTGAACCTGAGGGAGTGGTCTATGAACTACAATTTTTATTTCACCAGGAGTGACATTGACAGTGTTGGATTTGGGAGACAAAATTGTTCATGAAATTTTTTTCAGATTCTCATTAACAAAGATACTTAAGAGAATCCTGTGAATATCTCCCCAGAGACAAAGACTTTTTAGGAGGCACTGAGTTTTGGATATCAGTGAAGGCTAGTCAAGACTCCAGTGGAAGTTGTTAGAAACTTTGAGGCCAATTTCATCAGAAAGTTGGTGAAGGATAACTGTATCATGGGCACTGACTTTTTCAGCACAAATTAAATTAGTTCTTTAAAAATAAAAGATCTATAACATTTAGTACTTAAAATGTTTCTTTGATTATTTCACAGATGCATATGAGCTATAGTTCAGCACATGCCCACTCTCTACTTTCCAATTTCTTGATTATATCCTCCCATCACTATTCTCTTTAAATCTCATCTGTTCCAAACAAAACAAGACAAACACCGAGACTACGCATGTTAGGATGTGCCTAATTCAGGGAAACTTATCTGTGCACTGTTAGCCTCTTAAGGGTTGAATCTTTAAGCAATCTGACAATTTGTCTCTCAGAAACCATCTGTGACCCATAGCTCTTCAACAGGAGTTGGGCTTCATAACCCCCTCCACTATGCTAGGATTTTGTCTAGGTTGATTATGTGTGTTTTTTGTGCATACTGTCCTAACAAGTAACTTCACATGAGTAAGTGGCATGTTACTGTGTATAAAACTTGTTTCCTTGGAATCATCTGCCACATCTAGTTATTACACTCTTTGTGTCTTTTCTTCTGTAATGATCCCGGAGTTTTTGGGGAAAAAAGGTGTGTTATAGAGGTTCAATTTTAACGTGAAACTTCCAGAATCTCTTAATCTCATCCCTAATAACAGTGTGGGACTAGGTGTTAATCATCATGAAGTACAAAAAGAAGCATCTCTGATGAGCATTAAGAGACATGAAAATCTTTAGTATGAAGAGAAGTGCATAGGAAGCAGTTTATTATAATATGCACTTACCAGAATAGTAGTATTATGATCTTTGCCAGGGTCTAAGCACTCATGATCCATAGGTGCTTGTCTCTGATAGTGGTGACTGGCACAGGTTGCATCATGTGTTTTCACTTCAATCATAAAATGTTTGGTTACTCTCATGATGTTTATTCAACAATTGAACAGCCTTGTGGCTATTACAGCTTTCAAGGTTCACTCTTGAATAAGATTCATGATTACTTCATACACAATCAAAACAATCTAGTAGGGATGGGCTTCCAGTTGACTACCAGCTTGATTCTTCATGAACTATAACTCATGTATATGGTACAGTCAGGAATAACCTATGGACCATATACCCCTAAACATTATAGGATATTGAAAGAGTTCTTGGGTGCATTCAATTGATTTCTTAACTGTAAAATATCTAATCTTTATGATTTTCTAGAAACTCAACAGAAGAATATAGTCACTCAAGTATGAAAATATATATTGAAGTAAGAATAAAAGGAAAAGCATGATATCACAATTAGAAAGCACAGTATTAGAATACTTAGTATCATGTAGTATAAATTAATTTTAAAATGGTGGCATAAAAATATTCTGAGAAAAATGAAATTTAGCAGGAATCTTAAAAAGTTCTTATTAATAAAATCAAACCTGAGGCGAGGTATTGGGGTGAATGCTAGAAGATCAGAGAAGCAGAACAAGCTACAGTTTCCTCACCTTCCTAGTTCCTCAGGTGGTCTTGTTTCCTCAGACTGCAAGCTTCTGAGTCCTCATCCAAATGAATCTTAGCTGAACTGGGCTGCTCCAAAGTCTGAAAGCTTAACCAGCCAAATGCTGCTAGTTTCTGGTCATCACGCCTTATGTAT
This sequence comes from Onychomys torridus, assembly GCF_903995425.1. Classification (NCBI taxonomy): domain Eukaryota; kingdom Metazoa; phylum Chordata; class Mammalia; order Rodentia; family Cricetidae; genus Onychomys; species Onychomys torridus. The sequence goes on from NC_050443.1 coordinate 5,656,915, forward strand.
CTTTCTCTTTCTGCCATCACCTGGGATTAAAGGCTCACTTTCTGATATTAAAGGAATGTGTTTCCATGCTGGCTATATCCTTGAACACACAGATATCTGCCTAGTTCTGCCTCCCCAGTGCTGGAATTAAAGGCGTGTACCACCACCGCCCAGCTTCAGCTAAGGCTTGCTCTGACCCATTTTCTAGCTCTGTATCTAGTGGCTGTCTGTTCTCTGACCCCAGATAAATTTATTAGGGTGCACAATGTTTTGGGGAACACAATACCACCACAGTGAAAAATATGGATTTGTCACAAAGCACACAATGTAAATTTAAAATATATCTTTTTTATTTTTGAAATTGAATTATACTCTAATTTGTTGCCATTCTCTCTTACTCCCATCAACCCATAACATGTACACCACATGATTTTTCTCCTGCATGTCCTATGTACATTTATATGTTGTTACACACACACACACACACACACACACACACACACACACAAACACACACACACACACATGTGCACTCACATGCCCACATACACACTCAGTAGCATACATGCACAAAGACACACATGTTCTTAAATAAACAAAGAAAACATCCTTTTTCCATACAGTGTTATTTTTGTGTATTTCAAGGTTGACCAATAGGGAGATCCTTACCAGTGAAAGACTATTTCTCCCAATCATAGCATAGCATATGTTGGTTGTCTAAAGTACTTTTTTTATGGATCATGATTCATGAGAGTGTCCCCTTCTATGTTAGCATTTCTATCAAAATAATTATTTGTTTAGGTCTTGTTTAGGAAGCCACTTTTCTAGAAGATAGAATCTCACAGCAGAGAAACTTCTTGTTTCTCACTTGCAATTTTTTAAACCTCTCTTTTACTATAATTTCCACAGCTTAGGCACAATTGTAGTGTATACTTGTATGAGGTAGTGGTTGCCAACACAGTGAATTTTTTATGAAGATGTCTTTATTTAATGTTGCTGTAATGGTTTGTTTGTTTTGCAAGCCACAATTCTTTGATGAAGAGTGAAACCTATACTACTCTGTGTGTACAATGACAGACGTTTAGAATCTGGTGAGTAATTATTCTAGTTTGGTAAAGTGACAATAGCAGATTCTGCTCTTAGATCCATCACCTCACTAATTCTGGGTTCTAGCACCACACATGAATTCCCTCCACAAAGCAGAAACATTTCCAAATTCCTTTTATACAGACATCATTAGCCTGAAAACAAAACCAGAAAAGTATTAAACAAAATGAGTTGTATATACTCTTTAGATTTCTTTTCAATCATTGAGTAGTTGATTGTAGGAAAAAATGGATGTAAGTATAATTACATTCAGTGAATAAAGCCAGTCATGAATAAACCAATGATGTGATTGGAAAGATAGCATATGCCTTTTTTTAATAAATAATTTTTTCTTTATTATTATGTGTTTTAAATTTTATAGATCAGCCATGGGTTCCCCTGCCCTCTCCACTCCCACCCTCATCCCCACCTTCCTCCCAGCCACTCCCATCCATTCCCATGTCCTCCAGGATCAAGGCACCACTCCGGATTCATTTAAACCTGGTAGATTCAGTACAGGCAGGTCCTGTCACCTCCTTCCAGACTGAGCAATGTGTCCCTGTGTAAGCCCAAGGTTTCAAACACCCAGGTCATGCAACTAAGGACAGATCCTGGTCCCACAGACTGGATGCCTCCCAAACAGATCAAGCTAGTCAATGGTCTCACTTATCCAGAGGGCCTGATCCAGCTTGGGGCTCCACAGCCTTTGGTTCATAATTCATGTGCTTCCATTTGATTGGCTATTTGTCCCTGTGCTTTTTGCAATCTTGGATTCGACAATTCATGCTCTTGCAGACCCTCCTCTTTCTCGACAGTTGGACAACTGGAGCTCCACCTGGGGCCTGGCTGAGGATCTCTGCATCCACTTCCATCAGTTATTGGATGAGAGTTCTAGCATGACTGTTAGGGTGTTTGGCCATCTGATCAGATCAGGCTTTCTCTTGACCATTGCCAGCAGACTACAGAGGATATATCATTGTGGATTTCTGAGGACCTCTCGAGCACTCTGCCTATTCTTAGTCTCATGTGGTCTTCACTTATCATGGTCTTTTAATACTCATTCTCCCTTTCTGTTCTTGATCCAGTTGGGATCTCCTGTTCCCCCAAGCTTTCTTTCCCTCAAATCTTGCCTTTCATTACTCCCACTGTCATCCAGGTTGTTCATGTAGATCTCATTCATTTCTCTGTCATTGGGTGATCCTTGGGTCTTTCCCAGGGTCCCATTTTCTAGGTAGCCTCCCTGGAATTGTGTATCAGTCTAGTCATCTTTGTTTTACATCCTATGAGTGAGTACACATGTGCACAAAACTTAAATCCAAGTGGATCAAAGACCTCAACATAAATCCAACTACTCTGAACCTCATAGTAGAAAAAAGTAGGAAGTACTCTTGAATGCATTGGCACCAGAGATCACTTTCTAAATATAACACCAGTAGCACAGACACTGAGAGAAACAATCAATCAATGGGACCTGTTGAAACTGAGAAGCTTTTGTAGAGCAAAGGACACAGTCAACAACACAAAGCAACAGCCTACAGAATGGGAAAAGGTCTTCAACAACCCCACATCTGACAGAGGGCTGATATCCAGAATATATAAAGAACTCAAGAAATTAGACATCAAAATGCCCAACAGTCCAATTAAGAAATGGGCTATAGAACTAAACAGAGAATTCTCAACAGAGAAAGCTAAAATGGCTGAAAGACATTTAAGGAATTGCTCAACATCCCTAATTATCCGGGAAATGCAAATCAACACGACTCTGAGATACCATCTTTCACCTATCAGAATGGCTAAGATCAAAAGCACAGAAGACAGCTTATGCTGGAGAGGATGTAGAGCAAGGGGAACTCTCCTCCACTGCTGGTGGGAATGCAAGCTTGTACAGCCACTTTGGAAATCAATATGGCACTTCCTTAGAAAATTGGGAATCCATCTCCCCCAAGACCCAGCTATAGCACTCTTGGGCATATACCCAAGGTATGCTCAATCATACCAAAAGGGCATTTGCTCAGCTACATTCATATCAGATTTGTTTGTAATAGCCATAACCTGGAAACAACCTAGATGCCCTTCAACTGAAGAATGGATAAAGAAAATGTGGTACATATACACAGTGGAGTACTACTCAGCAGAGAAAAACAATGACATCATGAGGTTTGCAGGCAAATGGATGGATCTAGACAAAATCATCCTGAGTGAGGTAACCCAGACTCAGAAGGACAAACACAGTATGGAATGATAGCATATGCCTTTAACCCAAGCATTGAGGAGAAAAGGATGGCAGATATGTGAGTCAATGCCAGACTGGTCTACAGACTGATTCCACACCAGCAAAAGAAATGGGCTCACATGAAAAGAATGAAAACAAGAAAAGAGAAAGAAAAAGAAATAAATAAAAAGAAAAAGCACTAACACATATTGATTTTCTGTTTACAGTTCATAGATGTTATAGAGATATACTATATACATATGTGTGTGTGTACGTATAATCAAAATAGTCCAGAAGCACATTGCAGACCTATAGAATTAGCAAGAATAGAGCACTTGAGGAGTATGAGAGAAATGTGCTCAGTGAAATATATGTTTGTATGAAAAGTACTACAGTGGTATGGTTTCTTCACAGTGAACATTTACAAAAACTAAACTAAAATAAAATAAACTAAAATAAAATGAAATAAAATAAAAATATTGTTTGTCCCCTTATCCTAATAAAACTCCAGTTACCAAGGGTTTTACTGTTCTTTTCTCATGTTGCTGATGTGACAACTTTTATCTTCTGTAAGATATCATTGACTTTACCTGGTATAGTTACCTTGACAGGAATGCATCATAGTTAGTTCAGGGTAGAGTCCATTGATCCTTGGGCATTGTATGCCTTTCAAGTCCTGAAAAACCAGGGTAGGCCCTCAGACTTTGAAGAATTCAGGCCACCTGTGTATCTCTGTGTGCCCTAGAAGTCAATGACGACTATAGGAATATGACTGAAACTAAATATTGTGTACAACACATAGCTTGCAACCATCATTGTATCCTGGAAACCTACATAGACATTCAGTGTTGATGAATCTGTAAAAAGTCTGATGGCTTAGAAACTGAAGCAACATTTGTTTGCAGAAGTTCTATTAACTTGGTTGCGGGCAGGAGTTAAAGCAGGAGACAATCAGTTTATAGAATCTGGAGTTCAAGAGGGAACTTCAGTGTTCATTTCCTTAAGAGGAATCTCTGGATCCCAGAACTTGGTCCTGGGTAGGAAGAGCATTTCAGGGAGAATTACAGTGAAGAAGAGATGATAACACAGGAGAGACAGAGAACAGGAGTAGAGAGGAGAGGTGATGAGAGAGGAGAGGATAGAAAACATGGGAGATAGAAGCAGATGAAAGAGAGGAGAGCAAGAATCAATGGCAAATCAGTGATATTAAGCTCCTCATTTAGGAAAAACAATGATGTTTACATGTAACCAGATTATGTAATTATACAGCTATTGTTTAACACCATTCTATGGTTCCTTTCAATATCTTCTAGATTATTTTAAGAATGAAAATGTTGAAATAAAAGTCTCTTTGGACAAGCAATTTAACTTTCTTCTTCTGCAGCTTTGTGCATTGATTTTTTTCTTTCCAAGACATGAGGAGCATTGGATACTTGGAGCCCTCCATGCTGTCCCATGATTTATGTAAAAGCCTGAGTGAGGAAAAGCCCCAAAAATGATTTCCAGAAATACCTTATGGCTCTTTTATTTATAATTTACTCACATACCTTCTTCACCTCCTGACCCAGCTGCTTTTGTGTAAGTTCATTTCAGAAGTGTCTTCCTCATGATTCTAAAACTTTCCCTTCATCTCTTTTGGTGTTACTTATTCAGTTTGGTCCAAACACTTTAATTCACCATATCTATAAATTGCCATTCTCAATGTTGTGTGATTATATGGAATCATCAGTTGTACATTGTAACGCATGCTAAACACTTCCTTTGTGTACATAATAAGAGAAGGAACATGTTCATCTCTGACCTTTGTGTTTCTGTGATTCACAGTTAACATACTCACATACTTCCAAAGTGAGTTATCTTCCATTACATTTAAGGCTTCATTCACCATGCTGAAGTCCAGGTGTCAGCATCTATACAAAAAATTCTATTTATTTAAAATTTATTCATGGTCATAGCTCAGAGGTTTCTGAGTGACCATTTACCCATAATAAAAGCAAGCTTTGCTATGTGGAATTAATCATTTTCAGAGTAAATACTGAAATTTGTCTATTCCTATATTAAAATAACATTGTATTTCCTAAGTTGTCATAGAACTTGAGTACAGTTCCATTAATAAACCCAAATCATGTTTCTACAAAGAAATTTATGCACATGGTGTTTGGCTTCCTGGAAAAAATATTTTGGTTTGATATTCTCTTGGTACATGGTGTGGTCATTTTCTATTGGATTATTCAGTAAATTTCAGAGAGACTGGCCCAATATTTTAAACCCATCCTCTGCTTCCCTTTTCACCATCACCCACTCTTCCTCAAAATTCATCCATCTGCTTCAACTCCCTTGATTCCTTTATGTGCTAGTACCCAGGATGGCAGATCTCATACAATTTTTCATCATATAACTCTGCAGATAAAACCAATTGACAACTTTCTCAAAGTTTGAGATGAGAATAAGTTTTCTTCAGGGATGATCAATTCTTTCAGCTGGTAGTATCATGCCTCCCTCCTATAACCTCATCTTTACCACAAGAGACATTGAATTCTCAGCATATCAACATGTCAGTTACATCATATCAGGACCTCCCTCCTACATTGAGACAGGCTGTCTGTACTGTGACTCCTGAGGTCCTATCCATCATCAGCCATCAAAGAGAAGTCTACTTTCACAGATGAGACTCTGTTTCTTCCATTAGGACTGCAGATGCTAGGATAGTCTGCTGCAAGCTATGTGAGTTCAGCTCTGAAGTAGTCTTTTTCTTTCACTGGAGAAACTAGCACAGGCAAAATATCTACAGAGGGACTGATTCCCCTTGATACCTAAGGGTAATAAGGGTGAAAGAAGGTACATGAGATGCTCTTTTAGTCCTCTTAAGCTCTTTTTGGAACTATTTGCTAAGGTTTTAGCTGTATGTTTTTACCACAAAAAGGGTGTAGTATCTTTGCAATTAAAATATATGGTCACAGTACTTATGGGTTCACCTCCTCTCCCTTTCCTTTGGAAGAAATATCAAAATCTATTCAGTGAGATGCTGCAGTGCATGGCAAAATAGTGAGCTAAGAGGGGGATTTCTTATAGACTTGAACCACCTCTGCCTGACTGTATAAACTCCCCTTTTTAACTCTGGCTTTCAGAAAAAAGTTGATAGTTTTCTTTTTCCTAGTGAAAACATTAGTGCACAGTTGGAATTAAGAGCTATGTACCTTTGTAAGGAGCTACTATGTACCTTTGTAAAGGGAAGTACTAGTCACAAGGATATAATGTCATATGTATGTGTATAAAATGGTATAAAATGTAGAAAAGGCAAACATTTGTAGATACCAATAGCAAGTAATTCTAAAGGAGTTTCATTCTCTATACCAACTTTAGATTTTCATATTTGGAGCTCACTGCTCACAGTGCTTCTGTTTGAGTAGTCTGTGATGCATGATTTTCTCTTCTGGATATATCCTTAGACATATGTACAGACACAGAATATATATTTGTCCTGTCTAATATGAGTATTGTATGGTGTATATATTATTGTGTGTGTATATATATATATATATATATATATATATATATATATATATATATATATATAAAATTTAATTTGCCATATATTTAGGCAACTACTCTATATCAGTGATTATTTTTAAGTATAAATAATGATGCCTTAGCTACAAAATTGTAGGTAAATTTCACATGAATGTAATGCCAATATTGAGGCTGTTTTTACCTATATTGAATTCAAATTATGTAAAATTTATCTTTGCTGTGGATATTGTTCTTTATGATGTGAATGTGTTGCTCTGATTGGTTAATAAATGAAATGCTGATTGGCCAGTATCCAGGCAGGAAGTACAGGCAGGACAAAGAGAGAGGAGAATTCTGGGAACAGGAAGACTAAGTCAGGAGTTGCCAACCAGACACAGAGGAAGCAAGATATAATGATACCAGTAAGCTGTGAGCCTCATGGCAAGGTGTAGATTTATAGAAATGAGTGAATTTAAGATGTAAGATCTAGCTAGCAAGAAGTATGAGCCATTAGGTCAAATAGTTTTAATGAATATAAGCCTCTGTATGTTTATTTGGGTCTGAGTGGCTGCAGGTCCAGGCCAGACTGGAGAAAACTCCAGCTACATATCTTTTTGGTTTGTTTGTTTGTTTTATTTTTCAAGGGAGGGTTTCTTTATGTAGCTTTTTGTCTTTTCTGGAACTCACTCTGTCCCAGGCTCACCTCGAACTCATGGAAGTCTACCTGCCTATGCCTCCAGATTGCTTGGATCAAAGGTGTGATGTAGTGGATAGCCATCCCAGCATTGGCCTGGAAGTTCCAACCCCCATTGAGGCTTCAGTAATGGTCACACCCACAAGGCAGGGCAGAGGAGGAAGCAGAAGACCCAGGATCGACAGAAGGTCTGGATATTGGTGAAATTATTATGGCCACTCCACGTAGTTAAAAGGGAGGTTTATTTTGTGGGGTAACTTACAAATAAAGGGATAGGTTGTAGAGTCTGGCAAAGGTATCACACAGTCTGGCGGTGTTGTCTGGAGAGCTCTGTTTGGTCCACCTCATGTGTCCAGCATCCCAGCACCAAGAGAGAGACCTCCTCTCGATCCTGGGTCTTCCACTTCCTCCTCTGCCAAGCCTTGTGGGCGTGACCATTAACAAAGCCTCAATGGGGGCTGAAACTTCCAGGCCAATGCTGGGATGGCTATCCACTACAGTGTGTACCACTACCACTCATCTTTTTAAGTTTTTATTTTTATTTTATTTTTTGTAAAATTTATCTTTACATGGCTACATTTTGGTCTTTGAGAAACTGTACTTTATAACTACATAATAGAAGCCTACAGAATATTTCAGGATTCAAGAGGATAGTTTTCCATCAGAAAGAAAGGATTATAAGATGAAACAAAGTAAAGAACAGCTAGATGAACAAAATTATTTATATTAAAAGAGGAATATTTTAAGGTGTGATGATTGGTAGTGTTGCAGATATCCTATGATTATAATCTCATTTGATGCAGATGTTGTCAGTCCTGCTAAGTTTGTCTTTTACCATTGGTGGGATCTGGGTAACCAGACACTTAGAGTGATGGTGCAGTGGATAAAGATGCATGCCTCCAAGCATGAGAATTCCAGAGGCTTACATGGTTAAAGGGGAGACATGATTCCTTTGAGTTGTTCTCTCTTTCTCTCTCTCTCTTTCTCTCTCTCTCTCTCTGTCTCTCTCAAGTATAAATAATGGTTTTAACTTTCTCACCACTGGAATGTCAGGTACAATGCTGCAAAAATTTGAATTAAATATTGATTATGAAGCACTGTGCAACATGCCAACTCAAAGTGAAGGATACTGTAAGGGTGACTGTTCACCACAGCCAGGACACTTCCAAACTCAGGAAAATTCTTGTGAAAATGACACACTTTCTAATTCCTCAAGAATGGAATGTACTATTTGCTAGGGACCACAATATTTAGCATGGCATAAATACAGTAGTCCTTAATGCCTATCAAGAGTTCTCTGGATCACAATTAAGTGACAGTCACAGAGGTATAACGGAATCTCATACACAGATCTGGCCATGGGAATCCTCTTCCTGTCTCAGAATGCACTGGGAGTGCTGAATATCCCAGCCTTGCTTTGCTGTTTTATCTTTGATGTATTCTCTGGGATCAGATCCAAACCAACAGAGCTAATTATCAAACACCTGTCCACGGCTAACTTCATGGCTTTTCTCTGTAAAGGAATTCCTCAGATAATGGCTGCTCTTAGTCAGACATATTTTCTAGATAATATTGCATGTAACCTTAATTTTTAATCTTCCTAGAGTTGCCAGAGGAGAATCCCTTGAATCTCCATCACTCTTATCTTTATTCTAGGCTAGCTTGATCCTGTTAAGTAATGCCGAGTATGTGCAGTTCAATGCCAGAGCCACCAATAGCATTGGACCTTCTATCAGCCTGTGCTAAGCCCTGCAACTAATGGTAAATGGGTTCATTACTGTGTTTGTGACAAACATGTGGGATGGAAGAAACTGCACTGGGATTAGAGATTTTCTATATTGTGTTGTGGCCAAACCTCAAAAATCTAATGTACACAATTTATGTTATCTTATTGGGATCCTTTCATGTCTTTTCTTAAATTTCTTTTTTTTTCATTTTTCTTTATTAAGAAAATTTCTACTCACTCCACATACTATCCACAGATACTCCGTCCTCTCTCCTCCCACCCCAACCCTCTTTCCCAAGACACCCTGCACCCCCACATCCTCAAATAGAGGTCTCCTATGGGGAGTCAGCAGAGCCCAGCACACTGAGTGTAGGAAGGTCCAAGAGCCTACCACTGCATCAAGGCTGTGCAAGGTGTCACACCACAGGCACCAGGTTCCAGAAGCCTACCCATAGACCAGAGACAGATCCTGATCCCCCAGCCTGGGTGCCCCCAAACATTTCAAGCCAAAAAACCATCTTCTGTATCCAGAGGGCCTAGTCCAGTCCCATGGGGGCGGCTAATCTCTTTATCTGCCTCCATCAGTCACTTGACAAAGGCTCTATGATATATATATAAACATCTGGTCAACCTGCTGCCTCCACAGAGAGAGAACTAAGAGCTGTGCTTGGCAGGGAGTACTAGTCGACCCCAGCTCTTGGGAAGAGGGTTGGGGGGGAAGGGATCCTTTTATGTCTTGTGTTTCAGAATCATGATGTGGGTCAGTGGTTCCATAGAGATTTTCCTGCTTTAGCACAAGCAGAGAATTCAAAACATTCACTATTTCTGTGTCCTAGGTCATTTCCTGAAACCAGAGCCACCCAAACCATCCTTGTCCTGTTGATCACTTTTGTGTTCTTTTATATAACTCTTGGCATCTTAACTACGTGTTTAAGCTTGTAAATGAAACCAGTGCCAGAGTAGCAACACCTGGATGCTTCCCAGCATTTTGTCCCTTTCTTAGCATCAGACACTACAACTCAAATTCCAGGCTCTGGTGGACGTGCTAATATTCAACAACAAATGTTAGAATTCAGAGAGTTCTAACATGTCTACTGCATACCCTCTTTATATTCTTTTTGTTCTATCAATTTATTTTGCCTAAAAGGTAAGAGTTGGCTATGAGCTTACACTTTCTGAAATTTCAACTTTAAACAAGATAATATTTAAAGATGGATGAAAATACGAAAGGTGTTAGGTATTTTTTTAATAAGATCATTACCAATAGAAAAATGTCAAAAGCAGGACTATTGTATCACAGCAATTTAAACTTCTTATGAGACTGCATATTAATCAAAGATACATCATGTATCAGAGAAAAATTATGTTCAATAAAAAAGGGAAAATAAATGAAAGAAAAGACCATGAAAAAAGAAAAAAGAAACAAAAAAGCTACAGATAATTGATAAGTGCAGAAAGAGGGAGAGTTAGTCTTCACTAGGAATGAATCCATTAATTGTTAATCCAATATCAAGTGCTCAGCCCTAGAAATATTTAGAAGTATATACATATGATCAACAGTAAATGGATTTAACAGATTATAAATATTCATATATACATATATATTTAAAGTAAAAGAGTCTATGAATTTGGGAGGAAGCAGTGGAGTCTAAAGAGAATTGGAGTAGGAAGGTGGAGGCATTGAGGTAAATACAGTCTTCATATGTGAAATTTTCAATAGAATGAGGTGACTCTAATAAAAGGGGGGAGTTAGAGAATGAAACAAAACAAAATGAAAATGGGAATTCAGTATAATAGAACATAGCAGAGAGGTGGAAACAAGGAAATGGAGTAGGGAAAAAATCAATCAAAATGAAATATGCACAAAGATCTTATATATAATTAGTTTCCAAAGCCTTCAAGATCCTGAGGCATTTTTATAATAATTACTATGTCTAATACTGGGCATGTATATACCTAGGATATGGAGCAAATGGCGTTTGTGGAATATCCTCTCTGAGACATGGTGAGGGCTTTGTATTGTAGGCCAACATCTAGGCTCAGAAAAGGGTTCAGAGGCTCCTCGGCATCACTGTCTATATCCAATATCTTTCTACCAATGTAGCTTATAGAAATCTACTACAATACTTCACTGGTCTCTATTGTATCTTTTCCCACTCTGCAAACTCTTTGAGTGATTGTTTTTACTATTTGAAGCTCCTTAGTATTGACCTTCCTAACCTTCTGTTCATTGTCAATCATCTGTGTCTTCTATCCTCCTGTTCTCTGTCTCCTCCAAATCTAAGTATCTTAGACAATTCCCAATGTCCTCTGTATTCCACACATTTATTTGCCAGGTGGTAGTGGTGCACACCTTTAATCCCAGCATTCAGGAGGCAGAGCTAGGCAGATCTCTGTGAGTTCATGGCCAAGCCTGGTCTACAAAGCAAGATCCAGAACAAGCATCAAAACTACATGGAGAAACTCTGTCTTGAAAAACCAAAAAAAAAAAATACTACCTTTATACTGAAGATACATTTATATCCATACACATATACATACATACACACACACTCATATATATATATATAGTTGTAGACATTATAGGATAATGTCTTACTTAGGGTTTCTATTGCTTCTACAAGTCACCATGACCAAAAAAACAAGTTGGAGAGGAAAGGGCTTATTTAGTTTACACTTCAGTGTTGCTGTTCATCACTGAATGCAGTCCCTATCATTTACTTAAGAAATATATTGTGGCACTCAAATATAACTGTTATATTGCCTGATGGATTCTGTTCAATATACATAGCTGTATGGACAAAGAGGAAGTGAAGCCAACAAGAGAAAACAAAGAAGCATAGATGAGACCAGAGAGCCAATGAGAAATAATAAAGTTACCACTAGAATATGTATGTTCCTTCACTAAGACCCTGAGTTAAAAATTAGCCCACAAACAATGCTACTCTGTAGCATTCTCTCTACAACCCCAGGGCAGCCTGGAAGCTGGTCTTTCAGACAGCAGTAGGACAGGAAGTAAACACAGCAGGATCCCAGAGACAAGCTAATGCAGAGTTCATCGAGCAAGAGCTACTTATGAGATTGCTTCATGTGTCTTGGTCATCCCACATTCTTATAGAACCAAAGCCCAACAGTCAAGGGACTGCACCATCTACCATGGTCTGGGCCCTTCCCAATTGATCACTAAATGAGAAAATGCCTTATAACTGGATCTCAGAGGCATTTACTCAATGGAGGCTGCTTCCACTAATGATTCTCTAGATTGTTTCAAGTTGATACCCCAAACCAGCCAGTATAGATAGGATCAGCATAGAAATGGGAACAAAATTTATTTTTTCTTTGTGTGTTTGGGTGACCTGGCTTACTGTTATCCATTATAAGCCCACCAATTTTCCTACCTATCTTTTGATTTCATTATTTATTGTCATCAAATAATAGCCCATTTTACATATGATTACAAACTTAAGTACCAATTTATCTTCTTATGGATATATAGATCCCTCTAAATTTGTTTTCTATAGTAAACGGAGGAGCAATGAACTTGGGTGTGAAAATATCTCTATGGTATGATATGGAGTACTCTGGGTAAATGCACAGTTTTTCCATTTTTACTAATTTAGAAACCACAAAACTGATTTCCAAAGCGGCTTTATTAATGGCTTCCAAATGTTTGTTGATGAATCACAAAGCATTACTGTGTTGCCAAAGCAGATAAAGACAGAATAATAACAAAAAAATTTTACACATCAACCATGGGTTCCCCTGTCTTCCCCCCTCCCGCCAGTACTGAATCCACCAGGTTTAAATGTGTCCCCAGGGAAGTCTTGGCCCTGGAGGAGATGGAAATAGAGGGGAGGGGATGGGGTAAGGTGGGAGTGGGAGCAGGAGGGGAGGGCAGGGGAACCCATGACTGATGTGTAAAATTAAAACACAAATATAATAATAAAAAAAGAAAAAAAACCAAAGAAAATTATAGGTCACTGTCACTGATGATACAAAAATTCTCAATAAAATAGTAGCTAACCAAATTCACAAGATCATGTCAAAACCATAATTTAATTTGAATTGAAATTTATAGAAGGTGAAACATATTAACATGATGTTTTGGTACTGGTGAAGGCTAAAGCACTTGCGATGGGACCAGGGCCTCCAGAAGAACAAGTTCATTGCCAGCTATGGATTCAGTTTTCCTTGCTGTTAGAATGTGGTGAACAGTGGTGTTTGTGAATTCAACAAGCAACCATGATGCCCTTACAGGAGGAAGGCAACAAGAAGGGCAGATTTATTGACATCAGTTTTTGTTCCTTCAAACATCAGATGTGCATTGGGTAGTCTCTCCCAGCTCTAAGTTCAGAAATGGAATGGACCTGAGCTCATCCAGTCTGCTGATTCAAGCAGATGACAAAACTCCCATACTCATTTTGGTTAACATTAGAAAGGTTAAGTGCTACCTTTTTATCTTTCCAAATGGAATTTTTGAGAGGAATGGGAGAGTAAACAATGAGATATGAAGCAAAACATATCATGTAAATACTTAAAATAACACAAAGAGATTTTATTCCTCATCCCAACCAAACTGAATCTGGACAGAGTGGAATAATGACTCATAAGAACAAAGGGTCCAAAAGATGGAAAACATAGAGAAGTGAAGCGAGTGATGTTCACAAGCCACCAATTTTGATTATGCATAAAAGCAATGCAGCCTTGTAAGATGGAGGAAAGGGTATAAAAAACCAAAAAGGTAGCTACCAATGCCAGGATGTTCTGGGTAGCTCTGGACTCAGGAGAGGTTCTGCTAGAACCACTATTGCTGCGGATGTGTTGGACACTTTGCTCGTGTCTGTACAGAATGACAATCATGGAACTGCTGGACCAGGTGATCATCACAGAAAAGAGGATTTCAGGACACACAAGCAATGCTACATAGAGTGAGCCACTGACTTCATCACTCCCTACAATTGAGCAGTATCCAAAATCTCTTTTTTTTGTCACATTTTTGCTATTCATTTCAGTAAAAGTGTACACAAAGAAAATGAAATTTATCAACATGTAAAAGACCCAGAGAAAGTCAATGGAGCAGCCAATGTACTTTGCAGCTTTGAATTTATGATCTTTCCAACAGAATCCCCGTGGATTGATGGTGATGGCTTGGAAGACACTAAGGTGGCAAGTGGTGCCAATGGACACACTTCGCCCAAATCTTTGCATGTACAATATGAGCTTGCATCCAAAATTATTCACAAATTGCTTCATTCCCAAAACTGCCATTGTGTGGGGCACTCCTGCAGAGAAAATGACCAAGGAATTGGATGCCATTAGGTGCATGATAATCAAATCTGTGGGCCTTAGTGTGCATTCTCTGTAGTAAAGGACTAGATAGTAGAACATAAGAGAGAGATTTCCCACAATTCCAGTGGTAGTTTGAGATAAGAAAATAATTCTAATTGCCAGAGTCCACAAATCCATTTTGTGATTCAGTAAAATGTTCCTTTAAAATATGGCCCTGCTATTTCTCAGTTGAATTAATAATGACAAATATTTGCAGCCTAGAATGGAAGAAAAAGCCTTTAATTCATGCACCAACTCAGAGACTGAAGCAAAATGCCTTTTAGTCTCAGGAGGTAAAGATCAATCCTGACCACTTAAAGAAACCCCACCCCCAAATTTTGACAGGAGTAGTTTCTTCCCACGTATGTTACTGTGAGATTGCTCAATACCTCAGAATGTAAAAAACAAATGGTCAATGGAAATCCATCAAGATTCAGAGAAAATGGTGATGAAGGACAATGTGGTATGGGCCTATAAGAAACAATAAAAAGTGACAGCCCATACAAACAAACATGATGTAAGCCTACAAGAATACATTGACTTTCTTGTTCATGGTATTAAAGAAAACAACTTTAATAATGACCACACATGTTAAATATTTCAATTCTTAATGTATATATCATCTATAATCAAAAGAAATGTAATGAGAACTTTATAATACCACTAAGAAGAGATATATGGTCTGGTGAGCAGGTAAAGTTTCATCCGTCTTATCATGGGTGGAGCCATCTTTGTGTTAACTTGAAACTAACACCTCTTTTCTACTCTCCCCATAAATAGTCCCTTGCAAAGAACCCAAACCTGTTCTCGAAACTGTAGGGTCAAAATGTGCAGGTTATTGCCCTACTTCTAGCTTCTGTTAATATTCTTTCTTTCATTACTTCCTCCTTCCAACTGTCAACCAATATACAGTTTTCTGGCATTTTTGCCCATACCAGCTCCTTGTCAAGTGCATTTGAGGCTGCTCTGTAAGAAATGTTTCTCTCAAGGTAATCACCAAGCACACTTAATACAGAATCTCAATTTGGACTGTGGTCATGGTGAGTGGTCTTTAGATCTTTTACTCTGTAGCAGTAATACCTAAAATATTATTAAAAACAGGTAATGCATTAGAATTATGGTTCAAGACACAACTTATATCCTATTAAGTTAAGAACTAGCTTTATGAAAATTACACCACATAAACACACACACACACACACACACACACACACACACGATGACAGAGATGTTAGAGATGAGCAAATTTCTGTATGATGAAAACTTACAGAATACACATCAGAATATTAAAAAGAACAATACATGCCAGCAAAGATTGCAGGGAGAAGTACAACATCAGATCAATGATATCCAGATGAAATCTTTAGTGTTCTTATTAAAACTTTGTCTGGCATAACCATGGACAATGCCTTAGTCTAGTACTGAAACTATAGAAAAGAAAACAGTGTATTAGAATGCCCATCAGTGCAGTGCAGTTGGAGGAAACTCTCAGGACACCATATTTTATTCCTGCAGGAGTATACATGTGAAATACTTTTTAGTTGGGTGAGATCCCCCTGAAGAAGCAGGCAGACGCATGTGGGATTCAGTACCAGGCTGAACCAAGCAGCCCTAGGAAGGACACAGTTACTCCACATATTCATCAGCCATGTGAGATGATCAGCTGAACAATCAAGAACTAGGGAAGAATTTTTGGCAGGGAATCTTGGAATCTGAAGAAGTTAAAATAAAATGAGTAGATGAGCTGAGACCAATCAGAACTACCAGATACTTGGAGTCTCCCCTTCATCATGCACTGGCAATGTAGAACACACTAGGAAATGGATATAGAAAAATAATGGAAAGTATTCTATTAAGTGAGGTAGAATAGGCCCAGGAACCCTCTTTCTCAGCATGGTTTCATTCTTGTAGTTGTTTAGAAATGTGTGTTTATGTGGGATGAATGTGGTGTTTCCAGAAAACTAGAAAAGAGCCCATAATAGCTTTAAAATGAGTCTCTATAAAGAGGCTGGTGAAGATAAGAAAACGACATGAGTAAAGATGGAGAAATAATGATTGTAAAACAGCTATGCTGGAATAAGTGCAAGAGGTGGGAAGAAGAAGGTTTGAGTCAAACAAAACAGTAAATATTAAAAAGTCATAAATAAGTTAGCCACTTTTAAGATAAATTCAATACAAAAATTAAAAATTAACAAAAAGTGAAACAAAATCTATTCTAATACTAATTACACATGACTATAGATAAGCCAAGAAAATTTTAGCCTAACATTATCTGTGAATGTCACTATAACATTGTGGAAAACTAGCTTGGACTGCTTAGTTCAAACAAATACAAAGCTGCATGCCAATAACCCTGTTCTAAGAATAACATGTCTTAGTTAGTTGTTATCTATTATAAGAAGACACCATGACAAAGGCAATTCTTATAAAAGAAAACAGTTAATTGACTCTGGCTTACAGTTTCAGAAATTTAGTACATTATCTCCATGGTAAGAAACATGTAGAGAGACATGGTGTTGGAGAGGTAGCTGAGAGTTCTACATCTTGATTCACAGGCACCAGGAGTTGAACTTAGTCCTACACTGTGCATAGATGGAGGACACAAGACCTTAAGGCCAACCCCACAGTGAGACACTTCCTCCAACAAGGCCACACATTCTAGTTATGTTTGAATGCTTGGCTTATAATGAGTGACAAGTTTTCTAAACTTTTTTTAAATTGCAAAACAGTTCTTTCTCTTGGGGTGTTTTCTACTCCCTCTTAGCAGCTCTCCTCTGTAGGTATTCCATGATTCTGGCATCTCCAACATCTTGGTATGACAAAGGTAATGTAGACTTCAAATTCACAGCATCGCAAAGTGTCCTAGATAAGTCTCAGTGCATGGGTACCACTGAAACTCTGCTGTCCTCAATGGCTTCTCTTGATCTTTGGGGGAGATTAAGTTACCTATTTCTTTAATCATTGACATTAATGACAGAACCACATCGCCAAAGATGTCAAGTTCTGCTGCTTTTTGGGATGGAGCAAACCTGCTATTTCAACTCCATCTTCACCAGCTTTCTGTTTTCTGTAGTTTCCTTCTCTGCAGAAACTTGGCTGTCCTGGAACTTTCTTTGTCCATCATGCTGTCATTGAACTCAAAGATCTTTAAATTATATCTTCGTCAGTTCTGTGTTTGATGGTGTCCATCACTGCCTAAGGCAAGATATTACAGAATTTACTCTTAGCCCAGCCTGGCCTCAGACTCAGAGATTCACATGCCTTTTCCTCAGCCTCTGCAGTGTTGGGATTAAAGGTATCTACTACCACACATGGCTCTAATTTTTTTTATTTCTTTTCACAAGTTGAAAACTTAGCAAGGTGGGATTTTGCCCTAAGTTCACCACACTTTTTATTTATTACATTCCTTAACCTTTTTTTCTCCTTGATCACAGTACTTAGCTCCATTCTACTTTCTGGTGCTCCTTTTATCTTCAAATTGTGTAATTTTTATTTTTCTTGGCTCAGCTTGCTCTTTTTCATTATTTATCTGAATAAGGTTGAACATTGATAACCACCTGACAGTCAATACTAGGCTTTTGTAAGATTTTCTCTGCAAGAGGAAATTAAATCGGAACAAATAACAATTAAAATCACCTTCAGAAGTTCTGTCTTCCATGTTTCCACAAAGATTGCCCATTAAAAAAACACCACTGTTTTTCTAATTCATAGTCATAAAGTCTAAATTCCTCCAAAAGAAAATATGGTCCAGCCTATCATAGCAATAACCCAGTCCATGGTAAAAGTTTTGGTCTCTGTGATGATATATTGTGTATCAAATAAAGCTTCCTGAGGAACACAGGACAGAGCAAGCAACTAGTTTAAACATAGAGGTTAGGCAGTGCTGGCACACACCTTTAATCCTAGCACTAGAGAGGCAGAGATCTGTCTGAATCTCTTTGAGTGCAAAGATACCCTGGATTACATGAGATTGATTCAGTCTAGGACAGAAATAGAGCCAGACAGTGATGGCACACAACTTTAATTCCAGTACTTGGGAGTCACACGCCTTTAATTCTAGCACTTGAGATCTCATGACTTTGCTTGGGAAGCACATGTGTCTTTCTTTAATTCCAGCACTAGAAAGGAAGTGCTATGGCTGGGCAGAAAAAGGTATATAACACACAAGGAGATAGGAATTGGAACCCATTTTTGGCTAAGTGCTTTTTGACAGAATCCTTTTCAGCCCAGTCCTTTTCAGCTGGAACTGAAAAAGGGTTCTTCCATCAGAGAATATTTCATCTGGTGGGTTAACATCTGAACTTTAATTTCCATCTGCTGGACCTCTGATGAAGCCATTGCTATGAGCAGCTGTCAGCAATGTAGCTTGAGTATATGATAACTCAAAGCCCACCTCCACATTGACCCACTTTCTCAAACAATGCCACACCTCTAATTGTGCCACTACATATAGTCCAAGCATTCAAACACTTGAGTTGGTGGGGGACATACCTATTCAAGCCACAACACCCCAAATAAATATCTTTTGTCACTGAAGAAATTTGGAGTTTACAATCCAGCAACAGTCTTGGGAGCATCTAGCTTCATATCACCCACATGTGCTCATTAATATCCCAGGATCAGTTAATCAATGTACACACGTTAGAATTCTACAGACACGAAGAGTCTGGGAAATCTTATGCTATATATGGTTTTAGTTATATGTACTGGGTTCCAAATGATGTTTCACTTGTGAAAATTAAGATTTAGAAAACCAAGAATTTAGAGATTTTAGTGAAATATAGAGTTATATATGTGGTTTGTTTTTAATAGAAAGATAACCCATCTCCCAATTTAACTTCACAAGTATGAGGTAGACCTGATATTAATGAGGGGCCAGAAATATGAATGGTTACTGTTTCAGAGATAAAGGCTATAGTGGTAATTACAGATGAATTACTAAAATTTTCTCTGTATGAAATACAAGAAGAAATAATAACATAAGATTAACAAATAATAGCATGAGAAGAAAATTAAGTACTAAAATCATTCACTTAAAATTCTGCATATAGCTGCTGTTTGTTTTTGCTGTTTTCAAGTCACAGTGTCATTATGTAATACTTGCTTCCCTGAAACTCCATATGTACATGATTTTGGCCTAAAACTCACAGTGGTGTGCCTACTGATGCTTCTCAAGTTCTGAGATTAAATATATGCACCACCATAAATAGCTTATTTGAAAATGTTTACAATGAATTATATATTACAATTAAATTTAGGATGCAGTCAAATAGAGATGATGCATGATAAATAGTACAGAATAATGATAATAATGTGAAAACTTGAATATTGCCCAATGAGATATAGCACTAGTGTGGACAAAAATGCAGTTGAGTGGTAGAGCCCCATCCTGCAAGCACAGGTTCTGTGTTACATTAACAAGTACAATAAATAGTGAGGGAAGAATGTTATCAGGTTCTGATTAAGAGTAGAGTAAGAGTAATCTAGCAGAGATGACTCATAATATGTATGATCCTGTTTGTCACTGCCCAATATTTATTCTGTATCTTCCATTCTGTGTTATCTATCTGAGAAAGAGAGGGTCAGGGGGAGAGGTTTCAAACCAGTTATCTAACCCATGGCCATTCAATAGCGTCTCAGTTACTGCCTCTATAACCAAATGATAAATGTAGTGTCACATAAGAATATTTTTACTACATAAACATATTTATATCCTGCATCTCTTCAAGGATGTATGCTTCTTTTTTATGTTCACTCTGTGCATGAAACCATGATAAGTTCACCTATAATACTAATCCTTCAAATATAGTCAACACATCATGAAGGATAAGGTCAGTCATCACATTGACTGATAATAATAGTCATTCCTCACATTCACAAGTGGCCTGCATTATCCTAGTGTGTCCACAGTCATCCCTTATTGGGCATTTATGTTAAGAACTAATAGGGACTGACACAAGGTTATGAACAAACAGTTCTATCTTTCTCAATCACTTCATAGTTATGGAATGTTTTTGTGCCTTCTTTCTCTGTTCCATGGATCACTTTCTACCTCAAATTCTCATTACCTGATGTGAGCACTCACCCATGTCTCTATTCCT
Source organism: Onychomys torridus (assembly GCF_903995425.1). Classification (NCBI taxonomy): domain Eukaryota; kingdom Metazoa; phylum Chordata; class Mammalia; order Rodentia; family Cricetidae; genus Onychomys; species Onychomys torridus. The sequence goes on from NC_050443.1 coordinate 5,677,551, forward strand.
TGCTAGTTCTCTGTTCCAACTGAAATACAAAGTAATCACCTGGCTTCACACATCGGCATGATGATGGATTACTTGGGCAGATCCTGACTCTTAAATAGCAATGCTGTAAGAGAGAATTATCAAGGCTGAGGTAGAGGTCTATGACCTCATCTCCCATCAGAATGGCAATTTTCATTTCACCTGCAGTAGCATTGACAGTGCTTGCTGTGTGTGACAAAAATCATTTATAAAAATTTTTTTAGATGCCAGTTAACAATGAGTTTTAAGAGTTTCCTATGACTATCTCCACAAAGACAATTTATTGGAGGCATACAGTGTTGATGATCCCTAAAGCCTAACCTGGCATCCTGTGGAAGGTATTAGAAACTTTCAGGTTATTTTGATAAGGAAGTTAGAGAAGTTTCTCTATCTCATTGAATTTCAGGTTTCACTGACATCTTCAGCATAAATCAACTTAGTTCTTTGAAAAAGATTTATTTATAACATTTATTACTTAAAATTATCATTGAGAGTTTATAGATGCATAAGAGTTATAGTCAAGTGCACTCACATTATCTCTTTTCCAATTTCTCTTTTATGTCCCCCCCACCACTATTCTCTTTAAATTTCATATGTCCCCCCAAAAAACAAACAAACAAAAACACTGAGTCTACTTAGCAATGCTGGTATGTGCCGAATTCAGGGACATTTATAAAAGCATTTAAATCTCTTAAATGTTGAATTCTCTAAGAAATCAGACACTTCCTCTACCAGAAGCCATCTATGGATAATAGCTCTTCAGCTAGGACTGTGACCACCTCACCTCATTCACTATCCTGGGATTTTGGCTAGCTTGATTTTTGTGCAGGTTTTGTGCATATTGTCCTAACTAGTAAATTCACATGTGCAGGTGCCCTATTTAGTCTGGACAAAATTGTTACCTTGAAATCATCTGCCACCTCTGGTTCTCACATTCTTTCTGTCTCTTCTTCCAAGATGATCCTTGAGTGTTTAAAGAAAATGGTATCATATGGATGTCCCATTTAAAGATGACCCATCCAGAGTCACATTTTTTCATGTCCTTTTGATCTAAACTCAATTCAATTTTTAGAGGTGATATTTGTTATATATCTTATTATATATTAATTATATATATATATATATATATATATATATATATATATATATATTTAACAATTTCACATATCAGTCACAGATTCCCCTGTCCTCCCTCTTCCCACACCAGCCCTCCCCCCCAACCCACCCCCCATTCCCACCTCCTCCAAGGCAAGGTCTCCCCTGGGGAGTTAGCCCAGCCTGGTAGACTCAGTTGAGGCAGGACCAGTCCCTTCCTCCCTTCACCAAGGTTGATCAAAGTGTCCCAGCGTAGGCCTCAGGCTCCAAAAAGCCAGCCCATGTACCAAGGACAGGTCCTGGCTCCACTGCCTGGGGTCCTTCCAAACAGTTCCAGCTAATCAACTGTCCCACTTATCCAGAGGGCCCAGTCCAGTTCCATGGGGACTCCTCAGCCATTGGTTCACAGTTCATGTGTTTCCACTGGCTTGGCTGTTTGTTCCTGTGCTTTTTCCCATCATGGTCTCAGTATCTCTCACTCATACAATCCCTCCTCTCTCTTGTGATTGGGCTCCTGGAGCCCCACCTGGGGCTCGGCTGTTTATCTCTTCATCTGCTTCCCCCTGACACTGCAGCACTGGGCGAGAGTTCTATCATGACAGCCAGGGTGTTTGGCCATCTGATCACCATAGCAGGTCAGCTCAGGTAACCCAGATTCAGAAGGACAAACATGGTATGTACTCACTCATAGGAGGATACTAGATATAAACCAAAGATGACTAGACTGCTATTCACAACTCCATGGAGACTACCTAGTAAAGAAGACCCTGAGAAAGACACAGGGATCACCCAATGACAGAGAAATGGATGAGATCTACATGAGCAAACTGGGGGTCGGCTGGGGGTAATGGAGGGCAAGCGTTGGGGGAAAGAGAGCTTAGAGGACTGGCAGGCACCAGCTGGATCAGGAGCAGAGTGGGAGAATGGGGAGGGAGATACCATGATGAATGAAGACCCCAGGGGAATAGGAACAAGCAGAGTGCTAGAGAGGTCCCCAGAAATCCACAAAGATACCTCCACTGTAGACTACTGGCAATGGTCCAGAATCACATTTTTGTTGTTGTTGTTGTTTTGAGAGAGGGTTTTACTGTGTAGCTTTGGAGCCTGTCCTGGAACTCACTCTGCAGACCAAGCTGGCCTAGAATTCAAAGATCTGCCTACTTCTGCCTTCCAAGTGCTGTTTTTAAAGGTGTGGGAAACCACTGCCCGGCCCCTCCAGAGGCTCTATTTCTCAGCACATTAGAGCAATTGTGGGCCTGTGTGTTAATCACCATAGAATGCCAAAAGTAGCTTCACTGATGAGGGTTGACAGTTATATTGTAGATGTTATACTAATCCCTTTTTTATGAACATAGCAGCAGAGGAAGCAGTCTATTACTTTGTCCACTTACTTCTTTCAACCACTGACTAGGACAAAGCTATGCTACTTATAGGAAAATGGATGAAAAGAGAGATTTACATTAAGTTAATAAAACCATTAATGTACAATTACAGCATTGGCGGCACATACATTCAACCCAAGCATTCAGGATACAAGGCTGGCAGATCTGTGAGTTCAAGGCCAGCCTGGCCTATGTGTTGAGTTTCAGTACAAAAAGAGAAATGTAGAGAGACCTAGTCTCAAAAAATAATATAATGAAAGAAAGAAAAGAGAAAGTAAAAGAAAAAACTCTCATACATTTTGCTTGTTGTTTATAGATCTTATATGGATACATATATATGGTTGCATATATATGATATTTATGATGTCATATATATATATATATATCACATATTAAAGAAGGTAATTAAAGAGTATGAGGGAAATGCACTCAGGGAAATATAACTTGTATGAAAAACCCTACTGTTAAAGAGTTTCATATACAATGAATGTTCATAAAGATAAAAGTAAAGTAAAATGATGTTTTCCCCCTCATCCTGGCAATTTTCCAGTTACCATGTGTTTTACTGTCCTTTTTGCATTTTACTGCTGTGACAGTAAAACAACTTTTGTCTTCTTTGGAGACTTCTTGACTTTTCCTTGTTCAGCCTCCTTGAGAGGAATTCATCATAAGTTTTTCAGGGTAGATTTCATGGCTCCTGGGCACTGTGTGCCTTTCAAGTCCAGAGAAGCCAAGGTAGTACCTTGCACTTTGAAGCATGCAGGACACATGAGTATCTCTGTGTTACCTAGAAGTCAATGAAGACTATAGAATTGTGGTTAGTCAATTAGTATGAGAATTTTGTCTCATATACCCTACTAGCTTGCAGATATAGATGTACTCTTGCAACCTCCATTGTATTCTGTTTTGAAAAATAGATAAAACGTTTGATGGTTTGGAATGAGGATTGACATTTGATTGCAGATGTCCTGTGAATTTGGTTGCTGGCAGGATGAGTTGAAGCAGGAAAACATCTATAGTTGAAATTTCTAGAGTTCATTAGTGAACTTCAGCCTTCTTTCCCTGAAGAGGAATCCCTGAATCCCAGTACTTGGGTAGCAAGTACTGAATCCCTCGGTAGCAAGAGCAATACAGGGAGAATTAGAGCAAAGAAGAGATGAGGGGAAAGGAGAGGAATACAAGTTAGAACAGAGAGAAAATGACAGAGGATATGATAGAAAAGATAGGAGTAAATGAAAAAGAGGACAGAAGTGAATTAATGACAAAGTAGTCAATTTAATATTCTCATGTAGGAAGAACTGTGGATTTTTTTCTTGTAACCAGATTTGTTCTATGTTTTGCTGTTTTTTTTTTTACACTGTTCTCTGGTGATTTTCAATATCTTCTTGATTATTTTTAGCACAGAGAAACGTTAAATTAAATGTCTTTTTGCTTAAGCAATTGCACATTCTCTTTCTAAAGCTCTATGCATTGATTTATTGTCTCCATGGACATGTGGAGCAATGGATACTCTAAGCCCTCCATGTTCTCTGAGTGATTTATGCATAAACCTGATTGAGGCAAAGACAAAATCTAAAGGTTTCCAGAACTTTCTTGTAACTCTTTTAATTATGGTTAAATGCACACTCCCCCTTTACAATTCTGACCCACCTGCTTTGTGTAAATTTATTTCAGGTTTCTTTTTCACACAATTCCCAATGTTTTCCTTCATTTCTTCTGGGATTACTTGAGTAGTGAAGCCTGAAACTTTATCCCACTAGGTCTTTAAAACCCCATTATCAATGTTTCATGATCCTATGGATCCATTAAGTGCACAGAGTAAGATATGATAAACATTGTGTTGGAGTACTTAGGTCTCTGTGATTCACAGTTAACATACTTATAGAAGTAGTTTTCCTTCCAGTACATTTAAGGTTTTAATTACTATGCCTAATATGCATGACTAAAACTCAAAGGTCCCTAAATTTTATAGGCTGTACCATAATATCCCATTATGATTTTTCCAGACATGGAAATCTATTTTTAAAATAGATTGATATTGTAAAATTTTCTAGCTTGTTTTTATTTCCACAGAATGGCCACAGGAGTCTCCCTATGCTCCACATCCCTCTTAAGTTTCTTCCAGTCTAGCATGATCACTCCAAGGAATATTGAGTACAAACATTTTAAAGCCAGATCCCCCAAGATCACTGGACTTTCTGTCATCCTATGCTGGCCCTTGGTACTGATACATTCCTCTGATGTTGACAGACATTAGGGATAGAAAGAAGAGCACTGAGTTTAGAGATTTCCTATGCTGTGCTGTGCCCAAACCTGAAAATCTGATCTACACCATATATGTAACCTTATTGGGCTACTCAGATATCACATGTTTGGGAATCATGATGTGGGCCAGTGGTTACATGGTGCTTATCTTGCAGAAGCAAAATCAGAGGTTTCAACACATGTATAGAGTTCCGTGTCCTAAGTCTTCTCCTGACATCAGAGCCACCCAAATCACCCTTGTCCTGGTGAACAGTTTTGTGCTCTTTCTTACAATATCTGACATCTTAACCATGTGTTTAACTTTTGGAAATGGAAATACTAAGTTGCTGGTCATTGACATTGCACAATCATGTTTTCCAGCATTTTGTCATTTTCTGTTCATCAGGCACTACACTGCAGTTTCTCTGCTCTGCTGCACTTACTAATATCAAACAACACAGTACAGTTCAGAGACCTCCAACATTTATATTGTCTGCCCTCTTTGTATTCTTTTGTTGTGTCATTTTATCATTCCTATAGTACCTAAAGATGGATGTAAAAAATTGTAAACAATTACCATTTTTTTCAATGTGATCATAACCAATAAAGAAATGTCAACATTGGGACTATATGTATAATAGCAATGAAGAGCTTTAAGAGCTCTTAATTAATGATACATTTTGTGTGTGTGTGTGTGTGTGTGTGTGTGTGTGTGTGTGTGTGTGTGAATTTTATTGAGTTGTGGAGAAAAATATTAAAGAACAAATTTGAAGCAAAATGGCTTTAGCTTGGAAAAACAGCATGTTTACTCTCATGTACAAGCTGTCCTATTATTGTCATATATGGATTGAAATGTAGAAGCGAATAAAGGAAATGTGAAGGTAGGTAGAAAGAGCCTATGTATTTTCCTTATGTGTTATATAGAGATGATATCGTTTCCCAGCATACGTACTAGCCCTTGAATTCTACATTTCCACTCTTTGCAAGTTGTTCTTGGATACTTAGTTGTAGTACATGTGTGTAGATTCATTAAATTGGTGCTCAGCACCTTATTTTTCAGTTGTTCTCTTCATGTTGATGAGTTGTGGACTTAGGTAATGGTCTCTATTTACTACCAATGGAAGCTTCTTTGCTGATAAGGACTGAGACCTACTCTTACCTCTGAGTATCAGAATAAGTACAAAGAATGCAATTTTAAATTATATTGGTTTAGGAAGATGAAAATAGCAAGTTCACTTCTAGATTGATTGTCTCACCAGCCATTAGACTATTGAGCAAAGTTTACAGTCCCAGGCATGGATTCTCTTCTTTTGAGCCAGCCTTAAGGTTATTCATGAAATTTCAGGAATATGGTTTTCTAAAGAAGGCCTGAACAGTGACAGCACTATCTGAGATGCCAATGTGGATGGGGAATCTGATAATTCTCCACATCTGGATGGAAAACTACAAGAAATTAATGAATGCACATAAAGGTAAAATTTGTCATTCCTAAGGATTGGTTATACAATACTATGTAGTCAATTCTAAAATTATGTACATTTGACCAACACTAAATGAATAAAGAAGAGTATAAATATGCATATAATGGTAATTAATGTAAAAATTAACAAATGTAATATATCTTATTATATACTTATATTTTTATAATTCAAAATATATCCTTATATATGCTTAATATTGCATACATATTTAAAGTACAATAATTTATGATTTGAATGAATGATAGCTAGGTATCAAGGGTCAAATTGAGAATAGGATGGCACCCCTCTAATGATAGATCTTCTTTATTATAGCATATTAATTTCACAAAGTAATGAGTCTCATTATGTATGATCATTTCCAAGGACAGGTTCAGACATTAGAAAATAAAGTTCTAAATTTAGCAGCTGGTAGTTGCCTAAGCATATTGATAGGTATTACTGTTTTAAATTTGGGCATAGATAAGAATGGATTCAGAGTAAATGTGATTAGGCATGGTGAGGCATGGTGAGGGCTTTGTACTAGAGACCAATATCTAAGATCAGAAAAGAGTGAAGAGGTCATTGCGAAAACATTGTCAAAACCCACCATCTATTTTTTGTGAATATTTACATTTTCTTTCTTTTTTAATTTTTTAAAACTTTTTTCTCCTTTTTAAAATTTATTATATTTGTGTTTTAATTTTACACATCAGCTACGGGTTCCCCTGTCCTCCCACCTCCTGCACTTGCCCCCACCTTCCTCCTAGCCTTTTCCCTCCATTCCCATGTCCTCCAGTGTCAAGATTCCCCTGGGGATTCAATTTAACCTGGTGGATTCAGTACAGGAAGGTCCAGTCCCCTCCTTCCAGGCTGAGCAAAGTGTCCCTGTGTAAGCCCAAGGTTCCAAACAGCCAGCTCATGCACTAAGGACAGGTCCAGGTCCCACAGCCTGGATGCCTCCCAAACAGATCAAGCTAGTCAATTGTCTCACTTATCCAGAGGGCCTGATCAAGTTCGGGGCTCCACAGCCTTTGGTTCATAGTTCATGTGTTTTCATTAGTTTGGCTATTTGTCCCTGGGCTTTTCCAATCTTGGTCTCAACAGTTCACACTCCTATAGTCCCTCCTGTTTCTAGATAATTGGACTCCTGGAGCTCCACCTGGGGCCTGGACGAGGATCTCTGCATCCACTTCCATCAGTTATTGGATGAGAGTTCTAGCACGACTGTTAGGGTGTTTGGTCATCTGATCACCAGACTAAGTCAGATCATGCTTTCTCCATCTTTCTAACTCTGTGAATTTCAGAAATTCACTGCACCTCTTCATAATTCACTGGTATCATGGCATCCCTTTCTACCTTGAAAACTCTTAGAGTGGTTCTGTATTTGCATTATTTTAAGCTCCTTTGCAGTGACCTTACCAGCCTCCAGTCTATTGTCAGTCATCCGTGTTTTCTATCCTCTTGTTCTATGCCTCCTCCAAATCAAAATATTTTAGAATGGACACTAGGTCCTCTGTATTCCATTCCAAATGCTTTACCCCTCAGGTTTTAGACATGTTCAACTATATGACACTAATGCATACTATTGACAACTAGAGTCCTGGCCAGTTTTGGAGAGCACTTTATAAACTCATTTATACAATTGTCCTGTATTCCCTGCTTCCCTTCAGGATTTGTGCTCATTTTTCTTCTCTCCTCATATCTTTATTGTTCTCCCAACTGGTTTCTTTTATTAATATGGTTCAAATAGAAAATGCTTTTGAAAGACTTGGGTTTTACAGGATATACGCCAAACTATGGGACTATTTACAAAAATTGTGGACACTTTTGAAGGATAAATGTAACTGGTCAGTAAGCCTATAACTCTTGTGTATAATATTGTTGGGTCCTAATTCTTGGCTGTAGGCTTGTAGTATGTAGCCTCTATTATGCATTATCCTAAATGGTCTTATGATAAAATCCTGGAGGCAGATATTGGAGTAAACGCTGAAAGATCAGAGAGACAACGGAACAAACCCCTAGATAAACTTCTCACAATTTACCAAATCCTCAGGCCAAATGGAAGGCCAGATACTATCTCCACATAGCCTCAGACTGAATGCCTCTGAGTCCTCAGCCAAAAAGGGTCTAGTTCCTGTCTCATTATGCCTTATATGTGTTTCTATGCCCAGCCATTTCACATCCTCCCTAGTGCTGGGATTAATGGTGTGTGCTTCCCAAATACTGGTAGCTAAGGCATGAGATCTCAAGAACTGGTATTAAAGGCATGTGATTCCCAAGAACTGGGATTAAAGGTATGCACCACCACTCCCTGACTCTGTTTCTCTCCTAGACTGAATCAAACTCATGTAGTTAAGGGTGGCTTTGAACTCACAAAGATCCAGATCAATCTCTGCCTCCTGAATACTAGTGGTCTGCCACCACTGTCTTGCCTCTATGTTTAATCTAGTGGCTGCCTCTGTCTTCTGATCCTCAGGCAAGTTTTGTTTGATATGCAACATATCACCACAGTGTTATAGCTATATCTCTTGACACTTCATGGAATTTATGGGGAAGGAATGTTGGGTTTTGAAAAAGTATTTCTGACATCAGGGATGGCAAATGGGATGTTTCCATCAAATCTATCCCCCCAGAATTCAGACAACATCATGGGAGAAAAGAGAGGAAGAGGGCCATAGAGGATTGATGACACCAGGAGCACAAAGCCCTCTGAACCAACTGAAGGAATCTCTATGGACTCAATGGTACTGAAGCCACAAGCATGGGACTGCACACATATTCATCTAGTCTCCTGCATATGAATTATAGCTTTCAGTTTAGTATATTTATGAGCCTCCTGAGTACATGACTGAGTGGCTTTGTTTTGTCCAAACTCTATGTGATTTATTTTATCTCATTATATTTTATCTTGTAATTTTTTGTTATATATCAGAAGACTATTCTATTCTAATGACAGAAAGGAAGTGGGGTCAGATTGGGAGGGGGGATAGTAGATTGAGGAGAAGCTGTAATCAGGAAATATTGTATAAGAACAAAACATTTTCAATAAAAAAGGAAAAAAATGAAAGGATATTTTGTGGCATCTAATAAGTCATTCATGTGACTTCTGTCTTTAAGTCAATCTGTGTGAAGTACTACATTTACTTGTGGCCATAGCTAAGCTATCCCTATATCTTTGGATAAGTTGTGATACTATTTTATTTTAAACTAAAATTACTGCATTGTAATTAACTCACAAATAGAGGCATTAAGGAGCTACAATGAGATAGCTACTCAAATGAACACTTGCCCAGACCCAATTTCTTTATATTTCTATTTACTTTTATACAGTTAGAATAGCTATGCTGTAGCCATAGAGCTTTGCTGTCACTCACAAGTATATTTGTATGCTCTTATCCACTGCAGAATAAGAAATTGGAGGAGTTGAAAATAGAAAAAATAACTACCTTGATATACTCTCACATAAGGAACTTGCTGTCACTTTGCCTAACATTATTACCTTTTTGGGTCTCCATTCTAAGTGTCATAATAAAGTTAAATGTTCCTACTTGCATATAAACATTTAAAACATATAGGATAAGATCTGCATATGAAGTAGATGATGTGATTTTTCTTTTTGAGTTGGTATTGCTTGGTTTAATATTATTCATTATAAGTCCATCAACCTTCCTAGACTTTTTATGATTTCTTCTATCACTGTAGTTGAATAATAGTCTATCTTATATATGAAAACATATTTGATTATGGATTTATCTGTTTATGGACATATAACTGGGCTTAATTTCCTTGATATAATAAATAGAACATCAATAAAAATGGATATGCATATGTCTCTATGGAAGTATGTGGGGTTCACGGGGTATATGCCCAGAAGTAGATTAGCTGTGTCAAATGTAGTTCTTTCATATGTTTTGTTGGAACTTCCAAACTGATTTCTATAATTTCACTATTAATTGGCCTCCAAACTATTGATTAATCCAGCATTTCAGTGATTCCAAACCAGATGCCAACAAGGTAAATTTACAGACTATTCTCCCTGATGTACTTATATGAAAAATTTCTAAAAAATGTTGATATATAAATTCAAGATAACATCAAAACCATCATTCATTTACACTGACAAATATTTTTTCACTAAGTGGTAAGGGAAGATGCTCTTTTCTGAGACCTTGTTGAGGACTATTGCTACAAGCTTTGCAAACCAACCTGATTGTCTCTGGTACAGCTAAAAGCAGGGTATTTGGGAAGTTACAGCTGAAGAACTTTTCTGGTACTGATGTAGGCTAGAGCTGTTGTGAATGGACCAGGGACTCCTGAAACACAACTTCATGATCAGCCATGGTTTCAGATTTCTTTACCATTAGACTGTAAGATCCACAAGCTGTTTGTGAAATAAGCAAGCTCTCATGATGCCCTAGAGAATGAAAGTGGGAAGAAAGGTACCTCTTTTTTTTAGAGATGAGGACCTAACCCAGAGCCTTGTGCTTGCTAGGCAATCTCTCTATCAATGAGCTAAATCTCCAACCTTAAAGGCACCTTTAGTGATTTTTCACTGCTGGGTATCACCATGTAGTTGTGGCTGAACACAAACTCACTACATAAATCCTGTTGGGTTCAAATTCACAGAGATATGCCTTCCTCTGCCTCCCAAGTCTCACAATGAAATGTTTTCACCACACATCTGCTTATTTGCTTATTATTATATTGATGAATTCATTATGATGATATTTATGATGCATTCAGAAAGAGAAGCAGCATGGGAGATAATAAAGTACAATCTGAATAATGTGAAACCTTAAATATTGGCCAGTGAGATATAGCATACTAAATGATAGTACCAAATTAGTTGAGAGTTAGAACCTTGGAACATCATGCACAAGGCTCTGCCTTCCTTTAGCAATAAAGAAAAACAGTAAGGGAAGGCATGCCATCAGGTTGTGCTTAAAAATGGAGTATGAAGAAACCAGGGGAAATAACTCAAGATACACTTGGTACTGGCTGTCCTTGTCTGATACTCTTTCCATTTTCCTTTTCCAAGTGCCAGAGGCAGAGGCTTTAAAGCAGTCACTGTAGCAATGGCTGTTCTATACAGATTCAGTTTTTGTTTCTATAACCAGGTCATAAGTTTAGTGTCACATATGAACTTTTTTATTCCACAAACCTAGACACATCTTGCACTTCCCAGGGATGTGTGATTCTTATATTTCCCTTCTCATAATTACTAGGACATGACACCAAGGTAAATCCAACTAAAGTAATAATAGTGAAAAGAGATTCTATACATCATGTTAGCTGAGGTGAATTATCACATTGTATTATTGTCACAACCCTTCAGCACATTCACATATGGGTTGCAATATCCTGTGTTACCCAATTTCAACCTTGGTGTGGGTCTTATATTACATTAAGAAACAACAGAGACAAGGATAGGAACACTTCATTCTTTTACTTATGCAATTATTCTTGTGCCTTTTTTGTCTACTTCATGGATCGGTTTCTATCCCCAATCTCTTACCAGACAGGAACAGTTATTCAGGACTTACTTCTTTGCTGACTCTGCCACTCAGACTGAAATGGAAAGCACTCACCTAGCTTCTCGTCTCTGCAGGATGGTGGTTTCACTGAGTAGATTTAGTCTCATTAATAAGCATCACTGGGCTAGAATTATAAAAAGGTAGATGGAGAGGTCTGTGATTTTGTGACCTCACCTCCCTCCAGAACTGCAATTTTCATTTCAACTGTGGTGGCAATGACAGTGACAGAGATGGGTTTGGGAGACTAGATCATTTATGAAAAAGCTCTCATTGTTAATTAGCAAAGACCCTTTGGAGTTCCTTGTGATTTTATCCAAAGGGATAAGGTGTATTGAAGAGGTGCTGAGTTTTTTTTTTTTTTTAATCACTAAAGGCAGACCAGGACACCTGGGGAAGCTGCTAGAAACTTTGAATTCAGATTTATGATAAAGTTAGAGATGCCTCTGTATCTCTTTGGATTCCAAACTTCACTGACTTCTTCCAACTCAAACCAGCATAATTAACTTTTAGAATATTTATATCATTTACTACTTAAAACATTTGTGTGTTTTATACATGCATATGTGTTTTAGTCAAGTCTACAAATGTTTATCTCCTTTCAATTCCTTTTATATCCTCAGACCACAATTCTTTTCAATTTTCATGTGTTCCTTAACATACACACATACACACACACACACAAAAAAAAATTAAAAACCAACAAGTCTACTTAGTGATGCAACTATGTGCCTAGTGGAGTGGAATCTATGGAATCATGAATAGTCTCTGAAAGTTAGAAATCTGACACATCCTCTCCCAGAAACCATCTGTGTCCATAGCTCTTCAGTTAAAAGTGGGACTTCCTGAACAGCTCTACTCTCCTTGTAATTTTATAGATTAATTTGTACAGGTTTTGTGCATAGGGTCCTAACAAGTAAATTAACATGTGTAAGAGCTTTGTTCTGTCTGGACAAAACCAATTTCCACATAATCACCTATCACCAGAAAGGCTTTAACCTGCTTTCCACCTCTTCTTTCATAATGATCCTTAGTTCTTTGAAGGAAGAGGTTTTATATTGATTTCCTATTTTTATCTGGACACTTAAGCATATCTTATTCTCAGTACCTTGCATAATGTGGGTCTCTGTGTCAATCCACACAGACTGTAAAAAGAAGCTTCTCTAATGAGGGTTGAGAAATATACTGATCGATCATCATAAAGATAAGTGGCCAGTTTATTACTGTGTCCTTTAAGATAAAAAATGGTCTTAGATTCTTCCCATATGATGAGCCAGTGTGAATCTATCTTAATATTGGTGACCATCTTGATACAATGTCAAAATACATCAAAATACATTTATTTCTGTTTACTGTAAAACACAACTCTGTTTTCTGGAATTTAACTTGTTCCACATTCTGACTTTATTTTTATAGATTAATCTGTGCAGGTTTTGTGCATAGGGTCACAAGTAAATTAACATATGCAATAGCTCTGTTTCCTTAGAATTGTCTATTACCAGAAAGGTTGTAAATTATTTAGTTTAAATAAATTATTTAATTTGTTGATGTTTAATTTCTTGATTTTTTTATGCATTTTGGGTATCAGTGCTCTGTTAGATGTGGAATTGGGGAAAACCTTTTACCATTTGGTAGGTTGACTTTTTCTTCTATTAACAGTGTACTTTGCCTTACAAGTATTCAGATTCATGAAAATTTGTTAATTGTCTAACTTAGTGCATGAGCTATGTGTCTGTCCTGTTGAGGATGTTGTCACCTGTGCCACAGAGTTTAAGGCTATTCATTGTGTTTTCTAGCAAGTTTGTGCAAAGTGATTGATATGGATTCTGCTACAAACAGACATCCAGCTAGATGAACATAATGTGTTGAAGATGCTATCTTTTTTCATTTTATATTTCTGGATTTTTAAATAAAAAATCAGTGGTCCATAAGTGTGTGGAGTTATGTCTGGGTCTTTGATACAATGTAATTGATCAATATTTCTGTTTTTATGCCAACACCATGAACTTTTTATTACTAGAACTATGTAGTACAACTTGATTTCAGGTTTGGTGAAACCTCCAGGAATGCTTTTATTTTATAGGATACTTTTTACCTCTGTTTTTTTAAAATTTTTCCATATGAATATTAGTATTAATCTTTCATGTTTGTGAAGAATTGTGTCAGAATTTTGATGAGAATTGCATTGAATCTATATATTTCTTTTAGTAAGGTGGCTGTTTTTACTATGTTAATCTTATTGATCCATGAGCATGGGATGTCTTTCCATCTTCTGACATATTTTTCAATGTTCAACTTCCAAGTCTTGAAGTTTCTATCTTACCAGTCTTTTGCTTGCTTGGGTAGAATTACTCAAATGTATATATTTATTTTATTTTATTTTTTACTATTTGTGGCTTTTGTGAAGGTTTTTTTCCCCTGATTTCTTTCTCTGATCATTTGTCATGATAGGCAGGCCACTGATTTTTTAAGTCAATCTTGTATCCAGAAAATTCACTGATGGTATGTATCAATTATAGGTGTTCCCTCATAAAATTTTAGAGATTTCTTATTTAACTATCATATCATCTGCAAATAACAATACTTTGACTACTTCCTTACCAATTTGTATCTTGATCTCCTTCAGTTATTTTGTTACTCTAGCTAGTTGTTGCTACATATATATGGATAGAGTGGACAAGAGTTTGGTGTCCCTAATCTTAGTGGAATTACTTTAAGTTTGTTTCCATTTGTTTTGATGTCAGCTATAAGCTTGTTGTAAATTGCCTCTATTATATTTAAATATGTCCCTTGCGTCCCTGATCATTTCAAAGGGATTTGAATTTTGTCAAGGAACTTTCCAATATTTAAGGAGATGATCATGAGACTATTTTTCTTTCAGTTTGTTTATATTGACAGATTTTCATATGGTGAACTATGTCTGCAATTCTAGGATGAAGACCACTTTATCATGGTAGATGATGTGTTTGATATGTTCTTGGATTCGGTTTGTGAGTATTTTATTGAGTACTTTTGCATCAGTTTTAATGAGGGAAATTGGTCTGTGATTCTCTTTCATTGTTGAGACTGTGTGACTTAGGTATCAGGGTGACTCTGGCCTCAGGAAAGGAATTTAATACTGTTCTTTCTGTTTCTGCTTTAATTACATAATTTGAGAAATTTGGGTATTAGGTATTCTTTGCAAGTCTGGTAGAATTTTATGTTAAAATCATCTGGATCTGGGCTTTTTGTTTGTTAGTTTGTTTGTTTGTTTGTGAGACTTTTAATGGATGCTTGTATTTCTTTAAGGGCTATACATCTATTTAAGTTGTTTATTTTATCTGTAATTAGCTATATTAAATTGTATCTATTGAGATAATTGTTCATTTCTATTTAATTTTCCAATTTTGTGGAGTATGGGTTTTTTAAGTATGACCTAATAATTCTTTGGTTTTCCTCCATTTCTGTTATGTCCATCGTTTAATTTCTGAGTTTGTTTTAGACATTCTCTGTCTTTTGCTTATTTTGGATAAGGTTTGTCTTCCTAGTTGATTTTTTTTTCAAAGACCCAACTCTTTGTTTCATTGATTTTTTTATATTTTTTGTTTTTAATTTATTGTTTTTAGTTCGAGTTTGATTATTTCCTCCCTTTTACACTTCTTGGTTGTGTTTGATTCTTTTTGTTCAAGAGTTTTCAGGTGTTCTGTTAAGTTGCTAGCATGAGATCTTTGCAATTTCTTTATGAAAGCATTTACTGCTGTGAAATTTCCTCTAAGCACCTCTTACAATGTGGCCCATAAGTTTGGGTATGGTATGCATTAATTTTCATTAAATTCTAGGAAGTGTAGTTTCTTTATTTCTGCATTAACAAAGTATAAGTTGAATAGGGAATTGTTAATTTTAAATGACTTTGTAGGATTTCTGCTGTTTCTGTTATTGTAGATATTCAGCTTTAATCTGTGGTTGTCTGGTAGCATATAGAAGATTATTACAATATTCTTATATCTGATTAGACTTGGTTTGTGATCAAGTATGTGTTCAATTTTTGAGAAGGTACCTTGACCTGCTAAGAAGGAATATTCTATTTGTGTTTGGATGAAATGTTCTGTAGGTATTTGTTAGGTCCACTTGATCCAAAACATCTGTTAGCTCCATTATTTTTCTGTTTAATTTTTTTCTGGATGATCTGCCCATTGGTGAGAGTGGGGTATTAAAGTCTGCCACTATTTATGTGTGAGGTTCAACATATAATTAAAGCTTCAGTAATATTTTTTTAATGTGTATGTCCTTGCATTTGGGACAATGATGTTCAGAATTGAACTGTTATCTTGGTAAATTTTTCCTTTGATGAGTATGCGGTGCCCTTCACCATCTCTTTTGAACATTTTTTGTTGAAGTCTATTTTGTTAGATATAAGAATGGCTATACCAGCCTGTTTCTTAGGTCCATTTTCTTGGAAAATATTTTCCCCACACTTTACTCTGAGATAATGCCTATCTTTAACATGTTTCTTTTATGAAGCAAAAGGCTGGATCCTATTTGCTTATCCATTCTGGTTGCCTATGTCTTTTTAATTATTGGAGAATTGAGTCCATTCATATTGTGAGGTATTAATGAACAACAATTGTTAATTCTTGTTATTTGATTGTTGTTGGTTGTGGTGGTGGTGGTAGTGGGGTATGTGTGTGTGTGTATGTGTGTGTACGTGTGTGTAATTTTGTGTGTGTATGTCTGTGTGTGTTTCCATTTTGTGCATTTTTCTGGTGTGAGATTATCTATTTCCTTTGTTTTGTGGGTTTAGTTAACTTTCTTTTGTTGTTTTCCTTCTGATAACCTCTATAGGGTGTAGCTAGAGTTTTCCTGCCTGGCCCACAGTCAGGACAAATCTCTCTCACCTGCCAGTCCCACAGTGGCTCAGACCCAACCAAGAAAGCACACAAAGACTTATATTGTTTAGAAACTGTATGGCCATGGCAGGCTTCTTGTTATCTAGTTCTTATATCTTAAATTAACCCATTTCTATAAATCTATACTTTGTCATGTGACTTGTGGCTTACCATTTTCTTACATCCATCTTGCCATGGCAGCGGGTGGCCTTGTCTGTCTGCCCCAGCCTTCTCCCTCCCAGAATTCTCCTCCCTCTTGTCCTGCCTATACTTCCTGCCCAGCCACTGGCCAATCAGAATTTTATTTACACAGAGTGATATCCACAACAACAGGGATGGATTTGAGTGTATATATTGTTTAAATTTGACTTTGTTATAAAGTATCTTGATTCCTTCATCTATAGCAATTAAAAATGTTGCTGGGTATAGCAGTATGGACCTATTTCCATGATCCTTTAGAGTCTCCAGGAAATCTGTCCAATCCCTTCCAGCTTTTAAAGTCTCTAATGAAAAGTCAGGTGTAATTCTGTCAGGTCTGTCTTTATATATTACTTGGTCTTTTCCCCTGTAACTTTTAATATGCATTCTTATTCTGTATGTTTAGTGTTTTCATCATTATGTGGTGTGGGAAATTACTTTTCTGATCAAATTTATGTGGTGTTCTATAAGCTTCTTGTACCCTTATAGGCATGTGCTTTCTTAGGTTAGGAATTTTTCTTCTGTGACTTTGATAATTCTAATTTCTGTATTTTTTTGTTCTTCTATTTATATTATACTTAGGTTTGGTTTTTTCATACTTTTCCAGGTTTTTTGGATGTTTTGCGTTAGAAAATTTCTTAGATTTAATATTTGATTTGATTAATGAATCTATTTCATCTATCATGTCTTAAACATCTGAGATTTTCTCCTGCATTTCTTGTCTTCTGTTGGTGATATTTGTATCTACAGTTCCTGTTCACTTACCAAGGTTTTCCATTTCCAGAAACCCCTCAGTTTGTATTTTTTATTGCCTCTATTTTTATTTATATGTATTGAACAGTTTTCTTGGCCTGGTTGTTTTTTGTTTACCTTCTTGCCCTCTTCACATTATTTTAGAGACTTATTGATTTCCTCCAATTCTTTGTGTTTTCTTGGATTTTTTTAAGGGGTCTTGGCATATGCTCTTTAAGAATCTCTATCATATCCATAAAGTTGTTTTAAGGTAGTTTTCTTGTGCTTCAGATGCATTGGAATATTCATGTTTTTCTACAATGGGATATCTGGACTCTGGTGGTACCATATTAACTTGAATATTGGTTTTTCTAGATAGGGTTTGCCTGTGTAGTTTTGGTGCCTGACCTGGATCTTTCTCCAAAGACCAGGCTGGCCTCAAACTCAAAGAGATCTGCCTAGCTCTACCTTCTGATTGCTGGGATTAAAGGCATGTGCCACCACCAGCCAGCTCATCAATTGTATTCTTACACTGGCATTTTTGTATCAGGATTGGGTTTATTATAAATCTAGGTGCTGATTTCTGATGTTGTCTTTTTGGGTGATGTTTTATTTCATTGTTTCTGTTTCCTCTGGTCTTCTATCTTTCTGGCCTTGTTTTCTCATGGCCGGTATGACCTCTAATCCAGGAGCAAATTCCTTCCAAGTTGAGGATTGTCCTGTCTATCTTAGCCTTTGGTTCAGCATGGATTCTCTGTTTTCTAACTGTTCTGGCCTGTAGCTGAGCAATGGAAGTCTGTAGGATTGGGCATAGAGCTTGGCTATTGGGAAGTTGGTGAGATGAGAGAGCAAAGACCTTGAAGTGAGTAGTTTAATCTAGTGAGTGGGTCACTTCATCTGGTGAGTGGGTCACTAACCATTCATTCAGAGTTGTGTGTCCTGTACCTGAACAAAGGAAATTCAGAGAAGTTTGGCATGCCAGAGTTGGAGACAAGTCCATGATTCTTGGCCATTAATGGGGTTGAAGGAGTATTGTTCAAATTGCTTAAAGGGCTTTTTAATCATAAATCCCAGAGCCTGATGTTGGGGTGAAAGCAGGAATATCAAAGAAGCAGAGCAAACCATAGCTACCAGCTCTACCTCACCAACTTGTCAGCCTGAAAGAGCTTCACCTGAAGGGACTTCAGCTGAAAAAGCTTCCTCCCATGACAATGCCTTTAGCCAAAACTTTAGTTCCTGTCTCCTCACACCTTATATACCTTTCTCTGCCCAGCCATGTCATTTCCTTCCTTAACCTTCTTAGGGCTGGGAGTAAAGGTATATGATCCCAATTATTGGGATAAAAGGTATGTGCACTACTGTCTGTCTCTGTTTCTCTCCTAGACTGGGTCAATCTTATATAGTCCATGGTAGCTTTGAACTCACAGAAATCCAGATGGATCTCTGCCTCCTGAGTGCTAGGATTAAAGGTGTGTGCCACTACTGTATGGCCTATATATTTAAGCTAGTAGCTTTGATCCTCAGGCAAGCTTTATTAGGGTACACAATATATAACCACAAAGAGACATGTGGTGGAATAGGTCTTAGGGAACCAAATGTAGGTATTAAGGGAGGTGAGCAGACAAGTAGGTCACTCACCTTTCTTCTGATTGTTGTTGCCTGCACATGAGCAGCAGAAGTCTACTGAATTACAAAAATTAATTTTATAATGATGGGATGAAAATCTGGGAAAATTTTTTAAAAATATGGACCTCATTGTGAAACACAATCTTTAAATTCTCTAAGTATATATTTTTATTTTGAAACTTACCAATAGTTACATTATTTCCCCCTTTCTCTTTCCTCCCAAGAGCCCTTTTTGTGTTTCCTCCCCAATTGTTCCCAAGTTAAGAGCTTCTCTTTCTTTAAATGTAAAAACAGACACAGACACACACATACACACACACAGACACACACACACACACACTATATATATATATATATATATATATATATATATATATATATATATATATAACATGATTTGTCTATAAAATGATACTTGTATGTAATCTTTTTCAAAGTTGACCAAATGGTAGGTTAATCCCTGGAGAAGACTATTTCTTCTGTTCTCAGTATTAATTAGTTATTTGTAGCTGTCTGTCAAAGGTTGAGGCCTCATGAGATTCACTCCTCCCATGTTTACATGTCTATCAATATAACTGTTGTTTAGGTTTTATTGTGGAAGCCACATTGATGAGACTTCATGGGTGAAGCTTCTCTGATTTTTTTTATTTTTTCTTTATTATTATTTGTTTTAAATTTTATACATCAGCCATGGGTTCCCCTGTCCTCCATCTCCCGCCCCCACCCCCACCCTCCCCCCAGCCCCTCCCTTCCATTCCCATGTCCTCCAGGATAAAGGCACCCCTGGGTATTCATTTAAACCTGGTGGATTCAGTATAGGCAGGTCCTGTCACCTCCTTCCAGACTGAGCAAAATGTCCCTGTGTAAGCCCAAGGTTTCAAACAGCCAGCTCATGCACTAAGGACAGATCCTGGTCGCAAAGACTGTGTGCCTCTCAAGAAGATCAAGCTACTCAATTGTCTCACTTATCCAGAGGGCCTGATCCAGATGGGGGCTCCACAGTCTTTGGTTCATAATTCATGTGCTTCCATTCGTTTGGTTATTTGTCCCTGTGATTTTTGCAATCTTGGATTCAACAATTCACACTCTTGCAGACCCTCCTCTTTCTCAACAGTTGGGCACTTGGAGCTCCACCTGGGGCCTGGCTGAGGATCTCTGCATCCACTTCCTTCAGTTATTGGACAAGAGTTCCAGCACAACAGTTAGGGTGTTTAGACATCTGTTCCCCAGATTAGGATAGATCAGGCTTTCTCTCAACCATTGCCAGCAGTCTACAGAGGATGTATCATTGTAGATTTTTGGGGACCTCTCCAGCACTCTGCCTATTCCTGTTCTCATGTGGTCTTCATTTATCATGGTCTGTTATTCCTTGTTCTCCCTTTCTGTTCTTGATCCAGCTGGGATCTCCTGCTCCCCTAAGCTTTCTTTCCCTCAAAACTAGCCCTTCATTTCTGCCACTCTCATCCAGGATGTTCATGTAGATCTCATCCATTTCTCTGTCTTTGGGTGATCCTTGGGTCTTTCCTAGGGTCCCATTTTCTAGGTAGCCTCCCTGGAGTTGTGGAGCAGTCTAGTAATCTTTGTTTTACATCTAGTATCCTCCTATGAGTGAGTACATACCATGTTTGTCCTTCTGAGTCTGGGTTACCTCACTCAGGATGATTTTTTCCAGATCCATCCATTTGCCTGGAAACCTCATGATGTCATTGTTTTTCTCTGCTGAGTATTGCTCCATTGTGTATATGTACCATATTTTCTTTATCCATTCTTCATTTGAAGGGCATCTAGGTTGTTTCCAGGTTATGGCTATTACAAACAAAGCTGATACGAACATAGCTGAGCAAATGCCCTTTGTGGTATGATTGAGCATTCCTTGGCTATATGCCCAAGAGTGATATAGCTGGGTCTTGGGGGAGATGGATTCCCTATTTTCTAAGGAAGCGCCATATTGATTTCCAAAGTGGCTATACAAGCTTGCATTCCAACCAGCAGTGGAGGAGAGTTCCCCTTGCTCTACATCCTCTCCAGCATAAGCTGTCTTCTGTGCTTTTGATCTTAGCCATTCTGACAGGTGTAAGGTGGTATCTCAGAGTGATTTTGATTTCCATTTCCCGGATAGTTAGGGATGTTGAGCAATTCCTTAAATGTCTTTCAGCCATTTGAATTTCCTCTGTGGAGAATTCTCTGTTTAGTTCTATAGCCCATTTCTTAATTGGACTGTTGGGCATTTTGATGTCTAATTTCTTGAGTTCTTTATATATTCTGGATATCAGCCCACTGTCAGATGTGGGGTTGGTGAAGACCTTTTCCCATTCTGTAGGCTGTTGCTTTGTCTTGTTGGCCGTATCTTTTGTTCTACAAAAGCTTCTCAGTTTCAACAGGTCCCATTGATTGATTGTTTCTCTCAGTGTCTGTGTTACTGGTATTATGTTTAGAAAGTGATCTCTGGTGCCAATGTGTTCAAGAGTACTTCTTACTTTCTCTACTATCAGGTTCAGAGTAGCTGGATTTATGTTGAGGTGGTTGATCCACTTAGATTTAAGTTTTGGGCATGGTGACAGATTTGCAGCCTTCTACACATTTACATCCAGTTATGCCAGCACCATTTGTTGAAGATGCTTTATTTTTTCCATTGTTCATTTTTGGCTTCTTTGTCAAAAATTATATGTTCATAGGTGTGCGGGTTAATGTCAGAGTCTTCAATTCGATTCCGTTGGTCCACATGTCAGTTTTTATGCCAGTACCAAGCTGTTTTTATTACTGTAGCTCTATAGTAGAGCTTGAGATTGGGGATTGTGATGCCTCCAGAGGTTGTTTTATTGTACAGGGTTGTTTTGGCTATCCTGGGTTTTTTGTTTTTCCATATGAAGTTGGGTATTATTCTGTGCAGATCTGTGAAGACTTGTGTTGGTAATTTGATGGGAATTACATTGAATCTGTAGATAGCTTTTGGTATGATCGCCATTTTTACTATGTTAATCCTGCCTATCCATGAGCTTGGGAGATCTTCCCATTTTCTGACATCTTCTTTAATTTCTTTTTTCAGGGACTTAAAGTTCTTATCATATAGGTCCTTCACATGCTTAGTTAGAGTAACCCCAAGGTATTTTATATCATTTGTGGCTATTGTAAAAGGTGATGTATTTCTTATTTCCTTCTCAGTCTTTTTGTCTACTGTATATAGGAGGGCTACTGATTTTTTGAGTTTATCTTGTATCCTGCAAAGTTGCTGAAGGTTTTTATTACCTGTATCAGTTCCTTGGTTGAATTTTTGGGATCAATCATGTATAGTAACATGTCATCTGCAAATAGGGAGAGCTTGGCTTCTACCTTTCCAATTTGTATCCCCTTAATCTCTTTATGTTATCTTACAGCTCTGGCTAGAACTTCAATTACTATATTGAATAAGTATGGGGAGAGGGGACATCCTTGCCTTGTTCCTCATTTTAGTGGTATTGTTTTGAGTTTCTCTCCATTTAATTTTATGTTGGCTGTTGGCTTGTTGTAGATTGCCTTTATTATGTATAGGTATGTTCCATGTGTTCCTGATCGCTCCAAGACCTTTATCGTGAAGGGGTGTTGGATTTTGTCAAATGACTTTTCTGCATCTAGTGAGATGATCATGTGTTTTTTTTTTTTCTTTCAGTGTGTTTATATGGTGTATTACATTGATGGACTTTTGTATGTTGAACCACACTTGCATCCCTGGGATGAAGCCTACATGATCATGGTAGATAATTGTTTTGATGTGTTATTGGATTCTGTTTGCCAGAATTTTATTGAGTGTTTTTGCATTAATGTTCATGAGGGAGATCGGTCTGTAGTTTTATTTCTTTGTTGCATCTTAGTTTGGTTTAGGAATCAGGGTAATTGTAGCCTCATAGAAGAAGTTTGGTAATATACCTTCTGCTTCTATTGTGTCGAACAATTTAAAGAGTATTGGTATTAAGTCTTCTTTGAAGATCTGGTAGAATTCTGCAGTGAAACCATCAGGTCTATGGCTTTTTTTGGTTGGGAGACTTTTAATGACTGGTTCTATTTCCTTAGGGGTTATTGGATTATTTAAATGGATTATCTGGTCTTGATTTAACTTAGGTATGTGGTACCTATCCAGAAAATTATCCATTTCTTTTAGACTTTCCAGTTTTGTAGAGTAGAGGTTTTTGAAGTATGACCTGGTAATTCTCTGGATTTCCTCATTGTCTGTTGTGATGTCCCCCTTTTCATTTCTGATTTTGTTAATTTGGATGCTCTCTCTCTGTCTTTTGGTTAGTTTGGATAAGGGCTTGTCTATCTTGTTGATCTTCTCAAAGAACCAACTCTTTGTTTCATTAATCCTTTGTATTATTCTCTTTATTTCTATTTTATTGATTTCAGCTCTCAATTTGATAATTTCCTGGCATCTGTTCCTCCTGGGAGACTTTGTTTCTTCCAGTTCAAGGGCTTTCAGGTGTGATGTCAAGTCACCAGTGTGAGCTTTCTCCAACTTCTTTATGTGGGCATTCAGTGCTATGAATTTCCCTATTAGCACTGCTTTCATAGTATCCCATAAGTTTGGGTATGTGGTGTATTCATTTTCATTGATCTCTAGGAAGTCTTTAATTTCTTTCTTTATTTCTTCCTTAACCCATTGGTGATTCAGTTGAGCATTATTCAGTTTCTTTGAGATAGCGGGATTTCTGTAGTTTTTTATGTTGTTCAAATCTAACTTTAAACCATTGTGGTCTGATGGAACACAGGAGGTTATTGCAATTGTTTTGTGTCAGTTGAGATTTGCTTTGTGGCCAAGTATGTGTTGGATTTTAAAGAAGGTTCAATGAGGTGCTGAGAAGAAGGTATATTCTTTTTTGTTTGGGTGGAATGTGCTTTAGATATTGATTAAGTCCATTTGAGCCATATCATCAGTTAAGTCTATTATGTCTCTGTTATGTTTCAATTTGGCCAATCTGTCCGGAGGTGAAAGTGGTGTGTTGAAGTCTCCTACTATTAATGTGTGGGGTTTTATATGTGATTTAAGCTTTCGTAATGTTTCTTTTACATATGTGGGTGCCCTTGTTTTGGGGGCATAAATGTTCAGAACTGAGACTTCATCTTGGTGGATCTTTCCTGCGATGAGTATGTAATGTCCTTCACCATCTCTTTTGATTGACTTTAGTTTGAAGTCCATTTTGCTGGATATTAGGATGGCTACACCAGCTTGCTTCTTAAGACCACTTCATTGGAAAGTCTTTCCCCAGCCTTTTATTCTTAGGAGGTGTCTGTTTTTGAATTTGAGGTGTATTTCTTGTATGCAGCAGAAAGATGGGTCCCGTTTTTGTATCCATTCTGTTAGTCTGTGTCTTTTTATAAGTGAATTAAGTCCATTGATATTAAGGGATATTAAATGACCAGTGATTGTTCTTTCCTGTTGTTATTTTTATTTTTTGTGGTAGTGTGTGTGTACTTCTCTTCTTTGGGGTTTACTGCTGTGGTGTTATCTATTGCCTGTGTTTTCATGGGTGTATCTGCCTTCCTTAGGTTGGAATTTTCCTTCTAGTGCTCTCTGTAGGGCTGGGTTTGTGGATAAGTATTGTTTAAATCTTGTTTTGTCTTGGAAGGTCTTGTTCACTCCATCTATGATGATTAAAAGTTTTGCTGGGTATATTAGTCTAGGCTGACATCCATGGACTCTCAGTGTCTGCATTATATCTGTCCAGGTCCTTCTGGCTTTCAATGTCTCCATCAAGAAGTCATTTGTTATTCTGATTGGTTTGCCTTTATAAGTCACTTGGCCCTTTTTCTTTGCTGCCCTTAATATTCTTTCTTTATTCTGTATGTTTAGTTGTTTAATTATTATGTGGCGAGGGGACTTTTTGGGGGGTCTTGTCTGTTTGGTGTTCTATAGGCTTTTTGTATCTTCATAGGCATTTCCTTCTTTAAGTTGTGAAAGTTTTCTTATATGATCTTGTGCCTTTGAGTTGGTATTCTTCTCCTTCCTCTATCCCTAATATTTGTAGGTTTGATCTTTCATGGTGTCCCAAATTTCTTAGACATTTTGGGTCATGACTTTGTTGGTTTTAGTGTTTTCTTTGACTGATGAATCTTTTTCTTCTACCGTATCTTCAGCACCAGAGATCCTCTCTTCCATCTCTTACATTCTGTTGGTTATACTTGCCTCTGAATTTCCTGTGTGTTTACTAAGATTTTCTATTTCCAACATTCCTTCTGCTAGTGTATTCTTCATTTTTTCTATTTCCCTCTTCAGATCTTTGATTGTCTCCCTTGATTTTTCATGATTTTCATTCAAGGATTTATTGTTTTCTTCTGCTTTAATTGTCCTTTCCTCTAGTTTTTTAATAGTGTTCTTCCCAATTTTTCTTTGTCTGTTCTTCTACTTTACTTTTGATTTCTTCTTTATAAGGCTCTAGACTCTTTATGATGTTACTTATAAGGTTGTTTTCTTCTTCTTCTTCCATTCCGTGGTGTTAAGGTCTATCTGTTGGAGAAGGGCTAGGTTCTGGTGATGCTGTATTGCTCTTTATTTTGTTGTATATACTTCTGCCTTGACATCCACCCATCTCCTCTTGTGTTCGTTCTTGGTCTTATCAGTGTACTTGGTCCAGAGAGAGATGACTGATTTAGGGAGCCTCTCTCTGGTACAGATGGAAGCTCTGGGCCAGATGGGAGCACTGGTCCAGATGAGAGTGCTGGCCAAATAGGAGCTGGGGGGGCTGGACTCTGAGTCTCGGGAAGTCCCTGGGGTCTCCTTATTTTGTCCAGATGGGATCTCCTCTTGTCCAGATGGGAGTTACTCTGGTCTCTGGTCCAGATGGGAGTTCCAGGGCATGATGGAAGCTTGGAGCTGGTCTCTGATTCTCAGGAAGTGGCTGGGGTCTCCAGGAGATGGGTGTGGGGGCAGGGTGTGGAGACTGCAGTTTCTCCCTGCAGTCTTGGAAAAGGGGAGCCCTCATGCAGAGCCTGCCTATTTGCAGGAAACTGGGGTAAAGTTGGTCAGGTCCTCCCGGGAAGGCCTGTGTCCAGTGCTGGGACCCAGGTGCAGTTGCCTCTCTGACTATAACCCAGGTACTCACCTCTCATCCAGATGGGAGTTCCTTCTCTGATATTTTTAGGAGATGTACTATCACAGAAATCTTCCCATTCCTCTGGCTCATATAATCTTCTCAACGTTTTTTGCACTATGATTTTTGAAGCTGAGATGCAGTTATGTTGTAGGTGTATCAGATGAGACCAGGCAACACATGGCCTCTTGTTCTCAACATTTTTGTTTGTCATACTTCTCTCTAATGGACTCCATCTTTTGCAAAGCACATTTCTCTGATGATGTGAAAGACCCATGTTTATCTTTAGTTATAAGAATAAAAATTTGCCATGTGGTTAGTAGTCATGCTGGTTTAATAACATGATAGTACCAGATTCTCCTCTATGACCCATGACCTCACTATTTATGAGTAGTTGCCTCAGTGTCAAGAACCAGAAATGAATTTTGTCTACAAAACAATAATATTTCCAAATTCTTTTATGCAGCCATTATCAACCTGAAACCAAGGCCAGACAAAATGTATTTTGGCACACACATGGTCTCTTAAGGATTCTACAGCCAATTAGCTCGTGGTAAATTGGCAAAGCCATTACTCATATGGGCCAGGATGAAAAGGATTGGCAAAACCTCCCTTTGGATTCTGAAAGTTCATGAAAGTTCTGACAAGTAGGCTTCCTCAGCTCAGATATTAACAGTCTGTGACTTCTCACATACAGACACCTGCTCTGGAGAAAAGTCACATTTTGCCATGGGTTGTACTTAGCAAATATGATGAAGTTCCAGGTTGCAGTGGTAGCTGTATAAGAGAATATCACCCCATCTAAAATTTATTGTAAGTGTGTCTGTGAGTCTCTCCTTTCTTCATACCATTACCCACTTAGCCAGGGTTCTAGGACACAAGCTGCATGAAACCTGACAAAGGGCTCAGAGCACAAGCCAGCTCCTCACCAGGCTTCAAATAAGAGCAAAATAAAACTCCCAGCTTGTTGGTCTTTCAGGAATTTGGTCCCCAGCTTTAGAAAATTAACTTACACAGATTTAATATACCAACATTACTAAGAAGTATAAAGCAGGAAATTTTAGATGTGTTAGACATATTTACAAGTGTTTATGAACATAGGGTATGCTGCACATAACAAAAGTAGTCTTATGCTATACATTAAATATCCATCAACAAACTTCAATTATTGATGAACAGTGTAAAAATAAACTTTATTTTAAAACTGTGCATAGGAGCATGGGAGAAGGGAGTATGAAATGGACATCCCTTTTGGTGGTTAGCATTTACAGCCTCTTACTCTTAGCACTCTGAGTGGTTATTCATCTCTCAATTGATACCCATTTTCAAAAACAAGATTTTGGATGAAGGTTTAGAGCTATCCAAGTGTATGGTTATAAATGTAATACTGAGAAAACAATTTGACAACATAATAAAAAAAACAAAGAACAATAGCAGGTTCTAAGTTATGGTTATGATGGTCTTTTATCCAAGATGACAGTGTCAGGCATGAAATTCACTTTTGTAAAATAGGTCTAAAATCTGTTCAAGAAACATATAGCCTTTCTATATGTGCATGAATGGGCACATCTTGCTTGGAAGGTCAGTATTAAAGTATGAAGGATACAGCAAGAGGTAAGAGCAATGATGTTATTTCCCCTGTAAATCTACATAGTATCTTCTGGCAATATCAACATTATCCAGCAGAGATGCTTCCTAATCAGTGTTCAAGATGTTGAGAGAACCTCTGATTTTGGATATTCAGGGAGAAAATACTGATCAGAGTTGGTATCTTTGAGGAATCTGTCAGATGGATTTGCTGAATTTCACACTAAAATAGTATTTGAGTACCTGCTTTGTCAGCCTGAAAATATCCAGCCATAGATGTTGTGATCTGTCTGAGGCTGGGATGACACTGTTGACTCTGGTTTTTGTTGCATCATAAACACTGGGCACTCACTGGGGCTCCTCTTGGATATCCCACTGTTGTCCAGTATCATGGGATTCTTGCAACTTTGTGTCTTCATGACTGGCCCCTTCACATGCTCCAATGGGTCATAGGTGTGGTGGATGATGGGATGTACAACACATAGTCCTGGATTGTTGCTGGATTGATTATCCCACTAGCTCTCCTTCATCCCCAACTCCAGGATTAGCTCTCCAGTACCAATCTGGATGTTTCACCAGTGCTATATAGTAAATAGGAAGGATCAGGTCCTGTTCTAAGTGCCTGCTCACCTACATATACACTACCAGGGGCTAGCTCTACTATGTTGTAGGTATAGGGGCCACTTTGTCCAGTGCTATATCTGATGAGAGGCAGGGCCAGCTCTCTTGTTCTCATAACCTCAGAGATTGCACTCCCAACTGCCACAGCCCTAGAAAGGTGTGTGTGCAGATTCTGTCCTTTTCCCATAGCACCATATAACAGATTAGGGGAAGGAAATTATCTCTCATAATTACATTCTTGAGCCAGGCTCACCTGCATCACTGCCAGGAGGGTCACCTCTACTATATTGCCCAGACAAGATTCAGTACCCATTCTTTCTAGTGCTACAGCTAGTGATATACTGGGTCAGCTCATCAGTTCTCATGATCTCAGAGCCAGCTCTCCTATCAACCACAGATAGTAGGGCATGGGGTGGGAAGATATCACTCCCCGCTCACACCATTATATGGCAGATGAAGGTTGGGACAAAATATCCCATTCTCACATTCTTGGGGATGGATCAGCTCGTCCCCTTATCAACAGAATCATCTCTACTCTGTTACCTTGAACAGGTACAGTGTTTTCTTTCCCTAGTGCTGTAGTTTTTGAGGGTTGTGGTCACCTCTCCTGCCCAACAGAGGTAATGAAGTGTGAGAGAGAGGGCATCTTTTTCTTGCCCATGCCACCATATAGAAGACAAGGGGGCAGGACCAGCCCTCCCTCTTTCAAACACTCAGGGCTGACATACCAAAGTGCCTGCCAACAGGATCAGACAAGTCATGCTGCTCAGTCAAGGTACAAAGCCTGCTTTCCCAAGTGCTTTAGCCTTGGAGGGGTAGGACCAGTTCTCCCTACTGTTGCAGCCAGAGGAGTGTGGGTCTAACTCTGTGAAGCCCTATTTTCTTGGCCTTCACTAAAACAGGCATCACAGACATCAACACAGTCCATGGCTACTACAGGGCCATGGGCCCAGACATGGGCCTTGGCTGTAGCTCAGACCCAGACAACAATATATCCCCAGGTGGCAAACAAGCCACCTACCTCAACTCACTGCATTCAGCTCATCAAATCTGCCTCTCTCCACAGGACATAAACCTTTCTCTCTCTCTCTCTCTTCTCTCTCTCTCTCTCTCTCTCTCTCTCTCTCTCTCTCTCTCTCATACCACAACATCTATTTGCTCAGCATAAAATATCCTATCCACTTGGCACATTGTAGTACCCCCAGACCAGAATGTGGATCTTTGTCTCCCATGTAGTCTTATTAGCAATGGGCAGGATCCTTTTTTCTTCTCTGTGCCTGAGACAGAGAATCCTGGACCATAATGTGGATATTTTGTGGACTCTTTATTCAATGAAATGTTTTTAAAAAGAGGAAAAAAATATTTTCTGGTTTCTAATATCTTAATCATGTAGTTTCTGTCTTTGAGTCCATCTATATGATTCATTACATTTACTGATGACTGTATGTGAAAACATCCCTGAATCTTTGGAAAGATTGACATTCTGTTTCATTTCTAAACTAAGATCAGTTTATTGTAATTAAGTCAAAATTAAAAGCATTAAAGAACTGCAACGAAATAGTCAATTAGAAGAACATATGCCAAGGAGTCCCAAATTAAGTACATTTAACAGAACTAGGGTGGAGTTAAAATAGATATGCTGAAGCATGTGATTTAATTATTTCTGTCCTCAAGTACTAGTCCATTTTACATATGAACACAAACTTATGTAACATTTTATCTGTTTATGGATATGTAGATCCCTAAAATTTTCTTATCTAATACATAGTAAATATTTCTATTTCTACTTAATAGAGCAGTAGTGAACATGGATGTGCAAATATCTCTAAGGTATGATATGGAGTTCTCTGGGTATATACCCATAACTGGAACAGCAGAGTCAATAGTTGTTTGATTTTGATTTTTTAGAAACCACAAAACTGATGTTCATAATGTTTTTATTAATGTCTCCCAAAAGTTTTTGATGAAGCCCAAAGCATTACTGTGATGCCAAATCATATAAAGACAGAATAATAAGAAAGAAAATTTGTAGATCAGTGTCACTGATGATATAACAATTCTCAATAAAATACTGGCAAACAAAATTCAAGATCATGTCAAAACCATCATTCAGTTTGAATTTATTTCTATATGAGGTGAAAGATAATAATATGATTTTTTGGTATTGTTGAAAGCTAAATAGTTGTGATGGGACCAGAACCCCTTGAAGAACCAATTCATGGTCAGTTATGGCTTCAGTTTTCCTTGCTGTTACAAAGTAGTAAATAGTGATGTCTGTGAAATCATCAAGCATCCAAGATACCCTGACATGAAGAAAGCAATAAGAAGTGGAGATTTACTGACAGGATTTTTTGCTGGCTCCTTTAAACATCAATAGGCAATGGGAAGACTCTCCCTGCTGCAAGTTGATGAGCATCATGGACCTTAGAAACTGTGATCATCTCATCCAACTTACTGATTCACCCAGATTACAAAATCACTATACTCATTTTAGTTAATCTTAGAAAGATTAGATATTACCCACTTAACTCTCTGTATCAAAGATTTGAGGGTGATGGGCAACTAAACAACCAGTTACAAAGCAAGACATATCATATAAATACTTACAACAAGATTAAGAGTTCTTATTCCTCATCAATACAAAACTGAATCAGGTCAGAATAGAATAATGACTCATAAGAACAACGGGTCCAAAAGATGGAAAACACAGAGAGGTGAATCTATTTATATTTATAAGCCACCAATTTTGATTATGCAGAACAGTAATGCAGCCTTGTAAAATGGAGGAGAGGGTGTAAAAAACAGAATGATAGTCAGAAAGGCCAGGATGTTCTGGGTGTCTCTGGACTCAGGAGCGGTTCTGCTGGAACCATGAGTGCTGTGGATATGTTGGACACACTACTTGAGTTTGTTCAGAATGATAATCATGGAACCACTGGACCAGGTGATAATTATGGAAAAGATTATTTCAGGACACACAAGCAATGCTGCATAGAGTGAGCCACTGACTTCATCTCTCCCTACAACTGAGCAGTATCCAAAGTCATGTTTTCCTGTCTCATTTTTGCTATTTATTTGTATAAATGGGTACATAAAGAAGATGAAATTTATCAACATGCACAAGACCCAGAGGAGGGCAATGGCACAGCCAATGAACTTTCCACCTTTAACTTTATGATCTCTCCAACAGGATTCCCTGGGACTGATGGTCATGGCTTGGAGAACACTCAAGAGACAGGTGGTACCAGTTGACACACACTGGCCAAATGTCTGAATGTATATTAGGATCTTGCATGCAAAATCATTCAAGAACTCCTTCAGCCCAAAAGCTCTCATTGTGTGGGACACTCCTGAAGATAGAATGATCATGGTGTTTGCTGCCATTTGGTACATGATAATCAAATATGTGGGCCTTAATGTGCATTCTCTATAGTAAAGGACTAGATAGTACAAAATAAGAGAGAAATTTCCCAGAATTCCAGTTGTAGTTTGTGATAAGAGAATGATTCTTATTGCCAGATTCCAGAAGTCCATTGTGCACAATTTCTTTTAGAATATGGCCCTGCTAATTCTCAGTATAATTAATGACAAATATTTGTAGCCTGGGATGGAGGAAGTAGCCTTTATTCCATGCAACAACTCAGAGACTAAAGCAATGGGTCCTTTAATCTCAGGAGAGCAAGGCTATCTCTGACTACTTAAAGAGACCTCATCCCAAATTTTTGATAGGAGTAGTTACTTCCCATGTATGTTACTCTGGGATTGCATAATACCTCAGAATATACAAAATGATGGGAGGAGATCCATTAAGTTTCCGAGAAAATGGTCATGCAGGACAATATGGTGTTCAACTGCGAGGAACAATAAAATGTAACAGCCCATACACACAAACATAATGCAAGCCTTAAGAAGATATTGAGATTTGCTAGTCATGTTTTAATAGAAAACAACTTTAATAATGATCACAAGCATTAAATATTTCAATTCTTATTGTATACCTCACCTAGAATCAAAAGAAAATTATTGAGAACTTTATAATACCACTAAGAATAGATGTATGGTCTTGTGAGCAGGTAAAGTTTCCTCCGTCTTATCATGGGTGGAACCATCTTTGTGTTAACCTGAAACTAAACTCCCTTTCTACCCTCTCTGTAAAATAGCCATTGTAATGTACCCAAACCTGTTGTAGAACCTGTGGGTTCAAAATAGGCAAGTTATTGCCCTGCTTCTAGCTTCTATTAATCTTCTTGCTTGCATTACTTCCTCCTTCCAACTGTCAAACAAGATATAGATTTCTGACATTTTTCCCACAACAGAACCTTGTAAATGCATTTCAGGCTGCTCTGTGAGAAATACTTCTCTCCATGTAGTCACCAAGCCCACACTTAGTACTGACTCTCAATTTTGGCTGTGGTCATGCAGAGTGGTCTTTAGGTCTTTAGTCTGTATCAGTCATACCTAAAAAATGATTAAAATCACATGATGCAATAGAATGATGGTTCTTGAAACAACTTACATCACATTAAGTTAAGAAATAGCTTTATAAATACCATACCACTTAAATTCACACACACACACACACACACACACACACACACACACACACACACAAGTATATACTCATGACAGTGCTATAACAGATAAGGAAATATCTGGTAAGATGAAATCTTACAAAATACACAAAAGAATGAAAATAGGCACAATATGCCAGCAAAAAATGCAAGGAGAAGGACAAGATCTGATGAATGATAACTGGGGAAAATCTTTAATGTCTATTGAAAATGTGTCTGACATAATCATGTACAACTCATTAGTCTAGTGTTGAAATGGTAGGAAAGAGAACAGTGTATTAGAATATCCATCAGTACAGTTCAGTGGGAGGAAACTCTCAGGACACTATATTTTATTCCTGTAGGAGTATACATGTGAAATCATTTTAAGTAGGGTGAGATTCCCTTGAAGAAGTAGGCAGAAGCAGCTGTGAATAAGTACCAGGATGAACAAAGCAGCCCTAGGAAGGACACAGTTACTCCACATACTTATCAGCCATGTGAGATGGTCAGTTGAATAATCAAGTACATGTAGAATTGGCAGTGAATCTTGGAATCTGAAGAAGTTAAAACAATATGAGTCAATAAGCTGAGACCATTGGAACTACCAGATACTAGAGGTCTCCCCTTATCCATGCACTGTAGAACACACTAGGAAATGGCTACAGAAAAAAAGAAAGTGTTCTATTAGTGAGTTAATACATGGCCAGGAATCACAAGCATACACTCTGCCTCAGTATGATTTCATTCTTGTAGTTGTTTAGAAATGTATGTTTATGTGGGATGAATTGCAGAGCCTAGAAAACTAGAAAAGAGTCCAAAATATGGTTAAAAG
Organism: Onychomys torridus; assembly: GCF_903995425.1. Lineage (NCBI taxonomy): Eukaryota > Metazoa > Chordata > Mammalia > Rodentia > Cricetidae > Onychomys > Onychomys torridus. The sequence continues at coordinate 5,711,353 of NC_050443.1, forward strand.
GAGCCTCTGTAAGAGGATGGTGAAGGTAAGAAAACATATATGGTATGAATGAAGATGGAAAAATAATGACTGTAAAACAGCTATGCTAGAATAAAAGCAGGAGATGGGGAGAAGAAGATTCGGGTCAAGCCAAACAGTAAATATTAAAAAGTCATAAATAAGTCAGCAACTTTTAAGTTAATTAAATACAAAACAAAAATAAAAATTAACAAAAAGTGAAAGAAAAAGGATTCATAAAACAAACTTGGACATGATTACAGATGAACCAAGAAATCCATAGCCTAGCATTATCTGTGAATGTCAATATAGCATTGTGGAAAACTAGTTAGGTCTGCTTAGTTCAAGAAAATACAAAGGTGCATGACAATAACCCTGTCCTCAGAATAACACATCTTAGTTAATGTTTCTATCACTATAAAGAGACATGATGAAAAGAATTAATTGTGGCTGGCTTACAGTTTCAGAAATTTAGTCCATTTTCTACATGGCAGCATGTAGGGAGATATGGTGTTGGAGAGGTAACTCAGAGTTCTACACCTTGATTCCCAGGCAACAGGAAGTGAACTTAATCTTACACTGGGCATAGCTGGAGCACATGAGACCTCAAGGCCAACAGAAACAGTCATACACTTCCTCCAACCAGGCCAACCCCACTCTAAGAAGGTCACACCTACTAGTAATACCATTTACTATAAGCCAATTATTAAAACACATAAGTCTTTAGGCACCGTACTTATTCAAATAATCACATTTCAATCCCTAGCCCCCAAAGCCTTGTTGCCATGACAATTCAAAATGCATTCTGTTTAATTTCATATTCGATCACAGTCTCAACAACATTTAAAAGTCCAGTTTTCAAAATCTCTTCTGAGATTCATATAATCTATTAAATGTAACTTAGTTTATAACAAAATCAAAATTTCAAAAAAACCCCACATACTTCCAACATACAATGGCACAGGATATATTTACTCTTCAAAAGTGGAGGAAAGGCAGGATAGTGAGGAAATACTGGATCAACGAAAGACCAAAAACCAGCTGTTTGAAGTCCAAGCTCTTCATCTCCATGTCTGATGTTAAAGTGTTCTTCAGATCTCCAAGTCTTTTCAACTTTATTGATTGCAAAGCAGTTCTCCCTCTTGGGCTGGTTCTACTCTCTGTTAGCATTTCTCCACTCTGAGTATCCGATAATTCTGGCATCTCCAACATCTTGACATCTCCAAGACAAAGTAGGCTTCAACTTCACAGTTTCACACAGTGGCCTAACTAGGTTTCAATGCAGGAGCCTCCCTGAAATTTTCCTGCCCTCAGTGGCTTCCCTTGATCTTAGTGGGAGACTACATTATCTATTTCTTTAGTCATTGACCTTAATGCCAGTGCTATATAGCCAAAGCTGCCAAGTTCTTCTGTTTTCTGGGCTGAAACATACCCCCTTTTCAACTACATCTTTACCAGCCTACTGTTTTCCACAGTGTCCTCAGCAGAAGCTTGACTGTCTTGTTACTTTCTTTGTTGATCATGCTGTCATTGAACTCAAATATCTTTAGATTACATCTTCATCAGATCTGTTATTGATGGTTTCCTTAACTGCATAAGGCAAGTTTTTCTGGAATTTACTCTTAGACCAGTCTAACCTCATACTCAGAGATCCACCTGCCTTTTCCTCCACTTCTGCAGTGCTGGGATTAAAGGCATGCAACACCATACATAGCTCTAAGCTTTCTTTTACATTCTTTTCACAAGTTGGAAATTTAATATGGTGGGATCTTGCTCTAGGCTCACCATTCTCTTTATTCCATTCCTTAATACATTTATCTCCTTGAACACAAAACTGAGGCTCCATTCCACTTTCTGCTGCTACCTTTATCCTCAAATTGTACATACACACACACACACACACACACACACACACACACACACACACACACACACACTAATAGATAGATAGATAGATACTATTAATCAGTTTGATCCTCTCTCTTCATTATAATTCTGAATAAGAGCAAACACTAGTAATCACATACTAGAGTCAATAATAGGCAAAAGGTAATTAATCCAGAACTCATCACAATTCAAATCACCCTAAGCACCACTGTCTTCGGTGTTCTCACAAGAATGGCCAATTAAACACACAACTGTCTTTCTAATTCATAGTCATAAAGTCCAAATTCCTCCAAATGAAAGCATAGTCCAGCATAATACAGCAATACTTCAGTCCCTGATACCAGTTTTGGTGTTTTGGGGCTTCTCTTGCTATAAGATACAATGACCATGATGACCCTAACAAAGAAGAAAAAAAATTTAATTGGGGATGGCTTAAAGTTTTAGAGGTTTAGTCCATTATCTTCTTGGTGGGAATCATGGTACAGTGCAGGTAGACATGGGTCTGGAGAGGTAGTTGAGAGTTCTACTTCTTGATCCATGGGCTACATGAAATAAAATGAGTCCCACCACATGGGGTTGAGGTATTGCACCCTATGAGACCAGCTCGCAGGCCTGCTAGAGGGTTATAAAAAGAATGCTTTCAGAGTAGCAGAGCTTAGCAATCATTCTTATTTATTTACGTAAATAATACTCACACATGTAGTAATGATCATTCTCTTTATTTCTCTCAAGCTTCTCCTCCCTTCCTTGTTCTACATAACCATGTACATCTAATGGAAGACAATACAAAAAGTTACATTTGAAGAGAGTGAGAAACCACTGCTCAAGCTGCTGAGGAACTTGTGCAGGGACTTGAGTCTTTATTAATCAGACTTTAGCAAGCAAGGAACTAACATCAAATTTACTTTGTGCCTGACCTTGGTTCTATATTTAGGTGCATGAGAATTTGTCCTTGTGAAGGTTTATCTTAAAAATTCATTTGCAGTGGCAGCTAGTCTACTTTGAATTTGCTCTGAGCATTCAAATAAGATAATTGTATGTAACTGTCTAGAATTGGGGAGACGTTGCCTTTCTCCAATGTTAGCCTAAGCTAATGATAAAAAAACAGGGCCCAAGTATCTTACTGTCCTCATAGCATAAGAGATCTTGTTATGAAGCATATTCTAATATATTTTCTATCAATCAAAATTGTACAGTTTAATGATAAATCATCTTTAGACAGTCCACAGAATAAATGCTCACAAGATTGAGATGTAATCATGAGATTACATGCACACACTGCCTAAAAATGCACAGTAATTGGGAGACTCAATGGCTGTTTTGGAGTATGTGAAATTACAGGAAGAAATAATCAGTTTTCAGAGTTTCTGCTTCCATAAGTCTTGCTTAAAATGGAGTTCCTCCAGAATTGTTCATCTGGTGGCTTAACATCTGAACTTTAATTGCCATCTGCTGCTCCTTTCATGAAGTCATTCCTACCAGCAGCTGTCAGCAATGTAGCTTGAGTATATGATACCTCAAAGCCCACCTCCACAATGAACCACTTCTTCAATGTCACATCTCTAATTGTGCCACTACCTATAGTCCAAGCATTCAAACACTTGAGTTGAAGAGGGCCATACCTATTAAAACCAGAACAATATAAAGAAATTTATTTTTGTCATTGAAGAAATTTGAAGTTTATAATCCAGTAGCAGTCTTGTAAGCATCAAGCTATATATGAACCACACATGCTCAGTAACTGCCCTTGATCAATTGTCAACATACACATGATAGAATTCTACCGACCTGTAGAGTCTTGTAAATCTTACACTATTGATTATAGCTATGTCTACTAGGTTCCAGGTGATGTTTCACTTGTGAAAATCAAGATTTAGAAAAGGAAGACTGTAGAGATTTTAATGAAATAAAGTTCTATGTTTGTTTGATATGATAGAAAAATATCCCATCTCCCAATTTGTTTTCACAAGTATGAGATAGACTTTGTATTTATGATGACACCAGAAATATGCATGATTGCTATTTCAGAGAGAAAGTATTAATTACAGAGGAATTACTGACATTTACTCTGTACAATATGCAGCAAGAAATACAAATATATGATTAACAAATAATAACATGAGAAGTAAATTAATTTACTAAAACAATACATACACTTAAAATTCTGTGTACATTTGCAGATTTTGTTATTGTTGTTGTTTTGAAGTCATGGTGTGATTATGTAGCATTGGCTGTCCTGAATCTCACTATGTAGACCATGTGGGCCTAAAGCTCAGAGATGTGCCTACTGCTGCATCTCAAGTTCTAATATTAAAAGTATGTACTACCACAACTGGCTTATTTGAAAATTCTTACATCGACTTACCTCTAGTAATTAAAATTGTGATGCAGTCAAAGAGAGGTGATGCATGATTGATAATAAAGAATAATCATAATATTGTGAAACCTTAAATATTGCCCAATGAGATATAGCACTAGTGCGGATAAAAATGCAGGTGAGTGGTTGAGCCCTGGCCTGCAAGTACAGGCTCTGTGTTACACTAACAAAAACAATAAACACCAAGGGAAGAATGGTATCAGGTTCTGAATAAGAGTAGGATAAGACCAATCCAGAAGAGAAAACTCAGAATACATATGGTCCTGGTTGTAACTGCCCAATATTTATTCTGTATCTTCCATCCTGTGTTATCTTTCTGAGAGATAGAGAGAAGGAGAGAGACAGAGACAGAGACAGGGAGATTTCGAACAAATCATCTAGCCAAAAGCCATTCAATAGCACCTCAGTTACTGCCTCTGTAACCAGGTGATAAATGTAGTGTCACATAAGAAAAATTTTTTACTACATAAACACATTTATATCCTGCATATTCTCAGGAATGTATGCTTCTTATATTTTTATTTAATGTCTACTCTGTGCCTTAAACTATGATAAGTTCACCTATAATAACACTCAAATATAATCAACGCATCATGAGGATAAGGTCAATTATCGCATTGACTGATTACAACAGTCCTTAAACACATTTACACATGGCCTGCATTATCCTGGTGTGTCCTCACTCACCCTCAGTGGGGCATTTATAATAAGAACTAATAGGGACTGACACAAGGTTAGGAACAGTTCTACCTTTCTCAATCACTTCTTAGTTACAGAATTATTTTTGCCCCTTCTCTTTGTTCCATAGATCACTTTCTACCACAAATTCTCATTATCACACTTGAACACTTACCCATGTGTCTATTCCTTGCTGGCTTTTTGATCCAACTGAAAAAAAAAAGGACTCAACTGGCTTCACACATCTACAGTATGATGGGTTCAGTGGGCAGATACTTCCTCTTAAATAGCAATGCTGTAAGAGAGAAATCTCAAGCCTGAGGAGATGTCTATGACCTCATCTCCCATCAGAATGGCAATTTTCATTTCACCTGCAGTAGCATTGATAGTGCTTTCTTTGGGTGACAAAATCATTTATAAGACATTTTTTTTAGATGCCAGTTAACAAAGAGTATTAAGACTTTCCTATGACTATCTCCACAAAGACAATTTATTGGAGGCATATAGTTCTGATGATCCCTAAAGCCTGACCTGGCATCCTGTGGAAGGTGTTAGAAACTTTCAGGTTATTTTGATAAGGAAGTTAGAGAAGTTTCTCTATCTCATTGAATTTCAGGTTTCACTGACATCTTCAGCATAAATCAACTTAGTTCTTTTAAAAAGATTTATTTATAACATTTATTACTTAAAATTATCATTGAGAGTTTATAGATGCATATGAGTTATAGTCAAGTGCACTCACATTATCTCTTTTCCAATTTCTCTTTTATATCCTCCTACCAATATTCTCTTTAAATTTCATATGTCCCTCAAAAAACAAACAAAAACACTGAGTCTACTTAGTAATGCTGGTATGTGCCGAATTCAGGGACATTTACTAAAGCATTTTCAGTCTCTTAAATGTTGACTTCTCTAAGAAATCAGACACTTCCTCTCCCAGAAGCCATCTATGGACAACAGCTCTTCAGCTAGGACTGTGACCAACTCACCTCATTCACTGTCCTGGAATTAGGACTGGCTTGATTTTGTGCAGGTTTTGTGCATTTTGTCCTAAACAGGAAATTCAAATGTGCAAGGACACTGTTTAATCTGGACAAAACTTGTTACCTAAAAATTATCTGCCACCTTTGGTACTAAACTCTTTCTGTCTGTTCTTCAAAGATGATACCTGAGTATATAAAGGTAAAAGTAAGTAGATATTAGGATAGCTACACCAGCTTTCTTAATCAACATCCTTAGTCATTAGGAAAATACAAATCAAAACAACTCTGAGATACCATCTTACACCTGTCAGGATGGCTAAGATCAAAAACACTGAAGACAGCTTATGTTGGAGAGGATGTAGAACAAGGGGAACACTCCTCCATTGTTGATGGAAATGCAAACTTGCACTGCCATTCTGGAAATCAGTATGGCAGTTTCTCAGAAAATTGGGAATAAGTCTTCCTAAAGACACAGTTACACCACTTTTGGCCATATACCCAAGAAATCCTCAATCTTACCACAAGGACACATGTGCAACTATGTTCATAGCAGCATTATTCTTAATAGCAACTGGAAACTACCTAGTTGCCCCTCAATAGAAGAATGTATAAATAAAATATGGCACATATATACAATGGAGTAGTACTCAGCAGGAAACAATGATATCATGAAATTTTCAGGCAAATGGATGGATCTAGAAAATATCATCTTGAGTGAGGTAACCCAGACTCAGAAGAACAAACATAGTATGAACTCACCCATAAGTGGATACTAAATGTGAGGGAAGGGATGGCCAGACTGCAACCCACAACTCCAGAGAGGCTAGCTAACAGAAAAATACCCTAGGAGGGACACATGGATGACACTGTGAAGGAGAAGTGGATGAGATCTATATGAGTGGACTGGGGTGGGGGGTGGCAGATAGTGAGGAGTGGGGGATGAGAACATAGGGGAATGGGATGGTCAAGCTGGAACAGGGACAGAGTGGGAGGGCAGGAAAGAAGATACCATGATAGATGAGGACATCATGGGAATAGGAAGAGGCAGGGTGCTGGGGAGGCTCTCAGGAATCCACAAGGATGACCCAACCTTGGACTGCTGTCAGTAGTCCAGAGGTGCCTAGACCAGTCTACTCTGGTGACCAGCCTATCAAATAACCTGTCATCAAACAGCCTTTGTCCAGTGACTGGTGGAGGCAGATACAGAGATCCACAGCCAGGCACCAGGCTGAGGTTCAGGAATCTAATTGATGAGAGAGAGGAGAGATACTGCAGGTGAGGGACAGCGAGATCATGATGGGAGGACCTGCATAAATGACCAGCCTCACTAGTAGAAGCCCATGAACTGTGGACTGGTGGTTGTGGAAACCCCATGGGACTCCCTCTGGATACAGAGTATGGTTGTTTGGCTCAAACTGTTTGGGAGGCACCCAGGCTGGGGGATCAGGATCTGTCCCTGGTCTTTGGGTAGGCTTCTGGAATCTGGTGCCTGTGGTGTGACACCTTGCACAGCCTTGGTGCAGTGGGAATGGGCTTGGACCTGCCTAGGCTCAGTGTGCTAGGCTCTGCTGACTCCCCATAGGAGACCTCAATTTGGGGTATGTGTAGATGTGGGGTGGCTTAGGAAACAGGGCTGGGCAGTGGAAGGAGGGAGAGGGCGACTGTGGATATCATGTGGAGTGAGTAGAAATTTTCTTAATAAAGAAAAATGAAAAAAAATAATAAAGGACAAAGTATAGTATAGACATCCTATTTAAAGATGACCCATCCAGAGTTACTTTTTTGCTTTCGCTGCTTTGAGACAGGATTTCTCTGTGTAGCTTTGGAGCCCGTCCAGTAACTCTCTCTGTACACCAAGCTGGCTTCCAATTCAGAGACCTGCCTGCCTCTGCCTCCCAAGTGCTGTCATTAAAAGTGTGTGAAACCACTACCTGGCCCCTCAAGAGTCTCTATTTCTCAGCACATTAGAGCAATTGTGGATCTGTGTGTTAATCACTATATGGTGCCAAAAGAAGCTTCACTGATGAGGGTTGACAGTTATACTGCAGAGGCAAGAAGATCTCTGAATTCAAGGCCAGCTTGGTCTACAGAGCAGTTCCAAGACAAGCTCTGAAGCTATACAGAGAAACCCTGTCTCAAAACAACAACAGAAAAAAAGTGACTTTAGACGGGTTATCTTTAAGTGGGACATCTATATGATAACTTTTCCTTTAAATACTCAGGGATGATCTTGAAAGAGGAGGCAGAAAGAATGTTAGAACTAGAGGTAGCAGATCATTTCAAGGAAACAAGTTTTGTCAAGACTAAACTGGGCACTTTCACATGTGACTACTGGATATGACATGAACATGGGAGCATAGGAAACAGTTCATTATTTTGTCCACTTTCTTCATTCAACTATTAGCCTGCAGAAAGCTATGTTACTTGAAAATGGATGAAAAGAGCAAATTACTTTAAGTTAATAAAGCTTTTCATGGACAAGACAATTGCAGCATTGGTATGGTGGCCAATACATTCAACCTGAGCATTCAGGATACAAGGCTGGCAGATTTGTGAGTTCAAAGGTAGCTTGGCCTATGTATTGAGTTCCAGAACAACAAGAGAAATGTAGAAAGAACTAGTCTCAATAAAATAAAATGGTGTAAGAAAGAGAAAAGAAAGGAAAAGTAAGAAATTTAAATTTAAAAAACACTCACACATTTTGTTTGTTGTTCATAGATGTTATATGGATACAGAAAATTATGGTTTCATCTATATTATATATATATACAGATACATCTCTCTCCATACACACACACACACACACACACACACACACACACACACACACACACACACACACAAACACACATATATATATCTGAGTTATTATCCCTATGTCTCTTGACACTCCATGGCACTTATGAAGAAGGAATGCTGGATTATATTAAAAGCATTTCTGACATCAGAGCTAGCAAAGTGGATGATTCCGTTAACTCCATCCCTTCAGAGATCAGACGTCCCCTTGGGAGAGGAGGCAGAAAGAGTGCAAGAGCCAGAGGGCATGGGTGACATTAGGACCACAAGGCCCTCTGAATCAACTGAGCAAAACTCTAGGAATTCGCTGAGACTGAAGCCACAAGCAGGGGACTGCACAAGTTGTCATCTAGTCTTCTGCAATGCAATCTGGCTTTCCATTTAATACTTTTATGGACTCCTGAGTATATGAATCAGGGGGTTTGTTTGGTCCAACCTTGATAGGATTAATTTAACTTATGTTTTTGTCATTGATTTGTTATATAACAGAGGTCTTCTTTTCTAATGACAGAAAGAAAGTTGGTAAGATTGGGAGGGGAGGTGGAGAGGAACTTAGAGGAGTCTAGGGAGGAAAAGGTTTAATCAGGATATATTGTATAAGGAAAGAAACTATTTTCAATAAAAGGGGAAAAAGAAAGCATATTTTTGTGGCATCTAATTAGATAATCAAGTGACATCTTTCATTGAGTCTATCTCTGTGATGTACTACATTTAATAGTGGCCATAGCTCAGCTATTTACTTATATCTTTTGATAAATTGTGATACCATTATGTTTTATACTAAAATCGCTTTATTGAAATGAGCTCATGAATAAAAACATTAAAGAGATAACATTTCAATAAACACTCAAAGGGACACTTGTCCAGACCCAAGCTCAGTATGATTCACTTTAGTGAATCTATACAGTTACAATAGCAATGGTGAAGGCATAGAGTTTTGCTTAGAGTTTTACACTGTCATTAGCAATTTTATTTTATGCCCCATCCACTGCAGAATAAGAAAATGGCAGAGTTGAAATTAGAAAAATGATTAACTTGATATACTGTTCTATGACTAACAAGTGCTATTGCCTGCTCCTTTGCCTAACATTACCATTCTTAGTCTGCTTTATGTGTTATAATATAGTTATGCTCACCCATTTACCTATACACATTCGTACATTATAGAATAGGATTTGCACATGAAAGAGAATATGTGAAGCTAGGCGGTGGTGGTGCACTCCTTTAGTCCCAGAACTTGGGAGGCAGAGCCAGGTGAATCTCTGTGAGTTTGAGGCCAACCTGGGCTACCAAGTGAGATCCAGGAAAGGTGCAAAGCTACACAGAGAAACCCTGTCTTAAAAAAACAAAAAACAAAAAAAAAAGAACATGTGATTGTTTTTTGCTTTCTGAGTTTGTGTGTTCTGGCTTAATGTTATTAGGTTCGTCCATCAATTTTCTTACACATTTTAAGATTTCTTCAGTCACTGTTATTGAGTAATAGTCCATTTTATATATGAACACAAATTTGATTATGGATGTACATGTTTATTAATATATATGTGGGTTCCATTTCATTGTTATAATAAATAGAGCAGCAGTATTCATGGATGTGCATAAATCTCCATGGAGGAATATGGAGTTGGGTATATGCCCAGGAGTGGAATAGCTGGATGATAAAGTAGTTTTATTTTTAGTTTTTTGATGAATGTCCTCAATGGGTGTATTAATTGCCTTGTCTCTTTTTTCTTTTCTTTTTTTTTCAGACCACAATTCATTTATTTTTACTGAAAAAACTTTCATATAGATTTTGATTGTGCTACCAACCACAGATCCCCTCCCCTCCCTCCTTTCATCCCCCAGCCTTCTCCCACCCTTCCCAGCCCCCATTCCAACCTCCTCCAAGGCAAGGCCTCCAGTGGAGAGTCAGCAGAGTCTGATATACTCAGTTGAGGCAGGTCTAAATACCTCCACCTGAACTAAAGCTGTTTTGATACCAAAACAGATAACAACACCACAGCAACAAAAAAAGTTACAGGCTAATCTCCCTAATGAACATGAATTTAACCCAAATTCAAGATAACATCAAAACCATAATTCACTTTCATTGGTTTCTGTAGGAGATGAAAGATATTGATCACATTTTTTGAAAAAGTTGCAAGGGAAGATTCTCTTTTCTGAGACTTTGTTTAGGTTTGTTGATATAAGCTTCAGAGCAAATCAACCCAATTGTCTCTCATGGATCTCAAAGCATGTATTTGGGAAGTTATGGCTGAAGAAGTTTGCTGGTACTGATGCAGAGTAGAACAGTGATGAATGGACCAGGGCCTCCTAAAGCACAACTTTATGGCCAAACATGGTTTTAGTTTTCCTTGCAGTTACACTGTAAAATCAACAAACTGTTAGTAAAATGACCAAGTACTCAGGATGTGCTGGCAGAATAAAAGCCAGAAGATGTGCAGCTTTCTTGAGAGAATTTCTTGCTTTATCCTTTGGACATCAGCTAGACAAAAGGAAGCCTATCTGGTATATATTGAAGAGTGATATCATCCTCTATACAAGAAGATATGTTCAGGAGGACGGCTAATACAAGTCGATAAAACTCTGTGACTCATCATTTTTGTTAAGAGTTAAAAGACAAGGTATTACCTCCTTAACTTCCTGTATTGACTTTCTGAGGGTGATGTGTAAGTAAACCTGTATACCACGCAAAACATATCACTTACACACTTAAAATAAGAACAGGTGGTATTTTCATGATCCAAAACAAGTGAGTCTAGGCACCATGAAGTAATGATTCATTAAAACAAAGGGTCCAAAACAAGGAAAACATAGAGATGTTAGGAAACTGTTCACCAGCCACCAATTGTACTTATGCAAAAGAGCAATGCAGCCTTGTAAAATGGAGCAGAGAGTATAAAAGGCTAGAAATGTAGACACCAGGGTCAGGATGCTCTTGGTAGCTCTGGACTCAAAGCCAATTCTGCTGGAACCACAAATGCTATGGAAGTGCTGGACCCTCTGTTTGTTTCTGAACAGAATGACATCATGTATCCACTAGACCAGGCCATGAGAAAAGAAAACAAGATTCCAGGGCATGCCACCAGTGCTGAAGAGAGGGAGTCACTGATTTCATCCCGCCCAGCAGTTGAACAACATTCAAAGTCCCATTTTCTTGTCACATTTTTACTATTCCTTTTGATAAATTAGTACACAGGGAAATGACATTATTAACATGTACAAGACCCAGAGGAGGGCTATGCAGCATTCAATGTATTTTGCAGATATTACTTTTTGATCCTTACATCAGAATTCCTTCTGACTGATGGTGATGGCCTGGAAGATACTCAAGAGGCAGGTAGTGCCAATGGACACATTCTGGCCAACCCTTTGAATATATAAAGTTAATCTGCATCCAAAATAATTTAGAAACTGCTTCAACCAAAAAGCTGCCATTGTGAGTTGCACTCCTCTAGAGAGAATGATCAAGGTATTGGCTGCCATTAGGTGCATGTAAATCAAATCTGTAGGCTTTAATTTGCTTTCTCCATAGTGAACTAGATAGTAGTAAAGAAGAGAGAAACGTCCTAGAATTCCAGCTATAGTTTTTGACAATAAAATGATTTTGATGGTGAGATTCCAGAAGTCCATTTAGTGATTGGGTATTATTTTATGTAAATAATGACCAAAGCCATTTCCCTGGTCAAATGAATGAAAAGCAGTAGTAATCCAAATAGCTATAGAAATGACTAAATCAACATGTCCTTTAGAGCTCTAACATACAATCTCAGCCTGGACTACATATCAAGAATTTATCAAAGTTAATGACAGGGGCGATTATTCCTTACCATGCATACAATTGTAAGATATCTAAAGGCCTCAGTACACACATGTGGCTGAAGGATATGCCTTTGTAATGATGGAACACGCTGTATTATGGGCTACAATATTTGGCTGCAAGAAGCAATGCAATGTGAGAGCCAATACTATAAAGTAATAATGTAAGAGAATAAAAATATACTAATATTTTCTAGAATTGGTATAAAAGAAGATAATTTCAATAGCTTTAAAAAAACTCAAATACATCAATTCTTCATATGTATCTCTTATAAAATTAAAAGATGAGTTTTAATGAAAAGTTTATAATGTCATTCAGAACATATCTAGAGTAATATATACATAAGAAAATTTATTAAGAGCATAAAATATATTCAGATGATGGGGTGACAGCTTTTATCTTATGAAATAAGGCTCAGCAGCTCCAGAGAGAAGGAGACTCTTGTGTTCCATGTGCTGTGCTGTGACCTGCTCCCGGGAGCTGCAAGGATAGCAGGGTGAGTTTGGAATCTGCCATGGATACAGTGACCTTTAAGGATGTGTATGCAAACTTCACCCATGGAGAGTGGGCTTTGCTGAATCCTTTCCAGAATAGTCTCTACGAAGATATTATGCTGGAAACCCACAGGAACCTCACTGCTATAGGCTACAAATGGGAAGACCAGAATATTGATGAACATTATCAAAGTTCTACAAGACATGGAAGATAATTTACATATGCGAGATGATGCATATGCATCTCTGAAGAAATTTCAGTGTGCCCTGAAGCTTTAAAGACAGACAATACTGTAAGCACAGCTTTAAGATGACTATAAATTCTAACAAACCAATGCATCTCAATGTCAGGTCTCTCATCTTTACCTCTGGCTACAAACCATTTGAACATAAGCAATATTGAAAGAAACAATGTACCTCACTCTGTCCTACAACAGTTAGAAGATATGTTGGAGTGCCACTATGAGTAGACTTGGTGAATGTGATACAAGTTTACAATTAATTGGTTTTCCAACTACAGTGGGAATACATCAACAAACTCACACTGGAAAAAAATCCTTATGATTACAAGGAATGTGGGAATTCTTCCGTCTGTACTGGTTCAATTTGCAAATGTAGTGTGACTCACAGTATAGAAAAATGTTATGCATGCAATCAGTGTAGTAAAACTCTGAGTTCTTCCAGTTGTGTTCCAAGATGTTATAAATCTCATATGGAAAGAGGAAGTGATAAATATGAACCATCTACTAAAGACTTGAACCATCTTTGGTATCTTAAGACACACAAAAGAACCCATAATGAAGAGGATCTTTATAAATAAAATCAACATGATAAAGACATTAGATCTGATTCCTCTGTACAATTACACCAAAAAACTTATTTGGAAATAGAATCCTATAAATATAATCAATGTGCAAAATTCTTTATACATTACAGTTGCTTTCAAGTACATAGAATTCATACTAATGAGCAACCATGTGAATGCAATCAATGTGGTAAAGCCTTGACAGTTGCTGTAATCCTAAAATACCTGAAAGAATCTTTACTGGAGAAAAACCCTATGTATGTAATCCATGTAGTAAAACTTTTGTAAGTTGCCATAATCTTAAAATACATGAAAGAATTCATACTGGAGAGAAATCCTATGTATGTAATCAATGTGGTAAAGCCTTTGTATATTCAACTAGTCTTTGAAATCATGAAAAAAATTCATACTGGGGAGAAACCCTATGTATGTAATCAATAAGGTAAAGCCTTTGTTGCAGTAATCTTCAAATACATGAAAGTACTTATACAGATGTGGAACCCTACAAATGTAATCAATGTGGTAAAGCCTTTGTACATATCATTTATCTTAAAAGGCATGAAAAAAGTCATACTGGAGACAAGCTATTTGAATGTAATCAATGTGGGAAAGGCTTTGCACAATTTAGTCATCTTCAAAAACATTTCAAAATTCATAGTGGAGAGAAACCCTATAAATGCAGTCAATGTGGTAAAGCCTTTGTAAGTCACAATAATCTTCAAACACATGAAGGAAATTCATACTGGAGAGAAACCCTACGTATGTAATCAATGTGGTGAAGCCTTTGCACATGTTATGTATCTTCAAAGGCATGAACGGAGTCATACTGGAGACAAACTATGAATGTATTCAATGTGACTTGCCTTTGAAAGTCACAAAAGCCTTCAAAAACATGAAAGGTGTCATTCTGGAGAAAAACTCTGAATGTAATTGATGCAGTAAAACTTTGCAGGTCAGTGTAATCTTTGCACGTCAAAGAAGTAATAGTGAAAAGAAATCCTACTAATATCAATGTGATAATGCCTCTTTATTTTACAGTCTTTTTCAGAGGCACAACAGGATTACTCTTGGAGAGAAACATCATGAATCTAGTAAATTCAGTAAAGCTTCACACACCACACACTTTGTTTTCATTGAGCTGCCTCACTGGTACTCAAGGAAGATTAGTAGAAGTATTGTATCAGTCACATATCATATTTCCTATGTGTGTGATTATCAGAAGAATTAAAAACATCAACAAAGAACATGTTTGTGATACTGTTCTGGTAAACTTTTCAGTGATCTCACCTGCCAGTGATCATCAGTGTTGACAAAAATTGGAACTTGTTTGTTGCAATATAAATCTCAAACTGTAATTCCATATGCAGACACGAGCTGCCATTCCTCCAACATTCTTAAAGCAAACTCAATTTCTTGTATGTCTGAGAACTGTACATTTTCAGTAAGGAAACAAAAGTCATACAGATACATCTCATGGGAATGTCACAAGAGAAATATCACTTAGAACCCAACAGATGAAGCACAAATCAATACTGTGATATGTAGAATTCTATCCTGTGTTTCTATTGATTAATTGATCAAGAACTGTAACTGGGGTAATGTGGGTGGTCTGCAGGTTGAAGTATCCAAGACTATTATTGAATTATAACCACCAATTTTCTTTGGAGCGATCAGGAATACAGGGAACATTCCTAAACATAATAAAGGCAATCTAAAGCAAGCCAACAGCCAACATCAAATTAAATGGAGAGAAACTCAAAGCAATACCACTAAAATCAGGAACAAGGCAAGGCTCTCCCCTCTCCCCATATTTATTCAATATATTACTTGAGGTTCTAGCTAGAGCAATAAGACAACATAAGGAGATTAAGGGGTTACAAATTGGAAAGGAAGAAGTCAAGCTTTCCGTATTTGCAGAAGACATGATAGTATACATGAGTGACCCCAAAAATTCAACCAAGGAACTGAGACAGCTTATAAACACCTTCAGCAACATAGCAGGATACACGGTCAACTCAAAAAAATCAGTAGCCCTCCTATATACAATAGACAATCAGACTGAGAAGGAAACCAGAGAAGCATCACCCTTTAAAATAGCCACAAATTATATAAAATACCTTGGGGTTACTTTAACTAAGCATGTGAAGGATCTATATGACAAAAACTTTAAGTCCCTGAAAAAAGAAATTGAAGATGTCAGAAAATGGAAAGATCTCCCATGCTCATGGATAGGCAGGATTAACATAGTAAAAGTGGCAATCTTACCAAAAGCAATCTACAGATTCAATGCAATCCCCATCAAATTACCAACACAATTCTTCACAGACCTGGAGAGAATAAATACTCAACTTCATATGGGAAAATAAAGAACCCAGGACAGCCAAAAGAATCTTGTACAATAAAACAACCTCTAGTGTTATCACATCCCCAACCTCAAGCTCTACTATACAGCTAGCGTAGTAAAAACAGCTTGGTACTGGCATAAAAACCGACATGTGGACCAATGGAATTGAATTGCAGACCCTGACATTAACCTGCACACCTATGAACATATAATTTTTGACAAAGAAGCAAAAAATTTACAGTGTAAAAAAGAAAGCATCTTCAACAAATGGTGTGGGCATAATTGGATGTCAACATGTAAAAGGCTGCAAATAGATCCATATCTGTGACCATGCACAAAACATAGGTGAAACAGATTCTTTAACTTTTGTAACATGTGTTTTTGGTTTTGAAAATTAACTATAGTTACATTATTTCCCCTTTCTCTTTCTTCCCAAGAGCCCTTCCTGTATACACCCTCTCTTTCTATAACTGTATAAACACACACACACACACACACACACACAAATGCTTGTATACTCATCCACACTATAACACGTACAATATATATAGCTTCAAACTAATTTGTCCATACAATGTTACTTGTATGTATAACTTTTCATGGCTGATGAATTGGTGTTGCCTGATCAATTGATAGTCTCTTCCCTAGAGAATATTATTTCTTCTCTTCTCAGTATTTTTTGATTGTATGAAGTTGTCTGTCTATGGTTGGGGCCTCAAGATATTCACCGATTCCATGTTTGCATGACTATTAATATCACCTTTGTTTAGGTCTTATTTTTGAAGCCACATTGATGAGACTTCATGGATGAAGCTTCTCTGGCATTTCTAGATGTACTATAACAGAAATCTTCCTGTTCCTCTGGCTCTTATAATCTTCTCAACCTTTCTTGCACTATGATCCTTGAGGTTTATGTGCACTTACGTTGTAGATGTATCAGATAAGACCAGGCAACACATTGCCTCTCGTTCTCAGCATTTTTTTGTTATACTTCCCTCTAATGGACTCTATCTGTCCATTAGATTCTCTGATGAGATGTGAGACCTATGCTTAGCTGTGTTTATAAGGATAAAAATTTACAAAGCAGTTAAGAATCATGCTGGTTTAATTATATGGTACCAGATTCTCCTTTAAGACCCATGATCCCTCTATTTATGAGTAGTTTTCTCAGCGTCAAGCACAAGAAATGAATTCCCTCTACAAAGCAAAAATATTTCCAGTTTTTTATGCAGCCATTATTAACCTGAAACCAAGGCCAGTAAAATTGTATTTTGGCACAGACATGCTCTCTTAATGATTCCACAACCAATTGGTACTTAGTAAATTGGAATACCCATTACCCATATGAACTAGGTTTTAGAGGATTGGCAAAGCTTCCCTTTGGATTCTGAAAGTTTGTTACTAAATGACCTGTGTGTGAGAAAACTGCCAAGTGCTCTTCCTCAGTGCAGATATTAACAGCCTGTGACTTCTCACATATAGACATCTGCTATAGAGAAAAGTCACATTTTGCCATGGGTTGTACTTAGTGAATATGATGAGGTTCTAGGTTGCAGTGCTAGCTGTGTAAGGGAATACCAACCCATCTAAAATTTACTGTATGTGAGTCTGTTTGTCTGTCTTTCTTCATTCCATTACCCACTTAGCCAGGGTTCTAGAACACTAGCTCCATGACACCTGACAAAGGGTCATAGCATGAGCCAGCTCCTCAGCAGGCTTTAAATAAGAGCAAAATAAAACACCCAGCATGTTGTTCCTTCAGGTATTTGGTCCCCAACTTTAGAATAGTAACTTACACAGAAGTAATACGCCAACATTACTGAGAATTACAAAGCAGGAAGTTTTAGATGTGTTAGACATATTTATGAGCAATTATGTATATAAGATGTGTTACACATAACAAACGTAGTCTTATGCTATACATTGAATCTCCATCAATAAACTTCAATTACTGCCGAATAGTGTAAATATAAACTTTCTTTTAAAACTGTGCAAAGGAGCATGGAAGAGGAAAGTATGGACTGGACATCCCTTTTGGTGGTTAGCACTCACAGCCTCTTACTCTCAGCACTCTGCGTGGTTATGCATCTCTCAATTGACTTATGCCCATTTGCAAAAAGAAGATTCTCTGATAAAGATTGAAAGCAGCCTGAGTGTATTGATATAAACATAACACCCAGAAGGCAATTTAACAGCATGGCAACAAAATAAAATAACAATAGGAGGTTCTACCTTAAGGTTATGATTTATCACCTTGTTTATAATGAAGCCTTGGAAGTACTTGGATTCAGAGCACATGGCATTTATCAAATATACTCTATAAGGCCTAAGGAGCGCTTTTTATCATAGTCAAATATCCATGGTCACAAACTTGTTCTGCATCCACATGAGGTCATTTTCAAAACAACATCTATATCCTTCATCTTTCTACTCCTAGGACATAGAGAAATTCATCATATATCCATCATCTCTTACATTTCAGAATCTTCTAATACCTATTTGTGCCATGACTTCATCTTGTCAGCACTTTGGGAACATCTTTATTTAGTCCAAGCACCGAGGAGTGATCTTCCTAAACTTCAGTTCATTATCAACATTTATGTTTTCCAGTCCCTTTTTCTGTGACACCCAACACATACAGCTCCACACATATACTACATCCTCTGTGTCCAAGATGCAAGTGCTATTATTCTCAGGTTTTAGGCATCATCATTTCCTCCATGGCCTTACTGTACACGATTGACCTCTGACCCATGCCTGTACAGCCCTTATCAATTATTTTAGATATTTTTAACTAAAGCATGTCCATTTCTTTCCTCTATCCACTGTAGCTCAAAGAATTTTCTTCCATCCTCATATACAGCATAAGCTCCATGTTTTAACTTTTAATAAATTAAAAATAATTCACAATAATTATAATTGGTTTTGTCTGAAGCAGGAACAGCCCTGACTGATCCTGATTTAATAGTGATAAAGACCACAATCTGCATGTGGTGATATTTTATTTGTGCTGAAATGTGGTGATATTTTATTTGTATGTTAATAAATAAAATTTGCCTGGAGATCATAGGACATAGCAAGCCATCTTAAGTAAACATAGAAGTCAGGCAGCATACACCCTTAACCTGATCACTTAGCAGGCAAGGTTTCTGTGTGTTCAAGGCCACACTAGGGAACAGAATCAAGTGTGGTAACACATGCTTTTAATCCCAGTACCAACTATAGAGAGAACTGGAGGTCAGTATAAACAGACAGTGACAAAGAAGTGAGGTAGCTGGGCTATAAGAGCCAATGAAAGGGCAGAACAATATGGCAATAAAGGCATGGGTAAGACAGGAAGTAGCTCACATTTGGAAGCTGCAAGGCCTGGTGAGGTAAGGTTGGCTGGTGGCTGTTCCTATTTCCCTGATCTCTAATGCTTTCATCATTATATTTGGATCCATTTTTTTTTTTATTTAATAAGACCATTTAGAAATTCATCTACATCTGCATGTCAAGGTCAGTCTTCACTACACAGCTACTGGAAAATCAGCAAGGGATATATTAGATAATTTCTCAACCCAATCTGTGCCCCCCCACACTCACACACATGGCTACTAATGTGGGTGTTAATGTTGTAAGTACTTTGCTGAAATTTTAACATTCCTGATTGTTTCAGGTGAAGACTTTGCAGGGGATCACTTATGTATAGAATCATAATAATCATATTAACTGAAAATAGAGACATTTTGACTTCTCTTATTTCCATACCTTATTTCTTTCTTTTGTCTTATTTCCTTGGCTTGTGAGTTTCACTCAATGCATTGTAGTGAATTGCAGTGGAGAGAGGAGATATCTTGTCTTGTTCCTGATTCTAGTGGGAGTAGTTTTAGTTCTTCCACTTTAGTATTATGTTGGCTCTAAGTTTGTCACATGTAACCTTTGTTATGTTGAAATATAATCCCTCATCCTTGTATATTGTCTGTGACTTTTATGATGAAGTAATTGTAGAAATTACCAAAGGCATTTTCTCTATCTAATGAGAAAATTATCTGATTTCTCTCTTTGAGTCCATTATTAGGATGAAGTGTATTTATTGCTGATTGTATGCAGAATATCTCTGCAAAGAGGCAATTTTATTATGGCTAATGATGGTTGAAAATAAAAATCACTTTATTGTAATGAAATAAAATAAAATAAAAATATCACACAGTGCGTTTAAAGTAACCGATCACTTGGCCAATCCCAAATTCTATTTATCTCAGTGAACTTCTTTGCTGCTAGAGTCACCATTCCAAAGCCATAGAGGTTTGTACAAGGCTTTTTCTTTCATTATAAATTACCTTTTCTTCCTTTATCCACCATGTGCACGTGTGCGCGCGCGCGCACACACACACACACACACACACACACACACACACGTAAAACAAGTACTGACAAAGTTGAAAAGAAGAAGAAAGAAAAATCACTATCTTTCTACCATAGTTCATGCCACAATTGTCCTGTTGCCTGAATTTTTTCCAACCTCATCATTTAAACTGTTCTTGGATTCCTTTCAAATATTACATTGCACCTATACTCACAGCTGTTAACATGTATACATTATGAACTAGGATCTTCACGTGAGTAGGAAAATCTAGGGTTATTTTTTATGAGTTTGGATGACATTACTGATTCATATACACTCCTTAAGTGCACCAGTTTCTGGCAGACTTGGATTTCATTTTAATTAAACTGAATAGCATTCCATTTTATATATGATCCCAGATATAAATATTGATTATTCTGTTCATGGATATCTATGTGGGTTCCATTTCCTTGTTTTAGAAAGTAGAACAGCAATAATACAGATTTGAAAATATCTCTAATGTAGGATACTAAATTCTCTGGGTATATGTCAAGAAATGGAACAAATGTGTCATATAGTAGTTCTTTTTTTAATTTTACAGAAAATCTCAAAAGTGATTTGTGGTGATATTTTATTTGTCCTGAAATGTGGTAATACTTTATTTGTGCTTTAATAGATAAAGCTTGCCTGGTGATCAGAGGAACAGGAACAGCCATTTTAAGTAAACAAAGAAGTCAGGCAATGGTAGCACATGCCCTTAATCCTATCATGTGGCAGGCAGGAATCTGTCTGGATCTATGTGAGTTCCACAGAGCCAGGTGTGATGTCACACACCTTAAATTCCAGCACTAGTTAACCAAGAAGGTCTGGAGATTTGAACAAATAGACATTAAGTGACAAATATGGGCAGGAAGAAGTGATGTAGCTGGACAGAGAGAACACATCAGATGGTAGAACAGCATGGCTTATAGGTGTAGGTAGACAGGAAGTAACTTGCATTAGTTACCTGCCAAGTTGATGAGGCAAGGTTAGTTGTGGCTTTCCCTATTTCCCTGATCTCTCTAAAGCTTTCACCCCTATATCTGGCTCCATATTTTTTAATTAATAAGATTGTTTAGAAACTAACCAACTGTCATTTCCATAATGGAAGTATTAATTTGCACCATCATCAGCAGTGAAAAAGAATAATTCCTTGCTCTTATCACCTCCAACATTTCAGGTCAGCTATTTTGATAATAGTACTTTGAATGTGGTGAATTGGTATCATAAAATAACCTTAATTTATATTTTAATGCTGATGAGGGTTTTAAATACATTTTTTGAAATACTTATTGGCTATTTCATTTCTTGTTGGAGAAAAGAAATTCAATTCATTAACTCATTGATAATTGGCATTTTTTCCTTGACACATAATATCTAAAGGGCTTTGTAATACTGGATATTAGTTCCTTATCTGCCACCATCCCCCGGGTATTTAGCAGGTCATGGTAAAACATGAGCTTTCTTCCATCTGTGAACCTCCTCAGACCCTTCTGCCTCTTAGCCCACCTCCATTCATAAGTGTCAAATCCCAGTACCTTGGAAGATATTTTACTTTGAATCCACAGTGGACATGCCTATCAATTATCCCATAAGAACTAAGAATATTAAATGCAGCAAGTGGAAAAAAATCAAGTAAATATAAAGGAATATTTATTAGAATCAAACTTCATTTCCTTTTTTCATTTTTCATTATTAAATTTTTTTTCTATTCACTCCACATGCTATACACATACTCCCCCTCTTCCTCTTCCCACCTGCCAGCCCTCTTTCCCAAGTAACCCCACATCCCTACATCCCCCAAATCGAGGTCTCCCATGGGGAGTCAGCAGAGCCTAGCATGCTGAGCCTAGGCAGGTCCAAGCCCCTTCCCACTGCACCAAGGTGTCACACCACAGGCACCAGAGTCAAGAAGCCTGCCCATAAACTAGGGACAGATCCCGATACCCCTTCCTGGGTGCCCCCAAAACAGTTCTACCAAACAATCATCTTCCATATCCAGAGGGCCTAGTCCAGTCCAATGAGGGCTCCAAAGCCACCAGTCCACAGTTCATGGGTTTCCACTGAGGTCCCTAGCCTGCAGCATCTATCCTCTCCCTCATCAGTTGCATTCCCAGAGCTCAGCCTGGTGCCTGGGCCATGGAACTCTGTATCTGCCTCCATCTGTCACTGGACAAAGGGTCTGTGAAGACAACTAGGTTATTTTCTAGTCTGATCAACAGAGTAGACTGGTTCAGGCACCCTCTGGACCACTGCCAGCAGACCAAGGTGGGGTCAACCTTATGCATTCCTGAGAGTGTCCCTAGCACCCTGCCTCTTCCTATTCCCATGATGTCCTCATCTATCATGGTACCTTCCTCCCTGTCCTCCCACTCTGTCCCTGTTCCAGCTTGACCCTCCCATTTCTCTATGTTCTTACCGCCTACTCCTTACCATCTGCCACCTCTCCACCCACTTCACTCATGTAGATCTCATCCATTTCTACTTCTCACATCATCCATGTGTTCCTCCTAGGGTATTTTCCTGTTGGGTAGTCTCTCTGGAGTTATGGGTTGCAGTCTGGCCATCCTTTCCCTCCCATTTAGTATCTACTTATGAGTACATACTATTTGTCCTTCTGAGTCTGGGTTACCTCACTAAAGATGCTATTTTCTAGTCTAGATCCATCCATTTGCCTGTAAATTTCATGATATCATTTTTTTTTTACTGCTGAGTAGACCTCCATTGTGAATATGTGCCATATTTTATTTATCCATTCTTCAGTTGAAGGACAACTAGGCTGTTTCCGGGTACTTGCTACTAAGAATAATGCTGCTATGAACATAGTTGACCATGTGTCCTTGTGGAAGATTGAGCATTCCTTGGGTACATACCCAAGAGTTGTATGACTGGGTCTTTAGGAAGACTGATTGCCAATTTTCTGAGAAACTGCCATACTGATTTTCAGAGTGGCTGGACAAGTTTGCATTCTGATTAACAGTGAAGTGTGTTCCCCTTGCTCCACATCCTCTCCAACATAAGCTGTCATCAGGGGTTTTGATCTTAGTCATTCTGACAGGTGTAAGATGCTATCTCAGAGTTGTTTTGATTTGCATTTTCCTGATGAATAAGCATGTTGAGCAATTCCTTAAATGACTTTCAGCCATTTGAGATTCTTCTATTGAGAATTCTTGGTTAAGTTCTGGAGCCCATTTTTTAATTGGATTATTTAGTATTTTGATGTTTAGGTTTTTGAGTTCTTTATGTATTTTGGAGATCAGCCCTCTGTCAGTTATGGGGTTGGTGAAGATCTCTTCCCATTCTGTGGGCTATTGTTTGGTCTTATTTACTGTGTCTTTTGCTCTACAAAAGCTTTTCAATTTCAGGAGGTCCCATTTATTAATTGTTGCTCTCAGTGTCAGTGCTACTGGTATTATATTTAGGAAGTGGTCTCCTGTGCCAATTCTTTCCAGAATACTTCCTACTTCTCTTCTATCAAGTTCAGTGTAAGTAGATGTATCTTGACGTCTTTCATCCACTTAGACTAGAGTTTTATGCAGGGCAACAACTATGGATCTATTTGCAATTTTCTACATGTTGACATCCATTCTGCCAGCACCATTTATTGAAGATGCTTTCTTTTTTCATGGCACAGTTTTGCCTTCTTTGTCGAAAACCATATGTTCATAGGTGTGTGGATTAATGCCAGGGTCTTAAATTCAATTCCATTGTTCACATGTTGATTTTTATGCCAGTACCAAACTGTTATTATTACTATAGTTCTATAATAGAGCTTGAGGTCAGGGATCATGATGTCTCCAGAGATTGCTTTATTATACAGGATTCTTTTAGCTATCCTAGGTTTTTTGTTTTTCCCTATAAAGTTAAGTATTGTCCTTTTCAAGTCTGTGAAGAATTGTGTTGGGATTTTGATGAGGTTTGCAATGAATCTGTATAATGCTTTTGGTAAGATTGTCATTTTTGATATGTTGATTCTACCTATCCATGAACATGGGAGATCTTTCAGTTTTCTGAAATCTTCAGTTTCTTTCTTCAGAGACTTAAAGTTTTTATCATTAGGTCTTTCACTTGCTTAGTTAGAGTTACCCCAAGGTATTTTATATTATTTGTAGCTATGATAGAGGGTGATGTTTCTCTGATTTCTTTCTCAGTCCTTTTTTTCATTTGTATTTAGCAGGGTTACTGATTTTTTTTAGGTAATCTTGAAGGAGTTTATCAGCTGTATGAGTTTCCTGAAAGAATTTTTGGGGTCACTCATGTATACTATCATGTCATCTGCAAATAGGGAAAGCTTGACTTCTTCCTTTCCAATATGTATCCCCTTAATCTGCTTATGTTGTCTTATTGCTCTAGCTAGAACGTCAAGTACTATATTGAATAAGTATGGGGAGAGGGGACAGCCTTGCCTTGTTCCTGATCTTAGTGGCATTGCTTTGAGTTTCTCTCCATTTAATTTGATGTTGGCTGTTGGCTTGCTGTAGATTGCCTTTATTATGTTTAGGAATGTTCACTGTATTCCTGATCACTCCAAGTCCTTTATCATGAAGGGGTGTTTGATTTTGTCAAATGCCGTTTCTGTATCTAGTGAGATGATCATGTGGATTTTTTCATTGAGTTTGTTTATATGGTGTATTACATTGACGTACGTTTGTATGTTGAACTACCCTTGCATACCTGGGATGAAGACTACTTGATCATGGTGGATAATTGTTTTTATGTGTTCTTGCAGTCTGTTTGCCAGTATTTATTTTATTGAGTATTTTTCCATCAATGTTCATGAGGGAGATCAGTCCGAGTGGATCAAAGATCTCGACATAAATCCAGTTACTCTGAACCTGACAGAAGAGAAAGTAGGAAGTAGTCTTGAACACATTGGTACTGGATATCACTTTCTAAATATAACATCAGTAGCAAAGACACTGAGATAAACAATCAATCAATGGGACCTGTTGAAACTGAGAAGCTTTTGTAGAGCACATGGTCAATAAGACAAAGCGACAGCCTACAGAATGGGAAAAGTTCTTCACCAACCCCACATCTGACAGAGGGCTGATATCAAGAATATATAAAGAACTCAAGAAATCATATATCAAAATGCCCAACATTCCAATTAAGAAATGGGCTATAGGACTAAACAGAGAATTCTCAAATGAGGAAGTTCAAATGGCTGAAAGACATTTAAGGAATTGCTCAACATCCCTAATTATCCAGGAAATGCAAATCAAAACGACTCTGAGATACCACCTTACACCTGTCAGAATGGGTAAGATCAAAAACACAGAAGACAGCTTATGCTGGAGAGGATGTGCAGCAAGGGGGACTCTCCTCCACTGCTGGTGGGAATGCAAGCTTGTACAGCCACTTTGGAAATAAATATGGTGCTTCCATAGAAAATTGGGAATCCATCTCCCGCAAGACCCAGCTGTAGCACTCTTGGGCATATACCCAAGGAATGCTCATTCATAACACAAGGGCATTTGCTCAGCTATGTTCATATCTGCATTGTTAGTAATAACCAGAACCTGGAAACAACCTAGATGCCCTTCAACTGAAGAATGGATAAATAAATTATGGTACATATACACAATGGAGTACTACTCAGCAGAGAAAACAATGACATCATGAGGTTTGCAGGCAAATGAATGTTTCTAGAAAAAAAATCATGCTGAGTGAGGTACCCCAGACTCAGAAGGATGAAGATGGTATGTACTTACTCATAGTATGATACTAGACGTAAAACAAAGATGACTAGATTGCTACACAACTCCAGGGATGCTACCTAGAAAACAGGACCCTTGGAAAGACACAGGGATTGCCCAATGACAGAGAAATGGATGAGATCTACATGAGCAACCTGGATGACAGTGGGTGTAATGAAGGACAAGTTTCGAGGGAAAGAAAGCTTAGGGCAGCAGGAGATCCCAGCTGGATCAAGAACAGAACAGGAGAACCAGGAATATCAGACCATGATAAATGATGACCACATGAGAACAGGAAGAGGCAGAGTGCTGTAGAGATCCTCAGAAATCTACAATGATACATCCTCTGTAGACAGCTGGCAATGGTCGAGAGAAAGCCTGTTCTGACCTAGTCTGGTGATCAGATGGCCAAACACCCTAATGGTCATGCTGGAACTCTCATCCAATAACTATGGAAGTGGCTGCAGAGATCCTTGGCCAGGCACCAGGTGGAGCTCCAGGAGTCCAATTGTAGAGAAAGAGGAGGGACTGTAAGAGCATGAATTGTTGAGACCAAGATTGGAAAAGCACAGGGACAAATAGCCAAACGAATGGAAGCACATGAATTATGAACCAAAAGCTGTGGAGCCCCCAGCTGGATCTGGCCCTCTGGATAAGTGAGACAATTGAATAGCTTGAACTGTTTTGAAGGTGCCTAGGCAGTGGGAACCAGACCTGTCCTTAGTGCATCAGCTGGCTGTTTAGAACCTTGGGCTTATACAGGGACACTTTGTTCAGCCTGGAATGAGGGCACTGGAGCTGCCTGTACTGAATCCACGAGGTTTAAATGAATCCCTAGGGGAGTCTTGTCTCTGGAGGAGATGGGAATGGAGGGGAGGGGCTGAGGGGAAGTTGGGGGCAGGGGCAGGAGGGGGGGAGGACAGGGGAACCCATGGATAATGTGTAAAATAAAAATCACAAATATAATAAATAAAACAATCATAAAAAAGAAATAGAAAAGATTCCATGAGAGTATAAATGCCACAAGAAAGTCAGCTCTATTGGGAACAAGTTATTGGCTTCTTTCCATATCATATAGGCTAAGGAAAAACTTCACTTTCTGAAAGTTGAAGATTATAGTGCACTCAATACAGTATAATTAGCTCATATAGTTTGTTGATTCAACCATCTGACAAAACTCCCATACTCGTTTTGAATAGTTTTAGGAAGACAAGGGTGCTAAACCTTAAATTACTTTGTTGATTTCATAAGGTGATAACTAAGTAAAATTTGTATGACAAGAAAAAATAATATTTTACAGTTATAATAAAATTAGGAGAAATTTATTTCATTAACCATATCAAACTGAATAAGGACAAAAATGAGTAATGTCTCATAATAACAAATGGTACAAAACATGAAAAACAAAGAGAAGTGAGGCAAGAAATAAACACCAACCACCAACTGTGATTATTCAATGGAGCAATGCAGCCTGGCAAGATGGTGGAGAGAGTATAAAAAGCCATAAGGTAGCCAATAGTACAAGGATGTTCTGGGTCGCTCTGGACTTAGGGTAGTTTCTCCTAGAACCCTGAGAGCTATGGATATTTTGAACCCTACTCTTGTGTCTACAGAATATGACAATCATGGTGGCACTGGACTATGTGATGAGCACAGCAAAAAAGGACTCAGGACATATCATCAATGCTGCATAGAGTGAGACACTGATTTCATTATGTTCTATAGTAGAGCAATATCCAAAATCTCAACCTCTTGTAATTTTTTTGCTATTCATTTTGATAAATTTGTGCATAATGAAAATGAACCATATCACCATGTAGAAGACCCACAGAAGGGGAATGGAGCAGTCAATGTACTTTGAAACTTTGACTGTATGGGCAATCCAACAGGATTTTCTGGGACTGAGAGTCATGGCCTGTAAGACACTCAAGAAGCAAGTGTTGCCAATGGACACACTTTGAACAAATCCTTGAATGTACAGTAGGAGGTCACATCCAAAATCATTCAGGAACTGCTTCAATCCCCAAACTACCATTGTTTGGGGAACTCCTGCAGAGAGAATGACCAAGGTATTGGGTGCCGTTAGGTGCATGAGAATCAAATCTGTGGGCTTTAATGTATGTTCTCTGTAGTAAAGAACTAGATAGTAGAACTTAAGATGGAGATTTCCCAGAATTCCAGTGGTAGTTTGTGATAATGATTCTGATTATAGATATTCATTCTGTGATTCAGTACAATACCTTTATGAATATGGGCACACTATTTCTTAGGTCAAATGAATAATGGCAAATGATGGTACCCAGGGGGTGAAAAAACATGCCATTAATCCATGAAGCCCCTCAGAGGCCAAAACTGAGGGTCCTTGAAATTCAGGAGTTCAAGGCCAACCTAGAGTACATAAAATACCTTACTCCCAAATTTTGACAGGAGAAGTTATTTTCCATGTTTGTTACATTGAAATTCTTAATACTGCAGTACATAAGTGTTGATGGAAAAATCGCAATCAGGTTTCCTAAAAATGAAACTCTCAGGATGAAAGGATGTTGGCCCATTAAAAAAAATTGTTACAGGCAGTGTAAACAAACTGAACGTAAGTCTTTCAGTATATGCTGGTATTTTCTAGTCATGTTGTAAAAGAAATAAGCTTTGAGAACAGCCACAAAACTTAAATAAAGCAATATATTCTTCCAATACAATATTATTATTGATTACTTGGGGGTTTCACATAATGCACCCTGATCAGAGTCACTTCCCTGTCATCCCATGTCTACCCTTCCTTCCTTGTAACCTCCCCCAAAGAAAATTTTTTAAAAAGGAAAAATACCAAGTCCAATTTGTGTTGCCTATATGCTCACTGGATCATGGTCACATTTCTTTATTAAATTAATTCTTAATGTATATCTTACCTAAAGTCCAAAGGTATTAATGAGAAATGTATAATAGCACTAAAATTTATAGTCTTTTGATAGAGCAAATATTCTTCTATATTTCTCAACTGGAGCCTTCTTAGATTTAACCAGAAATTGGCTGACCCTTATCTACCCACTCCATGATAATTCCCTTGAGAATGTTCCTGACCCTCTTCTAGATAGTGGGGGCTGAAGTGCCCCAGCTAACTGCATATTTTGGGTTCTGTAAATTGCTTCCTTGCTCTGCTTTCCCCTAACATGCAAGCCAGGATGATGATATTTTTCGATTATTTGCCTTTACAAGCTCCCTGTAAAAGGCATCCCTGGCAGCTCTGGGAGAAGTATTTCTGTCTAGGCATTCACCAAAGCTCCTAAATACAAACTTTGAATATGGACTTTGGTTGTGCTCTGTGGTCTTTTGTCTGAGACAAAAAAAATTATTCAAAGCACAAAAAGGTATAGAATGGTATTTCAAGTGACACATTACATCATAATGAGTGATGAGCTTGCACTTATGGTAAGTCACACATAAGAGATACATACACATTTGAGCACACTCAAGGCAGGACTGTTAGAGAGAAGGGAAAATCTGTTGTGATGAAATCTCACTGAATATACAACAGAATAAAATAAGCAAAATATGCTAGGAAAAATTGAAAGAAGGACAATATCTGATGTGTAATAGCTACTGGATAAAT
This sequence comes from Onychomys torridus, assembly GCF_903995425.1. NCBI lineage: Eukaryota > Metazoa > Chordata > Mammalia > Rodentia > Cricetidae > Onychomys > Onychomys torridus. The sequence continues at coordinate 5,741,203 of NC_050443.1, forward strand.
GTTCAGTGTCTCTTTTGAAACTGTGTCTGAGATAATCAGACACCACTCAGAAGTCTAGAATGGAAATGACAGAAAAGATGGCATTAGATTACACAGCCACCAGTGTAGTGAAACTGGAAGAATCTCTTAAGACATCATAGTCTATTCTCATGAGAGAAGTTGTATGCAAACCATTCCTAAATTGGGTGAGATCCCCTTGCAGAAGAAGACAGTATCAGCTGTAAATCAGCACCTGGCTGAACCATGCAGCCCCAGGGAGATCACTGTTGCCTCTCACAGTCAGCTGTCAAGCAAGAGCTGGGGTATAATTGGCAATGTAGCCTAGGATCAGAAGAAGTTTATACAGAATAGGGAGATGATTTGAGACCTTAGGGACTACCAAATACTGTGCACTTTCAGCTAGAACACCCTAGGAAATTACTGCAACAGAAATAGAAAAAAAAACTCTATTAAATGATGGAATAAAGGCCAAGGAAGACAGATACCACTGTCATAAGCATGACTTCACAGCTGCTAATTTTTAGACGTGTGTGTTTATGTTTTAGTGAGTGTGGGTAGAATCCATGAAATTTGAAAGGAGCCTATAAGAATATTTCAAAGTGTGATCAGGATGGTAAAAAACTACATGTGTTTTGAAAGTGAAGGAAGGAATTGAATATATTGGACTATATAAGCTGGGATGAGGGAAGCAAAATGGGGAAGTGGAGGGGCTGAGCCTATCAAAATAGTAAGTATGAAAATGCCTTAAGAAAAATTGCTATTTTTTAACCTAGCAAAACATAAAAAATAAAGAACAATCCAAACAAAATAATAATCAATAAAAATTAAAGAAGAAAATGATAATACAAAATTTGGTGATTGCTATATAAAAACCTAGACTCTCATGCCTTGCAGTATCTGTGTATGCCACTACAAACATTGACATAAGGGACACATCTGCACAATCTGGGCAAACATAACCATACCCACCAATAATCACACTTTTAAAATTTTTTTCCAACATTTTCATTTGTATTTAATTATTCTGAGAAGAAGCAATTTGTAGAACTACAATTTAATTTGTGTTATAGAAGGTAAGTAATTTTTATAAGCTGTAGTTGCATCTCTTTAATTTTTGAAAGAAAAAAACATAATTGTAACATTGTGCCTTTCTTCTCTCCAACCACTTCCATGTACCTACAAAAACCACAACTCTCAAATTTTTGGCCTTTGGCCTCTTTTTCTTTGATTTTTGTTCCATGTAAATGTATATGTGTCTATGCTTTGTATTAATATATAAATACAGCTAGGAATATAAAATATATAAAATCAACTTAATTTGTATAATGTTACTTGTGCATACATGATTTCAGTGTTTATTATGTGGTGCCAGATTTAAAAAGAAGTAGGGCCTATTTTCTTGTACTCAAAGCAATTCCTTCATTACTTGTAGCTCTAACCACTAAAGGAAAATCTCCTCACTGCAAAAGATCATTAAAATAATACAGGTAATCCAAATAGAGAAACAGAAAAAGCATGAGTGATCAAAAACAGACAACTGATTATGTTGTTGTGTTGTGCCAAGTTCCAGTTATACACCCACAAAAGAACACCTGAATTCAGGGCTCAGGGAACATTGTGGTAGAGGAAGCAGAAAGATTTTAAGAGCCATAGATATATGTATCTGCTGTGAGATTGTATCTCTTAAAATGTTGGGAAAGCTATGCCCATGAAGTCTCAACATGGTTGCATAAACAAATCTGAATAATGACACCAGCATACATGCTCACATGGAAGAGGGAAGTAACAAGAGTCCCCAATCATCCAACTTTTAAAAATAACCATGCAAATGAGCTTAGTTTTTACATCACCCAGTAACAATCATGGAAGCTTTTACCTGTAGATTACCCAGAAATGCCCGGTAGCAGCCCATCATCAACTAAATGATGAGCACAAAATATAATTTTACATATCAATTGTGGCCTTGGGAGACTCCATATAACCTCAGGCATGGGGCAAATGTGTGAGTGCTGTGGCCAGCATGGTTGGCATGCATAGATGTCACCATGTTCCAGATGCTGTGCATCCACCATGATCAATGTGAGCAATGAAGTTCTCAAGTATGAGGGAAGTATGTGGAGATTTTGCTGTCCTGGAGGTATACACAGTGTCTCATAGCATGCAGTTATAAGAGGAACCATGTCTGCAACTAAGCAGACATGCAAACTGCATGTCTAAGCCACTGCGAAAAAAAAAATATATATATATATAAACTTTTGAAAATTGATGACTGAAGAAAAGAAAGATTACAAGAAAATCAAGAATGTGAAAAGTCATCTTTGGACAAAAGAAAAGATAACCCTGAGTGCAAGCAAAAGCAGCTAGGTCAACACACTAAGAGTCAAAAAACAGAGATGAGAGTAGTATTCTATGACATGCCATTGCAACCCCACTACTGGCAATGAAAATGACTCTGAGAATCTGGATCACAGCCACTTTACAAACCAGCATAGTGCTTCTTGTCACTTCTCAAAATATGGGTTTTCTCATAAGGAATTCCATGACAAATAGTAAAAAAATAATGTTCTCAGAAATGGTCTTACTGTAGTAAATACGACTAAATATTACAAAATGCAACCCACACTGATTGATTTTCTAGTATCTGTCCTTCTGAAGAGTTACTCTCAATTTTTTTTCTAGCTATAAACAATTTTGGATCATTGCAAAAGAAATTTTGCATACCAGTGGTTAGAAAGGTAATAATACATTCCCAAATTCACATATACTAAGAAAAACAACAAAACGTACAACTGCCGCGGACTGGATCTCAGCTAGACCACCAGACCGAGGGAGAACGGGGTGAAGGTACTCAGGATAAGTGGGATTCGGCGAATGACAGACAGCCACAGACACGAGAGTATGTTGTGAAGCTGCTGCAATTTTACTCAGACCAAGCAGTGAATTTTATACAGTTACTTGGGGAAAACACGGCAATCGGCCAGGAGGGTGACAAACATAGAATCAACAATGTAGTTACACACTTTTTTTAGAATGATTAACAGATCTCATGAGTATAGCCTTTACTTTTTCTTTTGTGGTTCCTCATCCGGACAGAGAACATTACGGCCCTAGCTGTAGTTCTCCTTCTACACCTTTGTTCTGTATCAAAATTATACCCTTTTCATCATTGTTCTAACCATGGTTTCATTTGTGTGAAAATATCTTAACCTTTACCTGTGGGTGAGAAGGCACCAGGGGGGTCGGTACCTAGCTAATCTTTCCATGAACTGTAACTTATGTCATTTTGTTTTTATACCATTATGATTCACACATCGGTTCCCATGTACGTCATAAGCTCCCGTAAAAGGTAATGGCTCTAAATAATTATTGTATCTAAGATTGAAGTTAGGGGGTTGCCACCATCTCCCCTTGATGAGAAACTCTATTTGTCCCTGAATAATTCTTATAGGAATGGCTAATTCCTGTAACTGTTTTCTCGCAGCTGCTGTCGGCTGCGCGTGTGAATTGCCTATGAGTGTCTGTACCTTTATTTTTATTCTCTCTTCGCTAGAGTCTTTGTCCTTTTGAATCATAAGTTCTTTTTGCTCTAAATCATTCATGAATTCCTCCAAACTTTAGAGACCCTCTTGAACTGTTGGCCTAAAAGCTTGAATCATAGGTGGGGGTATTGAAGCCACTTTTGAGGAATCATTACTCTCTTTATGCGGCACATCAGGAACATTAAGAGTTAACTTCTTGGAATTAATACACAAGGAAACAACAATAATTACAGTTGCAAAGAGAAGAAGGCAGAGTGCCAGCCAGCCTCTGCAAGCAGATCTGTGTGGTTCCGTGTAGCCTGGCACCTTGATTCGGGCAAATTGATGAGGGGTCGCCGGGGGCATAGACCCGAGGGCCGCGAGCCCCCCTTTCCCACGTAACTACCTTATCTAAGGCATTTGTCACGCAGGCGACACCGTCATGGGCGTGGCAGTTCCCCCTTTTTTGTTTTTAAGGCGGAAGGCATACAGGTCCTTATGCACACTGCCTAGAGATCTGGTTATTGTCCTGAAGAGACAAGGGAAAATCACGATAACACAAACTACAATTAAGGCAAGAATGTCTATGAAAATAAAATATTGAATCCAATCTAAGGGATTCATGGCCTTAAGGTTTTCTTGCAATCCTTGTGTTAAGACATTCAATGAGCCAGCTTGTATACGAGCTTGGCTCATGGCCGATATGTCCTTTTGAATGGCTTCTAAATCATGAGTAATGGAAGAATCCTTCCATACCCCCAACAAATGATGCTTAACTTTATCTCAATTCTCAGAGGAATTGTAAGGAAGTGGAGTCACACAAATAGCCTTGTATTTTTGATGACATCTAGTTTTCATAAGTTTCTTAATATTGGCAACATCTTGTCCTAAGGCTAACACTACTTTCTCTAATATATTAATCTTTGCCTCTAATTTTTTGTCTATAATTGTTTGTTTAGATAATGCAAAGGAAATATTTTTATTCAAATCATTTACAAATTGAGCTGTATGAATCTCTTGAACCAGGGCGGTGGTAGCAATGGCAAAAGTAGTAATAATAGATATTAATGCTGCTATCCCTAATATCAATGTTGTAACAAATCTTCTCGGCCTTATTAATTCATGAAGCTGTCTAAGTACCTGTAAAGCTGAATTATCATACCAAGTCATGTTATGTAATTGCACGGGCATCATTATAAAAGGTGGTCTTTTCACAATCATCATAATCTGTATTCTTTGTCTTTCCCTTGGTGAAATACAATTAGTGATAATGCATCCAAAGCAAGTTACAAGTTAGACCCAAGAGCAGAGATATTCATATGTACAGCAGAGCCTAGCAGCAGAGCAAAAGGATAGGAAATACACGCTCTAACCACAATGGGAGATGAGGTAGTTTCTTTGGGTCTTTTTTGAGACATTGGGCCTGAAGCAGCAACAAGCCGAAACAAGTCTGGATGTTTTTTCATGTTTTCGGAGGGGGTTCTAGCGACCCACACTGGCTCAACATACCCTGGTGAAAACCATCTAGTGATTTTTTCACCATGGCCCACAAATGTGTAATTATTAAACTTATCCTTATGCTTTGAGAGATAATCTTTATACTTCTTCTCTCCAGAAGAGGCGGAAAAATCCCAAATAAGCAATTTAGACAGTAAAGGATTATAGGAGGAGGCTGCGTGAGGAAACCCACAACGCAACCAAGTAGGAAAAGCAGTAATACCATCATCCCAAAATTGATTCTTATCCCGATATTTAGTGATACAGGAATCAAGAGGCATAAAATTGACAGACTTAAAAGTTTTATTTATAGCAGGATGTCCCAGAGTAAGCAATTGAGTCTCCCAGATCCATCTAGGATCTCTTTTTTTACTGGTAGAGCTGGGGGCATCAGTTAAAAAGGTTCTGTAGCTGGTGGAGAGACACCCAGGAGGAGCTACTCCTTGTAGGGCGAAGCAAATTGGTAATGAATCTGAGCTTCCTGTAAAGTTTATAAATGAGGAAGCGCTTGCCCTTTCATCTGAATCTTGGAACCCCCCGATGATTTTTGTCTGATTGCTCAATACCTTATAAGTCTCATCATCCAACCACCCCGCTACATGTAGAAGGGGAGGACGAGGAACATAAGCCCAATAAGTAGAAGGGCTGGTAGAGGCCGTAGTAGGCCCGACAGCAATCAAGGACAACATGGCTACAAATAGCATTTCTAAAGGAGGGTTAGAACATTGTTGTGAGGCAAGTGCTTTTGTTTCATTTGTTAGATGTTTTAGCTGGGTCCATGTTGGAAGCTTTTGTAGCTTCAGAGTTAGCTTTTTTATTTTTTGAGTCAGCTGGGCCATCGCTAACTTCTCCTTTCACTTTTGTAGTTTTTTGTGGTGTCGGCCTGATGAGTCGGTCTGGAATCCATATGTGTGATTTTGTATCCTGTGGAAAGATACAAGCATACCCTTGCCCCGAAGTTATTAGAGGGTCGGGTCCTTTCCAGGATCCCGAAAGCAAGTCTCTCCATAGAACTCGTGGCAATGGTGATGCCATCTCTTTTACTGCCCAATGCTTAAGAGCAGAGGAATTATTATTTGAGTCCATGTTCAAATGATTTAATATAAATAGAGAATGACTTAAAACATGATGGGGGGACATATATGAGTTAGCATTTTGTAATTTTTTTACTTGTAGTTTTAACGTCTGATGAGTTCTTTCTATGATGGCCTGCCCCTGTGGGTTATAGGGAATCCCTGTCGTATGACTGATTCCCCATTGCGCTAAAAATACCTCAAAAGGTTTTGAGGTGTAGGCAGGTCCATTGTCAGTTTTGATATGCATGGGTTTTCCCATGATCATGAAATATTGTACCAGATGTTGAATCATATCTTTTACTCTTTCTCCTGATCTGGCAGATGCACGGACAAAATGAGAAAACGTATCCATTGTTACATGAACATACTTTATCTTCCCAAAGGAAGGAATATGGGTTACGTCCATCTGCCATAGTGCAAGAGGCTTCAATCCCCTAGGATTAACCCCCATTTTTAGACTCTGATTTTGTGGAGGGCAATGAGCGCATTCCTTAACTATATGTCTAGCTTGTTCTCTAGTTATCTGAAAAGCTTGTTTTAATGCATTAGCATTCTGATGATGTAGAGCATGACTTTCTTGTGTCTCTTGTACTGTAAGGAGATTAATTCTAGTTAATAAGTCAGCCATGCGATTACCATGGCTCAGGGGTTCTGGTAACCCTGTATGACCACGAATATGTCCTATAAAAAGTTTCTCTGTCCTTTGTCATAACAGAGCTTGCAGTTCCTTAAGCAGAGGCTTAATAGTAGAAGAACCTGTTAAACTCGCTGTTTTTATGGTGGGAAATAAATTAACCACATATTTTGAGTCTGTATAAAGATTAAGAGTCTGGGGAAAATGTCTAAGTGCAAGCAGAACTGCACGTATTTCCGCTTGTTGAGCTGTTGTCTGCGGTACAATTTTTATTAAAGGTTCTTTCTCTTTTGAGTATACCGCAGACCTCCCATTTGTTGACCCATCTGCAAAAACCACAATACCCTCTGCTAGGGATTGAGAAACACATATCTTTGGAAATATAAGAGGAACTTCTTTTATGAATTCAATAAGAGGGTCTTTGGGGTAATGAAAGGTGATTTGTCCTAGGTATCCCATTAAGGAGAGACACCAATCTTCTGATTCTTGTAATAAGAGTTCCAATTGTTCTTTAGTATATGATATAATTACAAAGGTCGGTTCCTTGCCAAACAATTCTCTAGATCTAATTTTGCCCTTATATATAAGTTGTGCACAAAGGGAGGGATAAGATGTAAGTACCTTCTTATGTGTGTGTGGTAGGTGTAGCCATTCCAATACACCTTCCTGCCATAGACAAGCTGTTGGAGTATAATCTGTGGCAAAAATAATTAAATACCATGGAGCCAAATAGTCTATTTGATGTACTTTAGCTCTTTCTAAAGCCTGTTCTATATGTTTTAAAGCCTGTAAGGCTTCAGGAGTTAAGTGTCTTATTGACCTTGGGTGAGCTTCTCCATGTAATATTTGATACAGGGGGCTTAATTGTCCTGTTGTGATGTTTAAATATTTTCTTACCCAATTTACATTTCCTAACAATTTTTGAAAATCATTGAGGGTCTTCAATTTATCTACTCTGATAGATGCCTTCTGGGTTGTTATATAATTATCCCCTATCCATTGTCCCAGATAACTAAGTGGCCTATTTTTTTGAATTTTTTTTGGAGCTACGACAAGGCCATAAGCTGTTAAACTACTAATTGTCTCTTTGAGAATTTTTTTTGTTGTATCTTTATTTTCATGAGCCAATAATATATCATCCATATAATGAATGATATATGCAGAGGGAAAAGTTTTTCTTATTGGTAAAAGGGCCATATCCACAAATTTTTGACATAATGAAGGACTGTTCTTCATTCCCTGGGGTAATACTTTTTAATGAAATCGTCTATAGGGTCTCTTAAAATTAACTGAGGGTATGCTAAAGGCAAGTCTAGGGCAATCCTAAGGCTGTAATCTTATTATAAAAAAGCAGTCTTGTAAATCAATGACTATAATGTGCCAGTCCTTCGGTATGGCCACAGGGGATGGGAGTCCTGATTGTAGGGCCCCCATATCCTCTATTGTAGCATTTACTGCTCTTAAATCTTGTAGTAGTCTCCATTTTCCGGATTTCTTTTTTATGACAAATACAGGAGTATTCCATGGGCTATTAGATTCTTCTATATGCCCTTTTTCCAATTGTTCTGATACCAGCTGTTCTAATGCCTGTATTTTTTCTTGTGTCAGGGGCCACTGACTAACCCATACAGGCTGATCAGACTTCCACTGTATAGAGTCTGCATAGAGATCCTTTGCAGTGGCCCCTATGTAAAATGCTGTTCCAGCTCAGAACTTCCTGTCACTAAATGCACATCAAGTGACTCCATTAAGTCTCTTTTCCATAGGGTAAATGGTAGAGAGGGTAACACATAAGGTTGTATAAACCCTTCTTTACTGTCTGTTTGCCATTTTAAGAGCTTTGAACTCTGTATTACTCCGGAAGCCATTCCTAATCCCATAAGGGAGGATCCTGTTCTGTGTGTTGGCCAAGAGGAAGGCCAATCCTTTCCTGCTATGCAGGTTCTGTCAGCACCTGTGTCCAAGAGTCCTTGGAAACTCTTGCCATCTAGGGTGATTGTCTTAAAGGGTCGTTGCCCTAAAACTTGTATCCAATTGACTCCTTCTATGGAGTCTGAGGAGCCAAACTGTCCTGACCTCCTATGGCTTTTTATAATAGGGTTAGGCATTTTTACGTAGGGGAGTAGAACAACCTGTGCGATTTTCTGTCCCTTGTGTAATTGAATGGTTTCTTTTAAGGGCCTGACCATCACTTTTATGGTGCCTAAGGTATCTGCATCTAGCACTTCAGGGAGGACTTCAAAGTTGGTAACAGTATTAGAGCTTCTCCCCAAAATCAGTCCTACTGTTTGTGGTGGCAGGGTCCCTGTAATTTTTGTATCTATGACTGTTACCCCATCCCATAGGGACAGGAGCAAGTCCTGAGGACATGATATATCTAATCCAGCACTCTCTGGAGTAGCTCTAGGCAGGTTATGGACAGTGAATTCTGGTGCAGCAGGGTTTAACCCTGGTGTTAACTGTACTTCCTTTTGGACATTCCCCTTTTCTTTCTCGGGGCTAAGGGGAAGCCCCGAAGCTAGTTTTTTGTCTGACTGTCAGGCTTAAGGGGGACTCCCCCTTTAGTAAATTTTGACTTACATTCATTTCTCCAGTGCTTCCCTTTTCTACATCGTGAGCAAATTCCAAGAGGAGCTCTTCCTCCTCTATTCTCAGCATTCGGGCATTCCTTTCGCATATGCCCTGATTTTCCACACTTATAACAGGTCGGGGAGCTATCAGCCCCTCCGCTACTTATTTTCTTAACATAGGCGCTAAACCATTGTCCTTTCATTGCTGCAGCGTAGGCCATTCCTTGCACTACGGCTGGTGAGGCATCCGTGCATGCTTTTAAAATTGTCCTCCTTAGAGAGGTGCTGTCCCCATCCATGCATGCTTTTAAAATTGTCCTCCTTAGAGAGGTGCTGCCCCATGCTTACCTTCTGGATTACCTGTGCTTAACCGGTGAGCCTTTACCGGCGGGTCTGCAGAACCCTGACAGGAGCCGATCCCTACTTATGAATAAAAGAGAGAAAGGGGGAGAGAAATTACCTGTCCTTCAAGTCCCTGTTCGGGCGCCACCTGCCGCGGACTGGATCTCAGCTAGACCACCAGACCGAGGGAGAACGGGGTGAAGGTACTCAGGATAAGTGGGATTCGGCGAATGACAGACAGCCACAGACACGAGAGTATGTTGTGAAGCTGCTGCAATTTTACTCAGACCAAGCAGTGAATTTTATACAGTTACTTGGGGAAAACACGGCAATCGGCCAGTAGGGTGACAAACCTAGAATCAACAATGTAGTTACACACTTTTCTCAGAATGATTAACAGATCTCATGAGTATAGCCTTTACTTTTTCTTTTGTGGTTCCTCATCCGGACAGAGAACATTATGGCCCTAGCTGTAGTTCTCCTTCTACACCTTTGTTCTGTATCAAAATTATACCCTTTTCATCATTGTTCTAACCATGGTTTCATTTGTGTGAAAATATCTTAACCTTTACCTGTGGGTGAGAAGGCACCAGGGGGGTCGGTACCTAGCTAATCTTTCCATGAACTGTAACTTATGCCATTCTGTTTTCATACCATTATGATTCACACATCGGTTCCCATGTACGTCATAAGCTCCCGTAAAAGGTAATGGCTCTAAATAATTATTGTATCTAAGATTGAAGTTAGGGGGTTGCCACCATCGCCCCTTGATGAGAAACTCTATTTGTCCCTGAATAATTCTTATAGGAATGGCTAATTCCTGTAACTGCTTCCTCGCAGCTGCTGTCGGCTGCGCGTGTGAATTGCCTATGAGTGCCTGTACCTTTACTTTCATTCTCTCTTCGCTAGAGTCTTTGTCCTTCTGAATCATAAGTTCTTTCTGCTCTAAATCATTCATGAATTCCTCCAAACTTTAGAGACCCTCTTGAACTGTTGGCCTAAAAGCTTGAATCATAGGTGGGGGTATTGAAGCCACTTTTGAGGAATCATTACTCTCTTTATGCGGCACATCAGGAACATTAAGAGTTAACTTCTTGGAATTAATACACAAGGAAACAACAATAATTACAGTTGCAAAGAGAAGAAGGCAGAGTGCCAGCCAGCCTCTGCAAGCAGATCTGCGTGGTTCCGTGTAGCCTGGCACCTTGATTCGGGCAAATTGATGAGGGGTCGCCGGGGGCATAGACCCGAGGGCCGCGAGCCCCCCTTTCCCACGTAACTACCTTATCTAAGGCATTTGTCACGCAGGCGACACCGTCATGGGCGTGGCATACAACCACACACAAGAAAAATGTGCACGAATCTATTAAATGTTACCTATAAGTCTGTGCCATCCAAAAAAGCAACAGAGGTCTGATTTTGTTAAAGTAGTTAAAAGAAACTGTTGATGACCTTACTGTATAATTTTTGATGTACCTATTGTATTCCAAGAGTCGTTTTATTTGAAAAAGTCCTTTAAGATATAGGATTATGTTTTTTTGCTTTGTTATTAGGAAAAGTATGTCATGGACAAATAAGAAAAAAGCAAGAAACCAAGAAAAAGAAAGAAAGAAAGAAAGAAAGAAAGAAAGACAGAAAAGAGAGAGACAGAGAGAGAAAGAAAGAAAGGAAGGAAGGAAGGAAGGAAGGAAGAAAGGAAGAAAGAAAGAAAAGAAAAGGGGAAGGAAGGAAAGAAGGGAGGATAAGGGAAGGAAGGAATGAAAGAAGAAACAGACAAACAGAAACAAAAAGGGAGGCAGAGAAAGAGAGACAGAGAGAAAGAGAATGATGTTTGTGTTCAGTTTTTTGTTTTGTTTTGTTTTTTTACAAATGAAGCTGGTGTCCATACACAAACTCATAGAATCACAGTTTGAGACTAATATCCCAACGAGCAACATCCAACATTTGTGAACACTGATGTTTACTGATATTTGAGTTCACTGAGTGACTCTCAAAGCACTATCACAAACATATTCTTTATTTTAATTTTAACTTTTAAACTGCTCCACTTGATAATCATTAATATAGGATATATGACATCATTTATGATTTACACTTTCAAAAAACAAACAGGTGAAAATGTTTTGTCCTTGGAAGTATTTTTTTTTAATTGTGTCTTTGTTTTATTTTGTTTTGTTTTGTTTTTGAGACATGGTCTCTCAATATACTTCTGGCACTTCTTATGTATACCATGATAACCATGAACTCACAGAATTCATTCTGCCTCTGCCTCCTGAAACTAAAGACTAAAGGCATGCACCAAGACAACAGGCTAACAGGCTCCTTGGACTTTCATGTGTGTGTGTGTGTGTGTGTGTGTGTGTGTGTGTGTGTGTATGTATGTATATGTGTTTCTTAGATTTCTTTTCAACCACTGAGTAGGACAAAGTTATATTGCTTGTAAGAAAATGGATGTAAGCACAACTACATTCAGTGAATAAAACCAGTCATAGATAAGCCAATATTATGAATGTTGTGATGGCACACCCCTTTAACCCAGGTATTCAGGAGGAAAGGCTGGCAGATACGTGAATCCAAGGCCAGGCTGGTCTATTTATTGATTTCTAGACCAGCAAAAGAAATGTAGGGAGACCCGGACTCACATAAAAAGAATAAAAACAAGAAAAGAGAAAAGATAAGAAATAAATGAAAAGAAAAAATTCACATTTTTTTCCTGTTTGTAGTTCATAGATGTTTTAGAGATACAAAAAATTGTGTGTGTGTGTGTGTGTGTGTGTGTGTGTGTGTGTGTGTGTGTATACAATCAAATTGTCCAGGATAACATTGCAGACCTGGACAAGGAACAAGAATAAAGCAGTTGAAGAGTTTGAGGGAAATGTCCTCAGTGAAATATATTCTTGTTTGAAAAGCTCTACTGTGACATGGTTTCTTGTACAATGAGCATTTACAAATACTAAACTAAAATAAATTAGAATGTTATTTGTTCCCTTATCCTAACAAAACTCCAGTTACCTAGGTTTTACTGTCCTTTTCTCATTTTCCTAATGTGACAACTTTTGTATTCTGTGAGATAACATTGACTTTACCTGGTATAGTTGCCTTGACAGGAATGCATTACAGTTATTTCAGGGTAGAGTCCATGGATTGTGAGGCACTGTGTGCCTTTCAAGTCCTGAGAAACCAAGGTAGTTCCCCAGACTTTGAAACATTCATCCAACATAGTATCTCTGTGTTCCCTAGAAGTCAGTGAAAACTATAGAAATATGGCTGAAGATTAGTTTGTGTACTCCAAGAAGCTTGCAACCATCATTGTATTATGGCAACCTATATAACACTCAGTGTTGTCAAATCTCTAAAATGTCTGATGGCTTAGACATAGAAGCAACAGGTGATTACAGGCATTCTGTGAACTTGGTTGTGGGCAGGAGAATTTAAAGAAGGAGACCATCAGTTTATGGACTCTGGAGTTCAAGTGTGAACTTCAGTGTTCCTTCCATGAAGAGAAAGCTCTGGATCCCAGAACTTGGTCCTGGGTAGGAAGAGCATTTCAGGGAGAATTAGAGAATAGAAGAGATGATAAGACAGGAGAAGCAGAGAATAGGAGTAGAGAGGAAACATGAGAGAGGAGAGGATAGAAAACATGGGAGACAGAAGCTTATGAAAGAGGAGAGCAAGAATCAATGACAAACCAGTGATATTAAGCACTTCATGTAGGAAAAACAATGACTTATATGTATGCAGATTATAGAAGGAACAGTTGTTTTGTTACATTGTTCTTGGTTCCTTTCAATATCTTCTGGATTATTGTAAGATCAAAAATGTTAGCCTAAATGTCTCCTTGGACAAGCAATTCAATATTCTCCTTCTGCAGCTCTCTGCATTGATTTATTGTTTCCATGGACAGGAGCAGCACTAGATATGTGAAACCCTCCATGCAGTCCCAGTGATTTATGTAAAACCCTGAGTGAGGAAAAGACACAGAAATGATTTCCAAAAATACTTTATTGTTCTTTTATTTATAATTTAATTCACATACCTTCTTTTTTTTGAGAGGTTGGTACTGCTTCTTTTTAATATAGTTGTTATTATTATTATTATTATTATTATTATTATTATTATTATTTGTTTTAATTTTATACATCAACCATGGGTTCCCCTGTCCTACCCCCTCCTGCCCCCACGCACACCTTCCTCTCAGCCCCTCCCCCCATTCCCATGTTCTCCAGGACCAAAACACCCCCGGGGACCCATCTAAACCTGGTGGATTCAGTACAGGCAGGTCCTGTCCCCTCCCTCCAGGCTGAGCATGCGTCCCTTTGTAAGCCCAAGGGTCCAAACAGCCAGCTCATGCACCAAGGACAGGTCCCAGTCCCACAGCCTGGGCGCCTCCCAAACAGATCAAGCTTTTCAATTGTCTCACTTATCCAGAGGGCCCTATCCAGCTGGGGGCTCCACAGCCGTTGACTCACAATTCATGTGCTTTTCCATTCGATTGGCTATTTGTCCCTGTACTTTTTGCAATCTTGGATTCAACAATTCACGCTCTTGCAGACCCTCCTCCTTCTCGACAGTTGGACACCTGGAGCTCCACCTGGGGCCTGGCCGAGGATCTCTGCATCCACTTCCGTCAGTTATTGGATGAGAGTTCCAAGACGACTGCTAGGGTGTTTATTCATCTGATCACTAGACTAGGTCAGATCAGGCCCTCCCTCGACCATAGGCAGCAGTCTACAAAGGATATATCATTGTGGATTTCTGGGGACCTCTCCAGCACTCTGCCTATTCCTGTTCTCATATGGTCTTCATTTATCATGGTCTGTTATTCCTCATCTCCCTTTCTGTTCTTGATCTAGATGGGATCTCCTGCTCCCCTAAGCTTTCTTTCCCTCAAATCTTGCCCTTCATTACTCCCACTGTTGTCTAGGTTGTTCATGTAGATCTCATCCACTTCTCTGTCATTGAGTGATCCCTGGGTCTTTCCCAGGGTTCTGTTTTCTAGGCAGCCTCCCTGGAGTTGTGTAGCAGTCTAGTCATCTTTGTTTTACATCTAGTATCCTACAATGAGTGAGTAAATTCCATGTTTGTCCTTCTGAGTCTGGGTTACCTCACTGAGGATGATTTTTTTTTTTCTAGATCCATCCATTTGCCTGCAAACCTCATGATGTCATTGTTTTTCTCTGCTCAATAGTACTCCATTGTGTATATGTACCATATTTTCTTTATCCATTCTTCAGTTGAAGGGCATCTTGTTGGTTCCCAAGTTCTGGCTATTACAAACAATGCTGATATGAACATAGCTGAGCAAATGACTTGTGGTATGATTGAGCAATCCTTGGGTATATGCCCAAGAGTACTACAGCTGGGTCTCAGAGGAGATGGATTCCCAATTTTCTAAGGAAGTGGCATATTGATTTCCAAAGTGGCTGTACAATATTGCATTCCCACGAGTAGTGGAGGAGAGTTCCCCTTGCTCCACATCCTCTCCAGCATAAGCTGTCTTCTGTGTTTTTGATCTTAGCCACTCTGACAGGTGTAAGGTGGTATCTCAGAGTCATTTTGATTTGCATTTCCCAGATAATTAGGGATGGTTTGCAATTCCTTAAGAATAATACTCAACTTCTTATGGAAAAACAAAAAAAAAACAGTATAGCCAAAAGAATCCTGTACAATAAAATAACCTCTGGAGGCTCACTGTTTTGCCATGCCCTGTAGCATCACACAGAATAGATCCTGAGATTTCTTCCAAAGGAAAAGGAGAGGAGTTAAACCCATAAGCACTGTCACCAAGAGCTAAAAGAGAGGTTTCTTATAGACTTGAGCCATGCCTGCTTGACTTTCTAAAACTCCCCTTTTTAACTCTGGCTTCCAGAAGAAGTTGATGGTTTTCTTTTTCCTAGTGCACACTTGGAATTAAGGGCTATGTCCCTTTATATAGGAAGGTACTAGTAATAAGGTTCTAATGTCATATGTATGTGTATAAAATGTAGAAAAGGCAAACATCTGTTGATACCAATTGCAAGTAATTCTAAAGGGGTTTCCTTCTCTTTATCAACTTTACATTTTCATAGTTGCAGATGACTGCTCACACCACTGCTGTTTGAGTTTCTATTAGAGATATATGAATTTCTTATCTGGATACATCCTTGGACATACATACAGACAGAGAACACATTTTTGTCCTGTCTAATATGAAATAATATATGTTGTATATATGTAGGTATATATAATATAATTTGCAATATTTTTAGGCAACCACAGGATATTAATGAATATTTTCAATGTGTGAATAATGATAACTTAGCTAGAAAATTTCACCAATATTTAGGCTATTTTTAACTTTATTGAATTCAATATTATGTAAAATTTATCTTTACATGACTACATTGCTGTATTTGGGTAATTGTATTATATAATTACATAATATAGACCTACAAAATATGTTAGGACTCAGGAGGATAATTTGCCATCACAGGATGGAACTTAGCAAAGAACAGCCAGATGAACAAAATCATTTATATTAAGAAAGATTATTTTAAAGGTAATGAATGGTGCTGTAACATATATCCTATGATTATAATCTTATTCAATGCAGATGTTCTCAGTCCTGCTAAGTCTGTCTTTTACCACTGGTTGAATCTGTTGAATCAGGGATTTAGAGTGATGGTTCAGTGGGTACAGGTGCATGCCTCCAAGCCTGAGAACTCCAGAGATTGAAGGGGAGACATAATTCCTGTGAGCTCCTCTCTCTCTCTCTCTCTCTCTCTCTCTCTCTCTCTCTCTCTCTCTCTCATTTGTCTCTCTGTCTTCCCCTCTTTCTAAAGTACAATTTTAGCATTCTCACCACTGGAACCTGAGGTACATGGCTGCAACAAATTTGAATTGAATAATGATTATGAGGCACAGTGCAACATGCCAACCTATAGTGAAGGATACTGAAAGATTGACTGTTCACCACAGCCAGGACACTTCCAAACCCATTAAAATTCTTGTGAAAATGACATGCTTTCTTATTCCTCAAGAGTGGAATGTACTGTTTGCTGGGGATCACAGTATTTAGCATGGCCTAAAGACAGTAGTTCTGCATGTCTATCAAGAATTCTCTGCCTTGGAGGAGGTGAGAAAGGGGGGTGGATTGGAGGGAGGCTAGAGGGGGGGAGGAGGGAGGAAGGGGGAATCTGTGGCTGATATGTTAAATTAAATTAATTATAAAATTAAAAAAATAGTTCTTTGGATATCACATTAAGTGATAGTCACAGAGGCATAACAGAATCTCATACACAGATCTGACCATGGGGATCTTTCTGTCCCAGACTGCACTGAGAATGCAGGGTATCTCAGCCTTGCTTTGCTGTTTTATCATTGATGTATTCTCTGGGATTAGAGCCAGGCTGACAGACTTAAAAGTCAAAAACCTGACCGAGGCTAACATAATGGTTCTTCTCTGTAAAGGAATCCCTCAGACAATGGCTGCTTTTGATCAGACATATTTTCTAGATAACATTGCATGTAAACTTGTGTTTTTTTTTTTTTTATTTTCATAGAGTTACCAGAGGATTATCTCATGCATCTGCATAGCTCTTAACTTTATTCCAGGCTATCTTGATGATCTCAAGGTATGTCAAGTATGTACAGTTCAATGCCAAAGCCCCCAATATCATTGGATCTTCTGTTAGCCTATGCTGAGACCAGCAACTAATGGTAAATTGATTCACTCCTGTGCTTGTGACAGACACGTGGGTTGGAAGAAACTGCACTGGTTTTAGAGATTTTCTATATTGTGCTGTGTCTAAACCTCAGAATTGAATCTACACATTTAATGTGATCTTATTGAGATCCTCTATTATCATGGGTTTTGGAATCATGTGTTTGGGAATCATGTGTTTGGGCCAGTGGTTTAATGGACCTTTTCCTGCTTTAGCAACAGCAGAGGATTCAAAATATTCATAGAGTTCTGTTTTCTAAGTCATCTCTTGAGACCAGAGCCACCCAAACCATCCTTGTCCTGGTGAGTAGTTTTGTGTTCTTTTATATAACTCCTGGTATCTGAACCATGTGTTTAAGCTTTGTAAATGGAACCATCAGGTAGATGGTCAATGCTTGTGTAGCAACAGCTGCATGCTTCCCAGCATTTTGTCCCTTTCTTAGCATCACATGCTGTATTTCAATTTCTAGGTTCTGATGGAATTAGCAATACTGAAAAACAAATGTCAGAATTCAGAGTTCTAACATTTATACTGCATATCCTCTTTCTCTTCTTTTTGTTCTTAATATATTGTGCCTGTAAGGTAAGACTTAGCTATAAGCTCATACTTTGAAAATTCAAGTTTAAACAGGACAATATTTAAGGATGGATGAAAATATGAAATTTTAGCAATTCTTTTCAACAAGATCATTACCAA
Source organism: Onychomys torridus (assembly GCF_903995425.1). Classification (NCBI taxonomy): domain Eukaryota; kingdom Metazoa; phylum Chordata; class Mammalia; order Rodentia; family Cricetidae; genus Onychomys; species Onychomys torridus. The sequence goes on from NC_050443.1 coordinate 5,759,239, forward strand.
TAGAAAAATGTCAACACAGGGACTACATGTATCACAGCAATTAAGAATTCTATCAGAGACCATCTTAATCAATGATACATCATATATGAGAGATGAATTTGTATTCAATAACAAATAAATAATTAAAGAAATGCCATAAAAAAGAAAAGAAGCAAAAGAAAAAGAGAAAATTGACAGGCAATTAATGAGTGCAGAAAGAAGAATTATTCTTCTCTAGGGATGAATCAATTAATTGTTAGTTCAATACCAGTGCAACATGCTAAATATATATACATAAGATCAATATTAAATGGATGTAGCAGATTATATATATATATATATATATATATATATATATATATATATATATATATGTGTGTGTGTGTGTGTATACACACACACACACACACACACACACATATAAGTAAAAAAGTAAAAGAGTATGGATTTGGGAGGCAGCATGGGAGACTAAGAAAGCTGGAGTAGGAAAGTGGATGAAATGAGGTAAATACAGTCTGCATATTCTCAATTTTCTATAAAATGGGGTGCCTCAGTGACTATAATAAAAGGTGGGAAGTTAGAAAATTTAACATAACAAAATGGAAATGAAAATTCAGTATAATAGACCATAGCAGAGAGGTGGAAACAAGGAGACAGAGTAGGGAAAGCATCAATCAAAATGAAATGTGCACAATGATCTTATATGAAAAAGATCATTGTGTTAACTAATTAAAATAAGATACATATTCTAAAAATAAACCTTGTGCAGACAAAAGCAAGCCACCGTAGCTCTGTCAAGAAGAACACACATCATAAAGACAGAACATAGTGTCAAGGCCATTAATAAAAAAGAGCAAAAGTAGAGGATGCCCAAGATTATGTCAGAGAGGCTTAAAGTCCTTATATTTTTGCAAATTAGGATATTCTTGGGGGATTTATGATCAGATTTGAGGTCGTGCTTCCCTTGTCCTAGTGATAACAGATATCTTTGGAAGGATGCTATGTGGTTTATAGTAAAATTAATCTGCTATAATTAGATTAAATATTTAGATAAAAAGGTTAGAAGTGAAAGGGAAAATTATAACTGATAATTAATAGATAATATGTACATATTGATTTTTTTCTTGTATTGTTTTTTTTGTTTTTAGAGACAGGGTTTCCCTGTGTAGCTTTGCACATTTTCCTGGAGCTCACTGGGTAGCCCAGGCTAGCCTTGAACTCACAGAGATCCATCTGGCTCTGCCTCCCAAGTTTTGGGTTTAAAGGTATGAGCCACCACTGCCCAGCAATATGTACATATTGAATCAAGTGACTAGAGATAAACACACAAGGAAGAGAGAGAAACAGACTTGTATGTTCACCAGAAGTTGGACCTGTGTCAGGTCTCATGGATTTAGAAAACCCAGGAGAAAGAGGAAACTGAAGTTGTGTATATATTCTTCTGTGCAGGGAATCTGTTATATCAGAAACTAGGTTTTCCTGGCATTTGTATCCCAATACATTGATCAATTTGACAGGAAAAATAACTAGTTTGCTTAATTTTCCTTAAGATTCTAATTAAAACATCCTCCTTTCCCATTTTGTACTCCAAATCCTCCCATACACCACTTCTTCCTTTATTTCAAATTCACGGCCTACTTTTGTCATTCATTGCTGTGGATATCACTCTGTGTAAATAAAATGCTGATTGGCAAGTAGCCAGGCCAGAAGTATAGGCAGGACAAGCAGAGAAGAGAATTCTGGGAACAGGAAGTCTGAGGCAGAGAGAGCTGCCAGCTGCTGCCATGACAATTTGTATGTAAGGTACTGGTAATCCAGGTGCCATGTGGCAAAGTATAGATTAATAGAAATGGGCTGAATATAAGAGTAAAAGCTAGACAATGATAGGCCTGAGCTAATGGCCAAGCAGTTTAAATAATATAAGCATCTGTGTGTTCATTTTATAAGTGGGTTACCAGACTTCTGGGGCTTAGTGGGACCTGGAGAATAGTTCTTCAGGTTCAATTCATTAATGATACATAAATATGCATGAGTTCTTATGCTACTTATAATGGTAAAACTCATCACACTTGAAAGAGGAAATCATCCACTGCAATTTTATGACATGTTATAAGGGGAACTGTTGATACACTCATAGATATAATGATTAAAAAAATGACTGCAAAGAAAAGTAACTAATATAAATTTAATATACTATCATTATTTCGATGTGCAATGCAGGAAAGTTAAATAATTTCAGATATACTCAAGAAAATATTGTGTTTTGCTGTACACTGAGTCTACATCAATAAATTTTAACTGATCAGTGAATAGAGGAACAATGAACTAAGATAAATAACTGTATAGGGGATGGAGAGATGGAGCTTTGGTTAAGAGCACTTGTTCTTCCTTAGCACCCACGTTTCATTCACAGCTTCCACATAATGTCTCATAACCACCAGTGACTCGAGTTAAAGAGAATCAAAAGCTATCTTCTAGCTTCCATGAAAATTGGAGGGCAAATGGTACAGGTATATAATGCAAACACTTGCATGTACACATAAAATAAAAACAGGTATTTTTAAAAGAATTCTTTGTGTAGATGAGGAAGATGCTCTCCAGATCTTCACTAATGAGCTATTGGTAGTTGATAGCTGCTGTGGGAGAGGAAATCATTTCTGTGGTGTTGTAGTCACTGGCAGGTTTCCCTAATTCAGTAGACAATTCTACATATAATTATATATAATATATATAGTGTGTGGTGTGTGTCTATATGACTATTTATGTATGTGCTATGTATACAAACAAAATTATACAGGAATGTTTTGATTAACAGAAAGTATAATATTGTGTACCTTCAAAGAAAAAATTTTAAAAACTGGGTGGTGGTGGCACACGCCTTTAATCCCAGCACTCGGGAGGCAGAGGCTGGCAGATCTTTGTGAGTTCGAGGCCAGCCTGGTCTACCAAGTGAGATCCAGGAAAAATGCAAAGCTGCACAGAGAAACCCTGTCTCAAAAAAAACAGTATATATATATATATTGTGTACCTTAATTCTTGAGCAAGTAGAATCCTATTTAAAAAATTCTTTCCTACTTCTATATCATGTATATTCCTGCCTATGTTTTCTTCTACAAATTTTAGTGTTTCCAGTTTCAGGTTTAGGTCTTTGATCCATTTGGAATTAGATGTTTTATAAAATGGTAGATACAGCTCTTATTACATACTTTTGCATGTAGAAATTCAGTTTTCTCTGCATTATGTATTGAAAGTGTTTTCTTTTCCAGTGAATGTTTTGGGCATATCATTTTATTTTAAATGGCTGACGTTACATATTCTCTTGTTTAGATCATCAATTTTGTTCCATTTGTCTACATGTGTGTAATAAACCATATTATTATAGTCTCTGTAGTATTCCTTAATATCTGGAGTGGTAATCCCTGTAGTACCTTTTGCTCAGGATTGTTTTTGCTACCTAGGTCTGTCATGGTTCCACATGAATTTTAGTTGTTGTATTTTTATAATTCTTTGATGAATAAGATGATAATTTTTTGGATTATATTCAATGTATAAATAGCTTTTGGTAAAATGGACAGATCATAGTGAAGGGTATATAGCTTCTGTTCATCTGGACAGTCAGTCACACTTTCCCAGTTGGGGAGAGTTCAGCATAGCATAGCACTCCTCTGATGCTAGATATTTTTTATTATAGCATATTAATTCCATAAAATATCGAGTCTCATCATGTTCAGCCCATTCCAAGTAAAGGCTCAAACAATATAACCAAAAGTTCAAAATTAAATATCTCAAAGCCTTCAAGACCCCTAGGTATTTTGACAGCAATTACTGAGTGTAAAATTGGGCATGTATATTCCCTGGAAACAGAGAAAACGATGTTTGTTGAATATCCGCTGTGGGTTATGGTTAGTGATTTGTACTATAGGGCAATATCTAGGTTCAGAAAAGAGTCCAGAGGCTCCACAGAATCATTGTAAAAGCACTGTCTGCTTCCACCATCTTTCTACCACTAGAACTTTCAGAAATCCACTACATATCATGTACTTCACTGGTCCCTATTACATCTTTTTCTGTTCTGCAAACTCTGAGTGACTATTTTTACTAGTTGAAGCTCCTTAATATTGGCCTTCCTAGCCTTCAGTCCATTGTCAATTATCTGTGTCTTCCACCCTCCTCTTCTCTGTATCCTCCAAATCCAAATATCTTAGACAATGCCCTGTGTCTTCTGTACTCCACTCCAAAACCTTTGCTGCTCAAGTCACAGGCATTATTAAATTCTCTTAGACACTTATACTTATTCTTGCACCTAAATGTGAGGGTTTGCACTGCTGTGTAAGGGAGTGAGTGCAAAGGTGTTTTGTGAAATTTCTTGGGAAACAGACACCAGAGGCCAGCATTAGGGTTCAAATCAAGTTTAAAGTGGCTGTTTACTGGCATATACACATATATTATCAAATCAGCTAAGGGCATATTGCACTGTGATCCAATGAGTTCAAAGATCCTGGAAACCACTTCATTTTAGGTTGTAAATTGGGTCCATATGTCCAGGCAGAGTGTCTGTAAACAAATGGCAGGAAGCAGGCCACACCCTAAAATTTTGGTGACATTCTGAGGGTCCCCTGTTAGCCAAGACTCCAATATTTGTCATCGAGTGTGCTAGACACATAGGTTTTCTCAAAGAGCAACAGGAGTCTTTGCATTTCTCTTGTCCCATGTCCTTTAGATACACCATGTGGACAGATAATGTTTCCTCATCATGAGTCTTTGTAATATTCTTTGTGGCAGTTTTTTTTAAACTCACCATTTTCTTTATATTTTTTTAAGCAAAATCTCAATCCAAGTTAGAAAACCCAAACTTTTCCATTTAAACAGTACCATTTGTAGCACAAAAAACAGTTTCATAAGTAATTCCATTTTTACATAAACTGTCCACAAAACAATTGCATTTTTAACACAGAACAATTCATGAATCACCAGCATATATGCATACAGAAAACTACATCTAGACTCTAGGTAGAAACAATAAAAATCTTCATTAAAACAGTTCCATTTTTAACCCAATTCCAGGAAACAGTTCCTAGGTCATTACTATAAGTAAACTCAAAATTGTCCCATTGCAATGAAATCACTATTGTTCATTTCATTAAGTCCCAAAATTCAAATGATAAATTCTGGTACGAGCCTTCCAAATATGAAGGAATCCATAATAAAAGTCTTTTTTTGTCCTTTTATCTCAATTTTTTAAGTTCAAAAAGTTAAAAAAAATAAATAAATTCTGGTATCAGGCTTTCAATTCCAAATACGAAGAGATGTCTTACAACCAAAACTTTTTGCAGTTAGCAATTTCAGTTAAAGCAAGCATCTCTGCAACTTTCCTCCTCAAGTCAGAGAACTTTTTATTTACAGTAATATTCTAAACTGTACTGTTTTTTATGTTAGCTCAGGTTTTTTCTATGTTGCATTGATTTTCCATGGATCTTAGCTGTGGATGCCTTGTTGTGCTGGTTCTGGCATCTGCTGTTCTTAGCTTCTTAGTGGCTTCTGGAGCTTTTGAAAACTACTCAGACTTCCTGCTTTTCACACTATCTTCTGTGTCACAGATTCTTTCACCATATATATATTAATCATAGATTCACACTCAATATTTATACTTTTTACAAACTAACATATAACATATTAACATTTACTTATTTATACTTAAGAAAACTATAGAACTACTTTAGCAAATATATTTCTTATTTACTTCTTATTTTCATCTTTTACAACTAGAATCTTTACTTATTTACTTCTTATATTTTTATTTAAACTTACATTTACAAATTCTTATATTACTACATTTCTTAAGACTACCTTAGACACTTCTTACATGCTTATATTCTTTTTTTTTCAGTGACAAGATTTGGCTTCTTTTTGGCAGTTTTCATCAACACACATTCATAATTGTCCTGCTCTCCCAAGTTCTCTTTGTTATATTGTGCTCATTTTTCTTCCATCATCTTGCCTATATCCTTCCCCCAAGGGAAGGGATGTTCCTTTTATTGATATGGTTCAAATTTAAAATGTCTTCCAAAGACTTGTGCTTTCCTCATCATTCCCAATTTGGGTACTATTTAGAAAACCATGGACATGTTTGAAGGTTAAACATAACAGGAGGTGTCAGTAAGTGTATGACTCTTACATATAAGATTCTTTGGTCCTGGCAAATGGGCTGTCTCCATCTCCTCCTTTTGTTAAGTTTGGGGGTGGGAATTCTGATGAATTGGAGGTGGAGAGGATAAAGAGCTGGAGAGAATGAATGACACAGGAGAATGTGGTCCTCTAATTCAACTGAGAAAACTCTAATGAGATATCTGAGACTGAAAGAAAATGCCCAGGTCTGCACCAGGTCACATGCACGTGTGTGTGTGTGTGTGTGTGTGTGTGTGTGTGTGTGTGTGTGTGTGTGTATCTTTCAGTTTAATGTTTTTGTAGGATTCCTGATATGTGAATGAGTGGATCTCCGATTTTGTGCCTTCTCTTGGGCTATTTATTATTGTGTGTTTGTCTTGCCTATCTTTCATATGATGGTTTTGTTTTATCTTTTTTTTCTTTTTGATGTTATTTTTTAGAAACCTCTTACTTGCAATAACAGAAAGGGAATGGATGTGCATGTGATGGAAGAAGTGGAGAATTTCAAGGTGTCAAGGGAGGTGGAAACGCTATCAGGATGTATTCTATGATAATAGAAGCTGTCAGGAGGTGGTGGAGTACAACTTTAATCCCAGCACTTGGGAGGAAGAGCCAGGTGGATCTCTGTGAGTTCCAGGCCAGCCTGGTCTACAGAGTGAGATCTAGGAAAGGCACCAAAACTACACAGAGAAACCTTGTCTCAGAAAAACCAAAATGAAAACAAAAACAAAGAGAAGCTCTTTTCTATTTTTTTTTCAACTTAATTTTTATGGATTCTTTGTGTATTTCACATCATGTATCTTGTTCCCACTCAACTCCCAACCCCTTTCAATCCAACATCTACTCTTGAAACTCCCATCAGGATAAAGCAAAATAAAATTCATTATAAAAGATAATAAAAGAGAAAGAAAGGAAAAAAATCTAATCATGGTAGCTGTAGTATGACACAGTGAGTCAAAAAATAAACCCTTTTCAACATATATAATTATTTGCAAGTGTTCATTGCAAAGCATCATTGGTCTGGATCAAGGCCTCTGGGTTTTGCTACATCATGAATAATGGGCCCTCACTGGGGCTCATTTTGGCTATCCTGTTGTTGTCCTGTGCCAAGGAGATCTTGCAACATTGTGTGTGCAGTACTAGCCCCTTTGCATGCTCTAGCAGATCATAGATGGGATGGATGGGAGGCGATGATCCAACCCACAGCCCTGGGTTATTGCTGAGTTGGTTATCCCACTAGTTCTCTCTCATCCTCAAATCTAGGATTAGCTCTCCAGGACCAACCTGCCTAGATCACCAATTCTATGTATTTAGTTAGCATCCAGGAGTAAGTCTGCTCTCATGGCCAGAATAATAACAGACAAAATTAATAGGTCACTGTCACTGATGATATAAAATTTCACAATAATAAAATAGTAGCTAACAAAATTCAAGACCTTGTCAAAACCATCATTCAATTTGAATTGAAATCTATAGAAGGTGAAATATATTAACATGATTTTTTGGTACAGGTGAAGACTGGAACAGTTGTGATGGGACCAGGGACCTTGAAAAACAAAATTCATTTCCAGCTATGGATTCAGTTTTCCTTGCTGTAGAATGTGGTACACAGTGATGTCTGTACTTCATCAAGCAGTGATGATGCCCTGACAGGAGGAAAGCAACATGAAGGGCAGATTTATTTACATCATGTTTTATGGGCTCCTTCAAACATCAGATAGGTACTGGATAGACTCTCCTAGATACAAGTTCAAGAATGTAATGGACCTCAGCTCATCTAGTCTGCTGATTCAAGCAGATGACAAAACTTCCATATTCATTTTGGTTAATGTTAGAAAGACTAGAAGTTACCTTCTTAACATTCTGAATTGAATTTTTGAATGTGATGGGGGAGTAAGCAACCAGATATGGAGCAAAACACAGCATGTAAATACTTAAAAATAAGATTAAGAGGTTTTATTCCTCATCCACACCAAACTGAATCTGGACAGAATGGAATAATATTTCATAAGAACAAAGGGTCCAAAAGATGGAAAACATAAAGAAGTGAAGCGAGTGATGTTCACAAGCCACCAATTTTGATTATACAAAAAAGCAATGCAGGCTCGTAAGATGGAGGAGAGGGTATAAAAAAACAGAAAGGTAGCTACCAATGCCAGGATGTTCTGAGTAGCTCTGGATTCAGGAGAGGTTCTGCTAGAACCACTATTGCTGCGGATGTGTTGGACACTTTGCTTGTGTCTATACAGAATGACAATCATAGAGCTGCTGGACCAGATGATCATCATAGAAAAGAGGATTTCAGGACACACAAGCAATGCTACATAGAGTGAGCCACTGACTTCATCACTCCCTACAATTGAGCAGTATCCAAAATCGCGTTTTCTTGTCACATTTTTGCTGTTCATTTCAATGAAAGGATACACAATGAAAATGAAATTTATCAACATGTAAAAGACCCAGAGAAGGTCAATAGAGCAGCCAATGTACTTTGCAGCTTTGAATTTATGATCTTTGCAACAGAATCCCCGTGGATTGATGGTAATGGCTTGGAAGACACTAAGGAGGCAAGTGGTGCCAATGGACACACTTCGCCCAAATCTTTGAATGTACAATAGGAGCTGGCATCCGAAGTTATTCACAAATTGCTTCATTCCCCAAACTGCCATTGTGTGGGGCACTCCTGCAGAGAGAATGACCAAGGCATTGGATGCCATTAGGTGCATGAGTATCAAATCTGAAGGCTTTAGTTTGCATTCTCTGTAGTAAAGGACTAGATAGAACATAAGAGAGAGATTTCCCACAATTCCAGTGGTAGTTTGTAATAAGAAAATAATTCTAATTGGCAGATTCCATAAATCCATTTCATGAGTTCAGCAAAATTTCCTTTAGAATATGGCCATACTATTTCTCAGTCTAATTAATTATGACAATTATATGCAGCCTATGTTGGAAGAAGTCTTTAATTCATGCACCAACTCAGAGACTGAAGCAAAGAGTCCTTTAATCTCAGGAAATAAATATCAGCCCTGACCACTTAAAGAGAACTCATCCCAAAATTTTGACAGGAGTAGTTACTTCCCATGTATGTTACTGTGAGACTGCCTGTTACCTCAGAGTGTAAAACTGATGGAATGAGATCCATCAATTTTCAGAGAAAATGGTCATGCAGGACAATACGGTTTTGGCCTGTGAGAAACAATAAAAAGTGACAGCCCATACAAACAAACATGATGTAAACCTACCAGAATATATTGATTTGTTAGTCATGGTATAAAAGAAATCAACTTTAATAATGACCACAAATGTTAAATATTTAAATTCTAAATGTATGTCTCATATAGAATCATTAGAAATATAATGAGAACTTTATAATACCACCAAGAATAGACACAGTGTCTTGGAAGCAGCTAAAGTTTCCACCATCTTATCATGGGTGGAGCCATCTGAAACTAACAACCCTTTTCTACTCTCCACATAAAATATCCAAACCTGTTCTTGAAATGGTGGGCACAAAATGTGCAAATTATTCCCTACTTCTAGCTTCTGTTAATCTTTCTTGCATTACTTTAGCCTTCCGACTTTCAAACAAGGTACATTTTTTGGCAGTTTTCCCCATACCAGCTACTTGTAAAGTGCATTTGAAGATGCTCTGTGGGAACTGTTTCTTTACAGGTAGTAACCAAACCCTCTTAATACAGACTCTCAATTTGGAATGTGATCATGCTGAGTGGTGTTTAGGTGTTTAGCAATAATATCTAAAAAATTAGTAAAACTTACATTGCATAAAAACTAGCTTTATGAAAATCATACCACATAAACACACACACACACACACACACACACACACACACACACACACACACAAACACACACTCACTCACATGTCAGGACACCATATTTTATTCCTGCAGGTGTATGCATGTGAAATCCTCTTTGGTAGGGTGAGATCCCCCTGAAGAAGTAGGCAGAAGCAGCTATGAATCAGTACCAGGCTGAACCAAGCAGCCCTAGGGAGCACACTGTTACTCCACATACTCATGAGCCATGTGAGGACAGTCAGCTGGACAATCAAGAACTGGGGCAAAATTTTGACAGTGAATCTTGGAAACTGAAGAAGTTAAAGCAAAGTGAGTAGATGAGCTGAGAACAGTGGAACTACCATATACCAACAGTCTGCCCTTCTCCATGCACTGGCACTGTAGAACACCCTAGGAAACGGCTACAGTAAAATAATGAAAATTATTCTATTAAGTGTGGTTATACAGGCCCAGGAATCACTAGCATACACTCTTTCTAAGTGTGATTTCATTGCTTATAGTTATATATATATAAATTCATTTCTCAGCTTGCTCCTTTTCATTATAAATCTGAATAAGAGCAAACACTAATAACCAAATGGTAGAGTCATTACTAGACAAGAGAAAATTAATCCAGAACTCATCACAATTCAAATCACCCTAAGCACCACTGTTTTCCATGTTCCTACAAGGATGGCCATTAAAACACTCAACTGCATTTCTAATTCATAATCATAAAGTCAAAATTCCTCCAAATGAAAACATAGTTCAGCCTATCACAGTAATGCCCCACTCCCTGTTACCAGTTTTGGTCTTAATGGGTTTCTATTTTTATAATGAAATACCATGACCACGACAATCCTTATAAAAGAAAATATTTATTTGGGGCTGGCTTACAGTTTCAGAGTTTAGTCCATTATCTTCTTGGTAGGAATCATGGCAGAGTGCAGGCAGACATGGTACTGGAGAGGGAGCTGAGATTTCTACTTCTTGATCTACAGGCTACATGAAGAAGAGTCCCACACACACTGGATGTAGTTTTGGAGCCTGTGAGACCAGTCCCAGGACTGCTCAAGGGTGATAAAAAATGCCTTCAGAGTACCATAAATTAGGAAAAAAATATTTATCTGAAGGAATAAGACTTTCACATGTACTGATGATCATTCTCTTGTTCTACAAACCCATATACACATCTAATAGAAGACAATCTAAAAATTTGAGGAGAGTGAGAAACCATGGAATCAAGTTGCTGAGGAATTTTTTTTTTTTTGCCATGAGTTAAATCTTTATAAGTCATACTTTCAGCAAGAGGGAAACTGGTACTAAAGTTGGATTGTGCCTGACCTTGGATCTTCATTTAGGCATGCTGGGATTTATCTTTGTGGAGGTTTATGTTACAAATTCATTTGCAGGGGCATCTAGTCTACTTTGAATTTGCTCTGAGGTTTTTTTAATCAGCTAATTGTATGTACCTGTCTAGAACTAGGGAGATATTCCCTTTCTATGTTAATGTGAGCCAATGATATAAAAACAGGCCTAAGAGTTTTACTGTCCTCATGGAACAAGAGATCTAGCCATAAAGCATAGACTGGCATATTTTATATTCATCAAAATTACATAGTTTAATGAGAAGTCATCTTTAGACAGTTCACAGAATACATGTTCAAAAGAATAAGATGTAATCATGAGATTACATGTATTCAGTACATGAAAAAAGCACAGAAATGGGGAGATTTGATGGCTGTTTTTTTGTATGTGAAATTACATTTAGAACAAATTAGTTTTCAGAGTTTGTAGTCCCCTAATCCTTTTTCGAAATGGGGTTACTCCATCAGAGAATAATTCATCTAGTGGGTTAACATCTGAAATTTAATTGTCATCTGCTACATATCTGATAAAGGCACTGCTACCAGCAGCTATCAGCTATGTAGATTGAGTATATGATACCTCAAAGCCCACCTCTACAGTGGCCCATTTCCTACAACAATGCCACACCTCCTAATACTGCTACTTCCTACAGTCCAAGTATTCAAACACTTGAGTTTATGGGGACCATACCTATTCAAATCACAACAACCTACATAAATTACTTTTTGTCACTGAAGAAATTTTGAGTTTATAATTTAGTAATGGTCTTGGTAGCATCAAGCTGCATATGACACACACATAATCAGTAGTGGCCTTGATCAATTAATCAATGTACACAAGATAGAATTCTGCATAGATGTAGGGTCTTGGAAATCTTACACTATTGGATTTACCTAAAGCTACTGGATTCTAACTGATGTTTCTCTTGTGAAAATCAAGCTTTAGAAAACCAAGGTTTTAGAGATTTTAATGAAATACAGAATCCTATGTGTGGTTTGGCATGATAGAAAGATATGCCAATTCACAATTTAATTTCACAATTATGAGGTATACCTTGTGTTCATGAGGACACCAGAAATATGCATGGTTACTATCTCAGAGAAAAAGGCTGTAGTGATAACTCCAGAGGAATTACTAACATTTATTCTGTACAAAATACAACAGAAATACTAACATACAATCAACAAATAATAGCATGAAAAGAAAATTAAGTTTCTAAAACAATTCCCTTAAAATTGTGCATATATTTGTTTTCTTTGTTTTTGTTGTTTTCAAGTCAGGCGTCATTATGTAGCAGTGGCTGCCCTGATACTCCATATATAGATGATGCTGGTCTAAAACTCACAGAGGTGTACCTACTAATGCTTCTCAAGTTCTGGGGTTAAATGTATACACCACCACAATTGGCCTATTTGGAAATACTTACATTGAATTATATATTAGAATTAAATTCATGATGCAGTCAAATAGAGGTGATGCATGACAGATAATAAAAAATAGTCATAATATTATGAAACCTAAAATATGGCCCAATGCTATATAGCACTAGTGTGGATAAAAATGCAGGTGAGTGATAGAGCCCTGGCCTGCAAGCACAGGCTCTGAGTTGCATTAGAGTATACAATAAACAGTGAGGGGAAAACAGCATCTGATTCTGATTGACATTAGAGTAAGAGATACCTGAGAACACATATGGCTGGTTGTCATTGCTCAATATTTATTCTGTACCTTCCATTCTGTGGTATCTGGCCAAGTTTAAGAGGGTGGGGGGAGGTTTCAACCCAATCATCTAACAAACTGGATTCAGTAGAGACTCAGTTACTGCCTTTATAATGAGATGATAAATGTAGTGTCACACAAGAACACTTTTTTACTACATCAATACATTTACATCCTGCATCTTCTCAGGGATATACGTTTCTTGTATTTCCATTTTAATGTCCACTCTGTGCATGAAACCGTAAGTTCACCTATAATACTACTACTTTAAAAATAGTCAACACATCATGACGTTAAGGTCAATTATCACATTGGCTTATTACAATAGTCCTTAAACACATTCACACATGGCCTGCATTATCCTGGAGTACCCACAGCTACCCTCAGTGGAGCATTTACAGTAAGAACCAATAGGGACTGACACAGGTTAAGAAAACTTCTGTCTTTCTCACTCACCTCTTAGTTGTGGATTTATTCTTCACCCTTCTCTCTTCTTCCAGGAGTCACTTTCTACTCTAAACACCTATTACTAGACATGAGCATTTACCCAGGCCTGTCTCCCTTACTGGCTCTCCATGCCAACTGAATAAAAAGTACCCACCTGCTTCACACATCTGCAGGATGATAGGCTCAATGGGCAGATCCTGACTCTTAAATAGCAGGGCTAAAAGAGAGAAATCTCAAGCTTGAGGTGGAGGTGTATGACCTCATCTCCCATCAGAATCGCAATTTTCATTTCATCTGTAGTAGCATTGGCAGTGCTTGCTTTGGGAGACAAAATCATCTATGAAACTTTTTTCAGATGCCAAGTAACAAAGACTCTTAATAGTTTCCCATGAATATTGCCACACAGACAATTTTTTGAGACATTCAATTTTTATGATCCCTAAGTGATGACCTGGCATCCTGTGGAAGATGTTAGAAGCTTTGAGACCATTTTGTTAAGGAAGTTAAGAGAAGTTTTTTTTGTCTCATTGGATTTCAGGTTTCACTGATATTTTCAGCAAAAATCATTTTAGTTTTATTAAAAATATTTATAACATTTATTACTTAAAATTATCATTGAGAGTTTTATAGATGCATATGAGTTATAGTCAAGTGCACTCACATTATCTCATTTCCAATATTTTTTTTTATATTCTCCCACCATTATGGTCTCTAAATTTCATATGTCCCCCCATCCCCCAAAAAAACCCAAACAAACAAACAAAAAACACTGAGTCAATTTAGCAATGCTAGTATGTGCAAAATTTTGGGACACTTTTGAAAGCATTTTTACCTTTTAAATGTTCAATTCTTAAAGAAATCTGACATTTCCTCTCCCAGAAGCCATCTGTAGACAATAACTCTTCAGCTAACTCATCTCATCTACTGCACTGGAATTTTGTCTTGTTGATTTTGTGCAGGTTTTATGCATTCTGTCTTAATTAGTAAATTTACATGTGCAGGTCCCCTGTTTATTCTGGACAAAACTTGTTCCCTTAAAATCATCTGCCACTACTGGTTTTTAAACTCTTTCTGCCTCTTCTTCCAAGATGATCCCAGCATATTTAAAGAGAAAGGTATCATATGGATGTCCTATTTAAAGATGACCCATATAGAGTCACTTTCTTTTTTGGTTATTTGAGACAAGGTTTCTCTGTGTAGCTTTGGAGCCTGTCCTGGAACTTGTTCTGTAGACCTGGTAGTCCTCAAATTAACAGAGATCTGGCTGACTCTGCCTGACTCTGCCTCCCAAGTGCTGTGTCAAAGGCATGTGCCACCACCACCAGGCCCCTCCAGAGTGTCTTATTCTTAGCACATTAGAGAGACTGTGGGCCTATGTGTTAACCCCTATAGGGTGCCAAAAGAAGCTTCTCTGATGAGGGCTGACAGTTATACTAATCCATTTTTATGAATATAGGAAGCAGTTTATTACATTGTCCACTTTCTTCTTTCAAACATAAACTAGGAGAAAGCTATTTTGCTGGCAGGAAAATGGGTAAAAAGAGAGAATTACATTAAATTAATAAAGCCTTTCATGGACAAAGCAATTACAGGATTGGTATGATGGCCAATACATTCAAACCAAGCATTCAGAAAACAATGCTGGCAGATCTGTGAGGTCAAGGCCAGCCTGGCCTATATATTGAATTCCTGAAAAGCAAGAGAAATTTAGAGAGACTTTGGCTCAAAAATAAAAAAAAAATGAAAGAAAGAAAAGAGAAAGGAAAAGAAAGACATGAAAAGAAAGAAATACACATGTTCTGTTCCTTTTTATTGTTCACCTATGTTATAAGGATACATAAAATTATGGTTGCATATATACATGATAAATATAATATATATTAATATATATAATGCATAATTAAAGAAACAAGAAGAGGACAACTGAAGAGTATGAAGGAAATGTGCTCAGTGAAAATAATCTTGTATGAAAAGCCCTACTTTAACACTGTTTCATGTACATTCCATGAACATTTTCAAAGATAAAAATATAATAAAACAGATGTTTCCCCCCATCTTGGGAATATTCTAGTGGCCATGGGTTTTACTGTCCTTTTTCTCATTTTACTACTCTGGTAACAACTGTTGTCTCATTTGGGGAATCCTTGAGTTAGACTGGTTTAGCCATGAGAGGAATGCATCATCAGTTTTTCAGGGTAGAGTCCATGGCTCCTGGGGCATGGTTTGCCTTTCAAGTCCAGAAAATCCAAGGTAGTACCTTATACTTTGAAGCATGCAGGCCACTTGAGTATCTCCTTGTTCCCTAGAAGTCAGTGAAAATTATAAAATTACAGATAACCAATTAGTATTTGAATTTAATCTCATATGCGTTACTAGCTTGCAAACATCAATGTATCCTCACAACCTCCATTATATTCTGTTTTGATAAATGTATAAAAAGATTGATGGCTTGGAATGAGGAGCAACATTGGATTGCAGAAGTTCTGTGAACTTGGTTGCTGGCAGAATGAGTTAAAGCAGGAAACCATCTATAAATGAAATTTCTGGAGTTCACTAGTGAACTTCAGCCTGCTTTTCCTGAAGAGGAATCTCTGAATCCCAGTACTTGGTCCTGGGTAGCAAGAGCAATAGCGGAGAATTAGAGCAAAGACCAGATGAGGAGAGAGGAGGAGAGGAGTAGATGAGTAGGGAGGACAGAAGGTGAGAGGAGAGGTGATAGAAGACGGGAGATAGAAGTGAATGAAAAAGCGGAGAGAAGTGAATTAATGACAAAGTAGTCAAAATAAGCTCCTCATGTAGGAAAAACTATAGATTTTACTTGCAACCAGAATTTTTCTTCATTTTGCTGTTCTTTTACACTGTTCCCTAGCCACTTTCAATGTCTTCTGAATTATTTTAGGAACCAGAAATGTTTAATTAAATGTCTTTTTGAATAAGCAATTTCACATTCTCCTTCTAAAGCTCTGTGCATTGATTTATTGTCTCTATGGACATGGGGAAAACTGGATACTCTAAGCCCTCCATGCTCTCAAGTGATTTATGCATAAACCTGAGTTATGTTGCATAACAGTAAGGTCTTAAAGTTCATCAAGTACACAGTGTAACACACACTAAAAATTCCCTTTGAGAGCGTAGTAAGAGAATGACCACGTTGACCTCTGAGCTTTTAGTCTCTGTGATTCACAGTTAACTTACTTACAGAAGTAGATTTGTTTCCAATACATTTAAGGTTTTAATAACTATGCCTAAGTTGTCAATAAAACTCAAATGTCTCTAAATTTTACAGAATGTACCTTAACAGTGCATTACGATTTTTCTAGACATGAAAATCTACTTTTCAAAATAGGCTGATATTGTAAAATTTTATATTCTTAAAAGATAGAAGATCATAAGACTAACTGCTATTTCTGCTTTTGTAATCAAACTTCCTTACTCTGCTCTGAAAGATGACAAGACACCTTAAGACTATATATATATATATATATATATATATATATATATATATATATATATATATATATTAAATATATGCATATATATTTAAATCAGCCTCTTTCTACATTCAGGCAAAATGCAAACAATCTTGTGAGTTATGCCTTTACATTCCCTGGGTCAACATGGCTAGCTTCTGCATCTTGGATGAGCTTGTGGCTGCAGACTTGGACCCAATCTCTAGAGGTGCCCATAGCTATGTAAAAAGACTCTTCTTATTAAAATTGATTTATGGCCATGAAGAATCTCTGAGTGATTCCAGACCCATAAGAAAAAGAAGCAATGCTATGTGGAAATTTCTTTTTCATAGTACATATCTAATTCCCCTCCTCCTAAATTAGAGAGACTGATGATCCATGAGTCCTCAGCATAATAAAAGTTCAAGAAACCTGTACATAAAATGCTTTTTCAGTCCCATTCAGCTTTTCTTGAAACTAATTGCTATTGTTTTAGCTGTAGGTCTGTACTAGTAAGATGGAGGTGGGATCACTGTGATTGTAACTTGTTATCATGCTGCTTAGAGGTTCTCCTCCCTACCCCTTTGAAGACACTTCAGTCTCTAGTTATTGAGATGCTGCAATGCATAGCAGACATGGTGAAATAGGGAAGTAGTTTCCTATAGACTTGAGCCACCTTTGCTTGACTGTGTAAACTCCCCTTCCAGAAGGATTTGATCAATAGTTTTCTTTTTCGAGGTGTAAATCTCACTGTGCAGTGGATATTAAGAGAATATTTTCCCCTTGTAAAGGGAAGTAATAGTACTGAGAAACTAATGTTGAATTTATGTGTATGAAATATAGAAAATTCAGACATCTGTAGAAAACAACAGTAAGTAATACTAAAGGTGTTTCTCTCATTGTACCAAATTTAATTTTCATTGTTGGAGCTGAATGTTTACATTACTAATTTTGAATTTTGAATTGGTAGACATTATTTTGTCTTATGGGTATTTCCTTGGTCATATATGCAAACATAGTACATATTTTTGCCCTGTATACTTGCCAATATTAGATACTGTATTTATTTATGTGTGGTAGTATTTTATTTGTGCTGAAATGTTGTGATATTTTATTTGTATGTTAATAAATAAAGTTTTTTAGGAGATCAGAGGAGCCAATGAGAAGGTAATAAAGGCACAGATTAAACAGGAAAAAACTGATTCTCTGAAAAAGCTAGGGTGGCATGGTAAGCTAAGGTTAGCTGGTGGCTATTCCCATTTCTCTGATCTCTATGGCTTTTACCTCTGTATTTGGCTCTGTTTCTTATTTAATAAGACTGTTTAGAAATTCATCTACAGTTGGTGCCCTTGTGGCAAGAATTCATTAAAAAAACTGTTGGTGGCCTTACATGCCAGGGCTTGCAGGTCTTGGCTTGGCCAGAGTATACAGGCCCCTGGCCAGGCTTGCTATACAAGTGATCCAGCTACATGAAGCTGGAGCCAGATCTCCAACTCACATGCACTCAGATACAAGGGGCCATAGCTTCAAGTAGCTAGACTGCTTGTGCATTTATAGACCCCTGTATAAGGCCTAAAATGGCTCAAGTCAGACTATGTGGCTGGACTTTAGCTTTTAGTTTTGTTTTCTTCTCCTGGTAAGTAGGTGCTCTCTTGTGCTTGCTCTCTCTCTCTCTCTCTCTCTCTCTCTCTCTCTCTCTCTCTCTGTCTCTTGATTCCCATCTTGGACTGCAGCTATACTATGTAGCTGCTTTGAAATCCCCTCAGACTACTACTTCTACTGTTCTATGCAGACATGTTGAGTCAATTAAAATACCAGATATCTTAAAGGGAGAAATTATTTTTAAGAGAAAAATTTTCCCATGTTAAAAAATTGAAAATATCTTTATAGTAGAAGGAAACTGGTCTTTGTTTAATAACACATTAGGCAGTCTGAAAATGGAATAGTTATATGAGAGGAAAATTAATGGTGATGGTATGTATGTAGCATCAATTATAAATATTTGCTTAATTATCATTATTTTACTATTTAAAAAGTTGGTCAATTTAACGCCAAAATAAAAGAGTTTAAAACGCAGTTAAAATGAATTATAGAGAAATTCAGACCCAGACAAAGGAATTTAAAGGTGAAATTATTTCAGGATTGAATTATAGATTACAGAGAGAAACAGAGCCTGTTTTCAAACAATCAAACATAACTTGTCTGGTACCCATATAGGAACTTTCTGCTCAAGGGCATGTACAAACTAATTGGACTCCAGTGGAAATGTTAAATTTATGGAGATTTAAGAAAGCTATAGTATCCTATGGCATGCCTTCTCCATTCATAAAGCAAATGTTAAATTTATGGCCAACTTATAATAGAATTACTCCTCAGGACTGAAAAGAATTGATAACAGCTGTCCTGGAGCCTGGAGCAAAAATTACAGTGGTGCACTTGGATAAAGGATGAGGTGAAGACAATAGAAACTCAATGTAGAGCTAGAGACGTAGAAATTTCCCATGATCAGCTTCTTGGAGAAGGCAAATATGTGGATGTACAAAGACAATATTTATATGATAACCATACCTTAATTCTATGGCACATGGCAGTCATGAATGCATGGGACAGAATTGAGGACGTAGGAAAGAAAACTGGATCATTCACAAAAGTTATACAGGGGACCATGGAATCCTTCATGGATTTCTTACAAAGGCTGTATTCAGTAGTAAATGGAATTGTAAAAAATTCAGAAGCTAGACAGAAAATAATTGAATCTTTGGCTTTTGAGAACATGAACGCAGAATGCAAAAGAATAATCAGGCCATTAAAGGCAATATCTACACCCTTGAATGATAGGATCAGGGACACAATCAGTGTTGAGTTTTATGGCCATGATAATATGTAGATAGAAGAAGCAATTTCAAAAGTTTTCAGGAAAAATGTTAGATATTTTAGGTATGGAAAAACAACGTTATTTGAAAAGGGAGTATAAACAGGGATTTCCTATAAAGAATGTTTATTCAAGGAATGAAGGCAACAGAATGCCCTTCCATTCTGAATTATGCAGGTGTGGTAAGGGTAAACATTGGACCAGTGAATGTCAATCAACAAGGAGCAGACAAGATAATATTTTGCCTCTGGTTCAGGAAACTCTCAGAATGTCATCATTCAGGACACAACAGCAAATTAACTTCAGACCTTTCCTGCTATCATAAAAGATGCCCCTACTCAGATCAATTAGATAATCAAATTCCTATTGATGCAGTAGATATCACTCAGTGTAAATAAAATGCTGATTGGCCAGTAGCCAGGCAGGAAGTAAAAGCAGGACAAGCAGAGAAGAGAATGGTGGAAACAGGAAGGCTGGGAAAGAGACACCAGCCTGCCATCCAAGGAGCAAGATATAAAGGCAACAGATAAACCCAGGGAACATGTGGTGACATATATATTAAAAAAAAATGGGGTGAGTTTAAATGTAAGAGCTTGTCAGTCAGAGGCCTGAGCTAATGGCTGAGCATTTTTAAATAATATTAACCTGTGTGTGTAGGTCTGAGAGGCTGTGGCCCAGGTGGGCCTGGAGATAAATCCAGCTACATATTGGAATAAACCAGGATGCTCAGCATTATAAAACGGCGTAGCAGGGAGAACAGAAAATTCAAAAGAAAACATAAAGCAATTTTTTTGGCAAACTTCTATAAATGAACAAAGACTAAAATTAAAAATACAAATAAATGATGTTTTCGTGGATGGTTTAATAGACACAGATGCAGATGTAACAATAATTGCACCAGAATTTTGGGATCCAAATTGGCCTCTACAGGAGGTAAATGTTCAGCTGTTAGGGATTGGAATATTATCTTAAGTGAAGCAGACTGCAAGATAGCTCATATGCATAGGTGCAGAAGGACAGAGAGGAAAATTAACTCACCAACTACCCATGTTGTACAATCACAGGTCAAAAATAATTGTTGATCTTCCAAAGATACCAACAGCTCTACCTTTGAAATTATTAAATACAAGCCTGTATGGGTTCAGCAATGGCCTTTAACTAAAGAGAAATTATTGGTTTTAGAAGAGCTGGTACAGTTGAATGCTGAGCATATTGATGAATCAAACAGCACTTGGATTTCTCTGATATTTGTTATTTAAAAGAAAACTGGTAAATGGAGAATGGTACTAGATCTAAGAAATATTAACAAAGTAATTCAGACAATAGGCTATCTACAATCTGGAATTTTGTTGCCTACTGTGTTACCTAAAGGATAGCCTCTTATAGTTATTTATTTAAAGACTTACTTTTAGATGCCATTACAAAAAAAAAAAAACCCACAGAGAAAGATTTGCACTCATGGTGCCTACTTATAATAATTTTCAACTAGTTAAGAGATATCAATGGAAAGTGCTCCCACCGAGAATGTGGATTCCTTTTGCCAATATTTTGTACAACAGCCATTGGAAGTAATACATTAAAAATTCTTAAATCTATAATTTATCATTGTATGGATGATATTTTACTAGCTGACTCAAATACAGATTTGTTAGAAAGCACAATTTAAGAAGTAAATAAATTTTTGCCTTTTGGGGATTACAAATTGCTCCTGAAAAGATACCAAGAGGAGATTCTATTAATTATTTAGGATAAAAAATATATGTACAAAAAAATTAGACATCAAAAGGTGCAAATTGGGAGAGATCAATTACAGACTCTTAATGACTTTCAAAGTTTATTCAGAGAAGTTTTGCATTTGCAAACCAATGCTGAGGTAAAAAAATGATGAACTGAATAATTTGTTCAAAACCTAGGTGACAAGGACTTAAATAATCCAAAAGAATTATCATCTGAAGCTTAGAGAGAATTGGCCTTGGTAAAAAAGAATGTACAGGAAGTACATATGGATAATATGGATCCAAAGCTTGCTGCATTTTGGTTATTTTATCCTCTACGCATTCTCCTACAGGAATTTTAATGAAGAGGTTAGATATCATATTGGAATACATATTTCTACCAAATCAACAGAGTAAAAAATTAAAAACACGCCCACCCCTGGGCAGCAGCCATCCTGGGAAGACCTGCCCAACTTGGCCCCAGTTTCTGGCCATTTGGCAGGCCCTGTAGGAAGGTTCCCCTTTTCCAAGACTGCAGGCAGACCCTGCAGTCACCACACCCTACCCCAGCCCCATCTGCATGAGTACCCAGCCACTTCCTGAGACTCAGAGACCAGCCCCCAGTTCCAATCCCACCCTGGAGCTCCCATCTGGACAAGATATGGAGATACCAGCCACTTCCTGAGATTCAACAACCATCCTCCACCTCCCATCCACCCACCCCAGGAACTCCCATGTGGACCAGAGGTGAGTGCCTGGGGTGACACCCAGAGAGGCCCACACCTAGGTCCCAGCCCTGGGCACCAGCCATCCCGGGAAGACCTGCCCAACTTGGCCCCAGTTTCTGGTCATTTGCCGGGACATTCAGGAAGGTTCCTATTGATGAAAATATTAAGGCCACTCCATGTAATTAAAAGGGAGGTTTATTTTGTGGGGTAACTTACAAATGAAGGGATAGGTTGCAGGGTCTGGTAAAGGTATGGCGCACTCCGGCGGTGTTCTCTAGAGAACTCTGCTTGGTCTACCTCCAGTGTCTAGGGACTGAACCAAAGAGAGGTCTCTCCTCTCGATCCTGGGTCTTCAGCTTCCTCCCTCAGCCCCGCCTTGTGGGCATGACCATTACTGAAGCCTCAATAGGGGTTGGAACTTCCAGGCCAAGGTTGGAATGACTACCCACTACCTCTCCCCCTTTTGTCTAAATAAGAAGGTTCTAACCTAATACAAGACTATATACAAACAAATGGTTATCAAATATTGTCCAGGAGTAATGAGGGATAATGACCTAGATAAGTTGGAATTACAATAAATGCAAACAATATCAAGCAAAAAACACATACTAAAATCCAGGGAAGTCTAGAGCGTGGGTAGGTGGCATGTTACAAAGATCATTCCAAAAGGTATCCTATCCAAAAGAACCTGAGTCTAATACTTAATATATTCTATCTAAGATTATGTATATATATATATATATATATATATATATATTAAGTTTTAATTATAACTGCTAGTCTTCAACCTCATCAAAGACCTGAGAAGGAATATAATAACACCTGAGAAATGGGAGAAGGACACAAGTAACTTTTGGGAGTCTGGCAAGAGTAGACAGGAACAGCCTGCAGCCTGTACATTCACCTAATGTTTCTCAGCATCATTGGTGCATTTAAGTTGGCTACAGGCCTAGAGTATCTGACAGACCATTTTCAGAAGCAGGAATTCTGAAAGACCATGAGACTCTTAATCTCAGGGTCATGGGTTCATGCCCTATGTTGGGCACCAGATATTGGTGAAATTATTAAGGCCACTCCATGTAGTTAAAAGGGAGGTTTATTTTATGGGGTAACTTACAACTGAAGGAATAGGTTGCAGGGTCTGGGAAAGGTATGGTACAGTCCGGCAGTTTTCTCTGGAGAACTCTTCGTGGTCTACCTCCAGTGTCCAGGGTCCAGACCCAAGATAGGCCTCTCCTCTTGATCCTGTGTCTTCAGCTTCCTCCCTCAGGCCCACGTTGTGGGTATGACCACTACTGAAGCCTCAATGGGGGTTGGAACTTCCAGGCCAAGGCTGGAATGGCTGCCCATTATAGGTTCCACCTTTCCAAGACTGCAGACAAACCCTGCAATCTCCACACCATGCCCCACACCCATCTGCCTGAGTCCCCAGCCACTTCCTGAGATGCAGATACTAGCCCACAGCTCCCATCCCACCCTCAAGCTCCCATTTGGAAAATATACGGAGATCCCACCCACTTCCTGAGACGCAAAGAATAATACCCAGCTCCCATTTGCCCCAGAACTCCCATCTGGACCAGAGCCCCCAGCACCCTTCCTGCCCTGGAGCTCCTTTCTGAACAAGATACAGAGACCCCATCAACTTCCTGAAACTCAGAGACCAGTCCCCAGATCCCTTCCAGGAATGCTCCCATGTGGCCAGGAGCTTCCATCTGGACCAGAGAGGGGCTCTTTAAATCTGCTAACTTTGTCTGGATCAAGTGTGCTGATAAGACCAAAAACAAATCCTCAAGGAGATGGGCATACAACCCATACAATAAAATGAAGAGCAATATAGCATCACCAGAAATTAGCCCTCCTCCAACAGCCAGACCTGAACATCACAGAATCCAAGAAGCAGAAGAAAACATCCTTATAAATAACATCATGAAGAGGCTAGAGCCTTATATAGAAGAAATCAAAAATGAAGTAGAGGAACAAACAAACAAAAAAATGGGGAGAATGTACTAGAGGAAAGGACAAGTAAAGCAGAAGAAAACAATAAGTCCCTGAAAGAAAATCATGAAAAAGCAATGAAACAGATAAGGGAAACAGTCAAAGACCTGAAAAGGGAAATAGAAAAAATGAAGAGCAGAGGGAATGCTGGAAATAGAAATGGGCTATAGAACTAAACAGAGAATTCTCTACAGAGGAAGTTCAAATGGCTGAAAGACATTTAAGGAATTGCTCAACATCCCTAATTATCTGGGAAATGCAAATCAAAATGACTCAGAGATACCACCTTACACCTGTCAGAATGGCTAAGATAAAAAACACTAAAGACAGCTAATTCTGGAGAGGATGTGGAGTTAGGGGAAATCTTCTCCACTGCTGGGGGAAATGCAAGCTTGTAAAGCCACTTTGGAAATCAATATGCCACTTCCTTAGGAAATTGGGAATCCATCTCCCCTAAAACCCAGGTATACCACTCTTGGGAATATATCCAAGGAATGCTCAATCATACCACAAGGACATTTGCTCAGCTATGGTCATATCAGCATTGTTTTTAATAGCCAGAACCTGGAAACAACCTAGATGCCATTCAACTGAAGAATGGATAAATAAAATGTGGTACATATACACAATGGAGTACTACTCAGCAGAGAAAAACAATGACATCATGAGGTTTGCAGGCAAATGGATGGATCTAGAAAAATCATCCTGAGTGAGGTAACCCAGACTCAGAAAGACAAACATGGTGTTTACTCACTCATAGGAGGATACTAGATGTAGAATGAAGATGACTAGACTGCTACTCACAACTCCAGTGAGGCTACCTAGAAAACAGTACCCTAAGAAAGACCCAGGGATCACCCAATGACAGAGAAATGGATGAGATCTACATGAACAACCTGGATGTGAGTGTGGGCAATGAATGGCAAGTTTTGAGGGAAAGAGAGCTTAGCAGTGCAGGAGATCCCAGCTGGATCAAGAACAGAGAGGGAGAACAAGGAATAACAGACCATGATAAATGAAGACCACATGAGAACAGGAAGAAGCAAAGTGCTAGAGAGGTCCCCAGAAATCCACAATGATACCCACACAATACACTACTGGCAATGGTCAAGAGAAAGCCCAAACTGACCTAGTCTGGTGACTGGATGGACAAACACCTTAACTGTCATGCTAGAACTCTCATCCAATGACTGATGGAAGTGGATGCAGAGTTCCTCGGCGAGGCCCCAGGTGGAGCTCCAGGAGTCCAATTGTCGAGAAAGAGGAGGGATTGTAAGATTGTGAGTTGTGAGACCAAGATTGGAAAAAGCACTGGGACAAATAGTCAAACTAATGGAAACACATGAATTATGAACCAAAAGCTGTGGGGCCCCCAACTGGATCAGGCCCTCTGGATAAGTGATAAGGTTAAATAGCTTGAACTGTTTGGGAGGCACTCGGGCAGTGGGACCTGGACCTGTCCTTAGTACATGGGTTGGCTGTTTGGAACCTGGGGCTTATGCTGGGTCACTTTGCTCAGCCTAGAAGGAGGGGACTGGACCTGCCTGTACTGAATTTACCAGGCTGATCTGATTCCTCAGGGGAGTCTTTGCCCTGGAGGAGATGGGAATGGGGCAGAGGTGTTGGGGGGAAGGTGGGGGCGAGTAGGGGGAGGACAGGGGAACCCATGGCTGATATGTAAAATTAAAACACAAATATCCATATGAAAACATAAAATAAATATATTTAAAAAATTAAAAATACATGTGGAAAAGATCCCTGACTTATTTAAAAGGAAAATTGAGACTTAGCCAATGAGCAGGAATAGACCCACCAGAAATTGTCATACCTTAAACTAATGAGGATTTTGAAAATCTATAGGAAGAAATTGAACCATTTCAAAAAGCATGCACTAATTTTTTTAGAGATTAACAGCATATATCCCAAAACAAATAGAATTGAACTTATAAAGAGAGCTGATTGGATTTTGCCTTGCATTATAGGCATTACCCATATCTGGAGTTCCTATATTTTATACATATGCAATCAAATGAGGAAAGGCAGGTTATAAATAATAAAATTTAAGTAAAGTGGTTCAAAATCCTTATAATTTGTTTCAAAAAATCAGAATTGGATGTTATTTTGTTGGTATTATTGGATTTTTCAGAAACTCTCAACATTGTTACTGACTTTGTTACAGTGAAAGGATAGCATTACACATTGAAACTTCAGAATTTATCCCTGATGAGTCATAATTAACTCTACTATTTATTCAGTAACAATATATAATCAGAAACAGGAGGCATCCGTAATATATAACTCACATTTGATCCCATACCAGTTTGCCTGGACCTGTAGCACAAAGCAATGAAGAGACTGATAAATTATTGATGGGAAATGTGCTGTAGGCCTTAGAATTTCATAAAAATCCATCATGTCAAGAGTAAAGGTTTAAAAAAGATTTTTCCATGACCTGGCAACAAGCCAAGGAAAGTGTAGAGAAATGTCTTACTTTTTCTTTTCACAATTGGACTCCATTACCAACAGAATATAACCCAAGGCATACTCAAGGGAATCAAATCTGGCAGATGGATTTTGTTTTACTTTGCAAAATTTGGAAAATTGAAATATGTACATTATACCATCGATACTTATTCAGGATTTCAATTGGCAACTTGCTTTGAGTTCTGAAAAAACTGATTCTGTAATCATGCATTTGCATTTCCTATAAGTTATGGCCATGATGGGTATACCTGCACAAATTAAAACTGACAATGCTCCAGCATATCTCTCTCATAAAATGAAACAGTTTTGTTCTTATTAAAATATAAAGCATATTACAGGTATACCACATAATCCTACAGGCCAAGCAGTTATAGAAAGATCAAAGAGAACTCTAAAGGATATGGTAAATAAACATGAAGGGGTAACAAAACAGCCTAGAAATAGATTATATAATGCTTTATTAACTTTGAATTTTCTCAATGCTAATGAGAAAGGAACAACAGCTGTAGAGAGATATTGGATAATAGAAAAAAAAAACTATGATTAAACCAGCCAAAATAATTTAAAGATGTGTTGACCTCAGAATGGAAACCTGTATATGTTATATTGGGGATGAGGTTTTGCGTTTGTTTCTACAAGACAACATAAGCTGTGGATACCATCAAAATTGATAAAGTTTTGATTTGAACAAGAGAGTCCTCTTAATTAAAAGAGGTGATAGTTCATCAACCAGCATGGCCACCCAATATAAACTAACTTATACCACAAACAAATGCATTTCACTTAATTAATTAGATATAACCTGCCAAAAGGGAACCTCGCCAAAGTTAGTCTTGGGGAAATGTTTTTGCTTTTGTACTTCAAAAGATTGAAGGCTAAGAAATCTGAAGAACACTGTACAAATGAGATGTCTGAAGAAAAAGGATAAATCATCTAGAAAAAATATCCCAAGAAACAGAGTAAGTTGGCTTATTGGTATATCACATAAAATTTCATAAGTCTTTCTAAATATTTGTTTCTGCTCTTCTTTATAGACACTTAACACATATGGTCTTTTTGTAGTCCCCTTTCAATTAAAAAGTAAAGATGGCATTGTAGCTGGAAAATGGCTCTCCCCTTCTTTAAACCCAAGTATGCTGTTAAAAAAATGCAAAATCTCTGTATCATGTCAGAGGAAAGAGCTATTTTCTGCAATGGGACAGAAGAAAACAAAAAAAATTAAGTGACTATTCTATTGCCACTAATCTCAATTCTTTGATTCTATTTTGATTCTTTAAACGTATCTTAAGGTATAACTTTTTTACCAAAATTTATAAGATATATATATATATATATATATATATATATATATATATATATATATATGTGTGTGTGTGTGTGTGTGTGTGTGTGTGTGTGTACACATGTATATTTTTAAACTTTTATTACAATATTAATGGTTATACATCGTTCTAATCAATTCTAGAAAAGGCTTCAATTAGCCACCTATATATGTTTTTGTGTTTGAGTCTATCAGTTTTCTGCAGGGAATCATGACCAAGCCTAACAGTGAACTTTGAGTCTCCATGAAGATGATGGGGCCCCATAACAAGGATTCCATGTGTACAATAATAATACCACTAAGCTGACAAACATCACCAAAAGATCATCCTTGGACTACAATCTACTCAGAACAATTTTTAGATGACCAACTGAGATGATCCAGTTTCATAAACTTCTTGAACAAGGACTTGAGATAATCCCTGAATTTAGGCATTATGTAGAAACTGGCCAACATATGATATAGCTACCTTTCCTAAGACTTGACAATTAACCCAAATTTTGTCTTTTCAGAATCCCTTAAAGATGCCTTCATTCACAAACAGCAGGAAGCAATTTTAAGAACATGACACCCTTATTTCCAAAGAGGTGGTTTGGGGCAGGTGGTTTTTGGTCTTTTAGTGGGGGTTTTGGGTTTAGGATAGTTGTTACTGTTTAGGAGGTTTGGTTACAAGTTCTTTTTGTTAGAGTTTAAGAAAAGACCTAAACAATGGAGATTATATTTAAGTTTCTTGTTTGAAAAAAAAAGATATAGAAATGATAGAATAAAGGGTAGATTAGTGAATCTACTATGAAAAGAAAAGAGATATAGATATGATATAGATAAAAAGGTAGATTAATGAATCTATTTTTAAAAGACAATTTCTAGTTTTAAATACTTTACATGGAATTGGATTTTTTATATTGTATACAAATTATATATATTGAGATTAATATTGTTAGAAAATGCTATACACATATTTCTAATCTTGTTCAAGATATTGTACTTGTACAGTTTATTTAACAATGTATGGCATTTGATAATCCTTGAATAATATTATTACTAACTGTTAGGAAATAAAGAAATGAAAGTTAGTAGTTAGACATTACAAATAAACTTGTAGTCATATTAGGTATCCTTTCAAGGTCAAGCAGATATATTTTAGATAGACAGGTCCTCTTCAAACCCTTCAGAGATCTACAGAATATGACATTTAAAATGTCTTAATAACTTAGATTTTTTATGACTATGAGACATGTTTGTTTCTGGCAGCACAAATCTACTTTAGAAAAAATATGAGTATTGAAGAAACTACATATGGGGTTAAATTTCTTTGTGGCAAAATTTAGCCACTGGGCAACAAAGTGCCCTTGAATTGACTGCTGACAATATGCTAACCAAAATGGAAAGGCAAGACACAATACAAAGGTCTACTGAAACTTTTTAAAACAAGTTTGATTGAGGCTTTAGCAACAGGTGTCCTCTGAGGCCAAGAGGAAGCCACCCACAAGCCAAGAAGAATGGACAGCTGAATTCCAAAAACACCAACAATTTCCAGAATTTAAAATCCTGAATCATGACAGGACAATGGTGCAATTCAGGTTTATTGGGTTCATGGAAGACTCACACTGAATGTGAGATTGAGCTGTAGGCCTTGTGTACATCCTACTTTACAGATGAGTCTGTCAGATATTCTAAGCCTGTAGGCTGAAGATGATGCACCAATGGTGCAGAGAAACCTCAGGTGACTGTCCAGGAAGCTTATTGTTTCTGTCAACTCACATTTTGGAAGAACTTATTTGCAATTCCTTTTTTATTAGGTAATATTATTTCCTTCTTGGGTCTCTGAGGGAGCTGAAGATTACATAGTTATAGTTATAGTTATAGATATAGTTATAGTTATAGTTTTCCTTCTTAAAATTTTCAGAAAAGAAACTCACTAAAGAGGTGGAATGTGTATAAATTTGTAGCAATATGTTAAAATAGAAAGTGAATTAGGTAAATTTTGGACTTACCAAAATAAGGTAGATACGGAATATTTTCTCTGAGTTTGTCAAATGCAAATGGCCTAGACAATGTTGATGTATTTTATTGCTTGTATATATTGTATATAGTTATTGTACTTACTGCATATAATTTTTCTTATGCTAGTTATGACATTTTTAATATTTTTATTTTTATTAGAAAAAAGGGGGAAATTGGTGATATTTTATTTGTATGTTAAAAATAAAGTTTACCTGGAGATAAGAGAACATAGATAGTCAGCCATAAACAAAACTCAGGCAGTGGTAATACATGTCCTTAATCTGATAACATGGCAGGCAGAGTCTCTGTGTGTCAAAGGACACAGCCAAGCTTAGTGATACATGCCTTTAATCCCAGTACCAACCATAGAGACTTGGAGGTCTGTATAGACAGGCAGTGATGAGAAGGTGAAGTGTCTGGACTAAGAGCCTTTGAGAAGGTAGAACAGCAAGGCAATAAAACGCAGGTTAGGCAGGAATAAGCTGGTTCTCTGGTGAAGATATGGTTGTGTGGTGAGCTAAGTTTAGCTGGTGGCTATTCCTATTTCTCTGATCTCTAAGGCTTTCTCCCCTGTATTTGACTCTGTGATTCCTATTTGATAATACTCTAGAAATTCATACACATTTACATGAATAAAATGTAATTTGTAATATATTTATACAACTGCACCGAATTAGTGATAATTTTCTAGGTGTAAATAATGATAACTTATAAAAATACGTAAATGTTCTCATGATTTTAATTCTGATATTGAGGAAATATTTATATTTATTGTATTCAAGTTTTATGTAAAGATGTTCTATATGATCAGTATTGACAGTATCTATAATTGTATTTTATAACTACATTATATAGGCCATAAAGTAACAGAAGCTTCAAAGATAGTTTGCAAACAGAGATTTTTTAAAAATTTTTCTACTCACTCCACATACAACCCACAGATCCCCTCTCCTTGATCCTTACACTCCCAGCCCACTCTTCCAATCTACCCCACATCCCTACATCCCCCAAACCAAGGTCTCACATGGGGAGTCAGCAAAGCCCAGCACACTGAGCCTAGGCAGCTCCAAGCCCCTTTCCACTGCGCCAAGGCTGTGAAAGGCATCATACTACAGACATCAGATTCCCAGAACCCTGCCCATGCACCAGGTCAGATCCCATGCCCCCTGCCTGGGTGCCCCCCAAAATTCAAGATAACAACTGTCTTTTCTATCCAGAGGGCCTAGTGCAGTCCCATAGGGGCTCCACAGCCACTTCTGCACAGTATCATCTTGAGTGTGGTAACCCAGACTCAAAAGGACAAACATAGATATACTCACTGATAAGTGGATAGTAGATGTGAGGAAAGGGATGGGCAGACTGCAATCCAGAACTCCAGAGAGGCTAGCTAACAGAGAAAGACTCTAGGATGGACACATGGATGACCCTGTGAAAGAGGAGGATCTACATAAGCAGAATGGATGTGGGGGGTGGCAGAGGGCAAGAAATGGGGGATGAGAACATAGGGAAATGGGAGGGTCAAGCTGGAACAGAGGAAGAGTGGGAGGGCAGCGATAGATGAGGACATCATGGGGATAGGAAGAGGCAGGATTCTGGGGAGGCTCTCAGGAATCCAGAAGGATGACCCCCACCTTGGTCTGCTGGCAGTGGCCTAGAGGTTGCCTGGACTGGTCTACTCTGGTAACCCCTTTAGCAAAAAAGCTAGCTGTCATCATAGAGCCTTTGACCAGTGAATGATGGAGGCAAATGCCAGGATTGATGGGAGAGAGGAGGGATTCTGCAGGTGAGGGACATTGAGATCAGATGCATTTGTTTACATTTTAAAAATTTTATTTTATAATTTAATTTAATTTTTTATACCAGCCATGGATTCCCCTGTCCTCCCCTCTACCCCAGCCTTTCCCTCAGCCCACCCCCTATTCCCATTTCCTCCAGAGTAAAGACTCTCCTGGGTATTCAGCTCAACTTGGTAGACTCAGTCCAGGCAGGTCCAGTCCCCTCCTCCCAGGCTGAGCAAAGTGCATAAGCCCCAGGTTCCAAACATCAAGCTGATGCACTAAGGACAGTTTCTGGCCCACTGCTGGGGTGCCTTCCAAATAATTCAAGCTAATCAACTGTCTCACTTATCCAGAAGGCCCGTTCCATTTGGGGGATCCTCAGCTATTGGTTCATAATTCATGTGTTTCCATTACTTTGGCTATTTGTCCCTGTGCTTTTTCCAATCTTGGTCTCAATAATTCTCACTCATACAATCCCTCCTCTTTCTCACCAAATGGACTCCTGGAGGTCCACCTGGGGCCTGGCCATGGATATTTGCATCCACTTCCCCCAGTCATTGGATGATAGTTCTAGCACAACAGTTAGGGTGTTTGGCCATCCAATCATCAGAGTGGGTCAGTTCAGGCTTTCTCTCCACCATTGCCAGTAGTCTACAGTGGAGGTATCATTGTGGATTTCTGGGGACCTCTCTAGCACTTTGTTTCTTCCTATCATCAGGGAAATGAAAATCAAAATGACTCTTAGATACCAACTTACACCTGTCAGAATGGCTGAAGACAGCTTATGCTGGAGAGGATGTAGAGCAAGGGGAACTCTCCTCCACTGCTGGTGGGAATGCAAGCTTGTACAGCCACTTTGGAAATCAATATGGCCCTTTTTTAGAAAATTGGGAATCAATCTCTCCCAAGACCCAGCTATACTACTCTTGGGCATATATCCAAGGAATGCTCAATCATTCCACAAGGGCATTTGCTCAGCTATGTTCATATCAGCATTGTTAGTAATAGCCAGAACCTGGAAACAACCTAGATGCCCTTCAACTGATGATTGGATAAATAAAATGTGGTACATATACACAATGGAGTACTACTCAGCAGAGAAAAACAATGACATCATGAGGTTTGCAGGCAAATGGATGGATCTAGAAAAATCCTCCTTAGTGAGGTAACCCAGACTCAGAAAGACAAACATGGTATGTACTCACTCATAGGAGGTTACTAGATGTAAAACAAAGATGACTAGACTGCTACTCACAACTCCAGGGAGGCTACCTAGAAAACAAGACCCTAAGAAAGACACAGGGATCGCCCGATGACAGAGAAATGAATGAGATCTACATCAACAACCTGCACATGTGTGGGTGTAATGAAGGCAAGGTTTGAGGGAAAGAGAGTTTAGGGAAGCAGGAGATCAAAGCTGGAGCAATCACAGAGAGGGAGAAGAAGGAATAAGAGACCATGATATATGAAGACCAGATGTGTTTTTTAATAGGAACAAAAAATAGAACAGTCATATGACAAAATTCATTTTTATATTCAAACAAGTATTATTGAAGTCGATTAGTGCTGCCAGGAGCAGACATGTGTCATAGTCATAAAAAGAATCTATGATATTAACACACATTAAATGTCATATTAAGTAGAACTTTGAAGTGTTTGAAGATGACCTATGTATCTAAAATACCTCTTCTTCACTTTGAAATCATACCTAACATGGTTCAGTTTGTAAAGTTGCCTCCTTCCAACACTTGTAATTCTAGAGGTTTACATGATTGAAGGGGACATAACTCCTGTAAGTTGTTACCTAAATCTCTTTCTCTGTTATAGAGAAGTATATTATAATGTCATCCACAGACATGGTTCTGCTGTCGCAGATAGCAATGGAAATGTTCTGAACTCAGCCTTGCATTGTTGTATTATCATGGATGAATTCTCTGAGATAAGGGAAAGAGCTCTAGACCTAATTGTCAAACACATGACTAGGACTAACTTCATGGTTCTTTTCCATGAAGTAATACCTCAAACAATACTGCATTTTTGGATGTATATTCTATGTAGTATTGTATACTAATTTGTTTTTTTTTTTCTGTAAAGTGGCCAGAAGATTATCTCTATCCTCCACATCCCCCTTAACTTTCTTCTAGTCTGGCATGATCACACCAAGAAATTTCAAATACAAATATTTGGGGGGCATAGCCCCCAAGATCATTGGACTTTCTGTTATCTTATGCTGGTCCCTAAAACTAGTAATTAATGGATTCATTCTCCTGCTGTAGAAAGACATTTGGGATGGAAGGAACTGCATAGGGTTTAGAGATTCCCTATGTTGTGCTGTACCACTCACAAATAAAAGCATTAAAGAGCTACAATGAAATACCCACTCAAATGAACACCTGCCCACACCCAATTTCAGTATCTTTCAATTTACTTTTATACAGTTAGAATAGCTATGCTGTAGCCATGGAGCTTTGCTTAGGGTATTACACTGTCACTAACAAGTATATTTTTATGCCCTTATCCACTGTAGAATAAGAAATTGGCAGAGTTGAAGATAGAAGAATAACTAATTTGATATACTCTCACATAGCTAACTTACTGCTGCTTTGCCTAACATTACCTTTTTAGATCTTCTTTCTAAGTGTCATAATAAAGGTAAATTTACCTACTTACATATAAACATTTGAAACTTATAGGATAGGATCTGAATACAAGGAGAGAATTTGATTTTTCTTTCTTTCTGAGTTGGTGGTACATTTTTAATATTATTCATTAAAAGTCCATCAACTTTGTGATTTCTCCCATCACTGTAATTGAATAGTCCATTTTATGTATGAAAACAAATCTGATATGGATTTATCTGTTTATGCATATAAAGCAGGGCTTCCTCTCCTTGATATAATAAAGAGAGCAGCAATAAAAATGGATTTGGATATATATCTGTGGAAGAATATAGGGTTCTCCTGTTACAGACACAGAAGTCAAATAGCTGTGTCAAATACCAGTTGTTTTTTAGTTTTCTTAGAGGATTCCAAACTGATTTCCACAATTGCACTACAAACTGGCTTCCAAACTATTGATTAATCCAGCAGTGCAGTGATTCCAAACTAAATATTAAGAAAGGAAATTTAGAGACTAATCTCCCTGATGAACATAAATGAAAAAAGTCTAAAACATGTTGACATATAAAATTCAAGATAACATTAAAAACATCATTCATTTCCATTGATTATATTTTTTCACTAAGTGGTAAGGTAAGATGCTCTTTTTCAGACCATGTTGAGGACTATTCCTACAAACTTTGCAAACAAACCTGATTGTATCTAGTACAGCTAAAAGCAAGATATTTGAGAAGTTTTGGCTGAAGAACTTTCCTGGTACTGGTGCAGCCTAGAGCTGTTGTGAATGGACCAGCCATGGTTTCAATTTTCTTTGCCACTCAGGGTGCCCTAGAGAATGAGAGTGGAAAAAAGCCACCTTTATTGAGAGCTAGCTCTCTTGTACATCAGCAGGACAAAGGGAAGCCTAGCAAGGATAAGTTGAAATGTGAAATAGTCCTCTTAAAATGTGATAAACTCATGTAGTCTTCTAATTAAACAAAATTCCCAATTTAACATTGGTCAAAAGTTAAAGGACAAGACACCAACTCCTTCACTTTCTGTACTGACATTGTGAGGGGGATGGTAAACACCTGGATACCACAATAAAACATATTGTTTACATACTTAAAATCAGATTTTGAGATTTTATTCCTTATCCAGGCCAAACTGAGTCTAGGAACCACAGAGCAACAATTTACAAGAATAAATTGTGCAAAACTGGGAAAACCCAGAGAAGTGAGGCAACTCATGTTGAGCAGCCACCAATTTTGGTTATACAAAAGAGCAACACAGCCTTTTAAGATGGAGGATAGAGTATAAAAAGCCAGAAAGGTAGACACCAGGACCAGGATGCTCTGGGTGGCTTTGGACTCAAAACAGATTCTACTGGAACCACACGTGCTACAGATGGGTTGAATCCTCTGTGTCTGTACAGAATGACAATCATAGAGCCAATGGACCAGGCCATGAGCAAAGAAAAGAAGATTTCAGGGCACACCACCAGTGCTAAATAGAGTAAGTCACTGATTCCATCTCTCGCTACAGTGGAAACATCCAAAATCTCTTTTTCTTGTCAGATTTTTACTATTCCTTTTAATAAGTGGGTACACAAAGAAAATGACATTTATCAGCAGGTACAAAACCCAGAAGAGGGCAATGGAGCAGCTAATGTACTTTGAAGCTTTGACTATTTTATCATTACAGCAGCATTCCTTGTGGTGGTGACTTGGGAGACACTTAAGAGGCAGGTGGTGCTAATTGACACACTCCGGCCACCTCTTTGAATGTACAAAATTAATCTACACGAAGAATCGTTTAAAAACTGCTTCAACCCAAAAGCTGCCATTGTATTTGGCACTCCTGTAGAGAGAATGATCAAAGTGTTGGCTGCCATTAAGTGCCTGTGAATCAAATTGGTGGGCTTTAATTTGCTTTCTGCATAGTGAACTCAATAGTAGTAAAGAGAAAAAAAAATTCCCAGAATTCCAGCTGTTGTTTGTGACAATAAAATGATTTTGATGGTTATATTCCAGAAGTCTATTCTGTGATTGGGTATGATTTTCTTTAGACAATGGCCAAATCCATTTCTCTGATCAAAATGAACGAAAGTATTAGTACTCCAAAGACATACAGAGAAACTAAGTCAGAATGTTCCTTAGAGCTCAGGAGTAATATCTCAGCCTAGACAACATAACTAGAATTTCTCAAAGCTAATGCTAGGAAAAATTATTACTTACTATGCATTCTACTCTAAGATGTCTAAAAGCCTCAGCATACACACATGTATGTGTGATATGCCTTCATAGTCATAGAATATGGGTGAGGATATTTGGCCTATGAGAACCAATGGAAAGTGAGGAGAGCCAATACTATCAAGCAAAATATAAGACAATAAAAATATATTGATATTTTTGAGACTTGGTATAAAAGAAGATGATTTTAATAACCATAACCAAAATTAAAAACATCAATTGTTAAAGCATATCTTATCTAAAATTAAAAAATGATTAATGAAAAATTTATCATATCATTCAGAATATATCTATAGCTATACAAAAATAATTATTAAGAACATAAAATATATTCTCATCAAGGGTCAAGTGAATGCTTTTATCTTGTCAAGAACTAGCTCTTATGAAAAGTCACACCACAAAGACACACTCACATACAATCTCAGGTTAGGGCTATTAGAGCATTGGGGACATCCAATGCGTTGAAATCACACAAAATGCTCAACAGAATAATAATAGGCGAAATAAGTCAGCAGAAATAACAAAAAAGATGATAACTATCTGAAGAGTGATAGCTAATTAGTAAATGTTTAGTGTCTCTATTGAAACTATGTCTGGGATAAACAGGTACCAGACAGAAGTCTAGAGTGGAAATGGTAGGAAATGGCAGTCCCATCACATCAGTGTAGTGGGAGGAGACTCTAAAGATGCAATATTATTCCTGCAGGAGAAAGTGTCTGTAGCCCTCTTAAGTAGGGTGAGATCCTCTTGAAGAGGTAGGCAGAATCAGCTGTGAAACAATACCAGGCTGGATCAAAAAGCCTCAGGAAGGGAAAAAATGCTCCACTTACTGATTTGCTATGCAAAGACAGTTATCTGGACAATCAACAGGACAATCAGGAACTGCTAGTGAATCTTGAAATTGAAGAAGTTAAAACAAAGTCCAGAGATGAGCTTTGACCTTAGGATAGCAGCAGTTTTCCTTTATCAATGGATTGGGGCAGGGCAACTCCTGAGAAAATGGATATATCAGAAAAATAAAAAGAATTCTAGTTAATATATTCTGAGAAAGATCAGTAGTGTACATTGTCTCTCAATGTGGTTTCTTAGCTTATCATTTTTTTAAAATATGTGATTATGTGGGAATGACTGTGTCTAGTCACAAAAGGTATTATGAGACCCATGAAAAGATAAAAAGAGCCTCCATGTGAGGCCAGTGAAGATGAGAAAATACACATAATAAGAGCACAGAAGAAGAAATATGTCTGGATCACATATGCTTGATATGGATGGACAGATGCTTTAAAAAAAGTGGGATTGGTTCGATCAAAAGACGAAATAGACAAAAAGAATAAAAGAAACCTGCTACTTTTATCTAATTAAAAATTAGTAATCAAAATATGAAAGATAATTAAAATGAAAAATAGTAAAGGAAAATATAGTTGACAACACCAAAGTTAGGTATACTTCTGGGTAAACCAAGAACCTCACAAACTGGCAATGCCTGTAAATGTCACTACAAACACTCAGGGAAACTGGTCACATCTGCTTATGGGGAACAAATACAACAAAAACACCTACATGCCTACAATAATACTAGTCCAAAGTATGACAACAAAAATAAATGTCTTTGTATCATAAAAGAAGTGTGGTGGTTATAATTCACTAATAGTCTTGGATACTTCAACCTGCAGACCACCCACATTAGCCCAATTACGGTTCTTGATCAATTAATCAATACAGACACAGGATAGAATTCTGCATATAAGTAGGTCCTTGAAATATTACAGTATTGTTTTATGCTTCATCTGTTGGGTTTTAAGTGATTTTTCCCTTGTGACATTCCCATGAGATGTATGGGCATGAATTTTTTTGCCTTATTTGAAAATGTACAATTCTCAAAGAAAAAAAGAAACTGAGTTTAGTTTAAGGGGATGAAGGCTGGATTCTGCTCATGAAACTCATGGAATCACAGTTTGAGACTGATATTGCAACAAACATGTTCCAGTTTCTGTCAACACTGATGCTCACTGAGAGATGAGATCACTGAAATGCTCACCAGAACAGTATCACAGACATGTTTTTTGTTGACGTTTTTGCTGCTTCTTCTGACGATCACACACAGAGGAAATAGGCATTTTTTTTAAATTTTTAACTTCTTTATTAATTCTTTCTGAGTTTCACATAATTCACCCCAATTCTGTACACATCCTCCATTTTGCACTCTTGCCCATGAAGTACCCTCCCACAAAAGAAACAAAACAAGCAAGGAAGCAAGCAAGCAGACAAACCAAAAAGAATAAACAAACAAAAACATTTCTTAGCTTCTTTTTTCCCAACTCTCCAACACCTTTTAATTCATCCTGGTGGCATTGTTGACCCCAATGTGTCATATATTATATCCTTTCTTCCTGCACTTCCGAGGGATGCATGCTTTTTATATTTCCATTCTGAAGTTTACATGAAACGAAGGTAATTCAGATAAAATAATAATAATGAAGAGAGATTCTACACATCATGTTAGCTGAGGTGAATATCACATTGTCTTATTACCACAACCCTTCAGGACATTCACAGATGGGCTGCATTATCCTGGTGTTATCCAAAGTCACCCATGGTGGTGAACTTATATTACATTAAGAAAAAAATCAGAGACATGGTTAGGAAAAGTTCAATCTTTCTAATTTATCTTTTACTATGAAATTATTCTTATGCCTTCTTTGTCTATTCCATGGATCTGTTTCTATCCCCAATCCCTTACCAGGCAGGAAAATTTACTCTGGGCTTTCTTCTTTGCTGACTCTGCCACTCAGACTGAAATACAAGGCGTTCACTTAGCTACTTGTCTCTACAGGATGGTGGGTTCATTGGCAGATCTAGTCCCATAAATAAGCATCACTGTGGGAGAGTTAAAACAAAGCAGATGTAGAGGCCTGTGACTCTGTGACCTCACCTCCCTCCAGAACTGTAATTTTCATTTCAACTGTGGTGGCAATGACAGTGAAGGAGCTGGCTTTGGGAACCTAGATCATTTATGAAAAATTTCTGGTTGTTAATTAGCAAAGACACTTTAGAGATCCTAGTGATTTTATCCAAAACAATAAAGTGTTTTGAAGAGGCACTGAGTTTTCATGATCCCTGAAGGCTGACCAGGGCACCTGGGGAAAGAGCTAGAAACTTTGAGTTCAGATTCATGAGAAAGTTAGAGAAGTCTCTATGTCTCTGGATTGCACACTTCACTGACTTCTTCCAACACAAACCAACATAGTTAACTTTTAGAATATTTATGATTTATTACTTAAAACATTGGAGTGTTTTATACATGCATATGTCTGTAGTCAAATGACTATCTCCTTCCAGTTCCTTTTTTATCCACATGACACAATTCCTTTTGATTTTCATGTGTTCCCGAACACAAGGGAAAAAGACTCAAAATTTAAAAATCATCAAGTCTACTTAGTGACAGTACTATGTGTCTAGTAGAGGGGCATCTATGGAATCATGAGAAGTCCCTAAAAATTAGAAATCTGACACACTCTCTCTCAGAAACCGTCTGTGACCCTTAGCTCTTCAGCTAAGAGTGAGACTTCCTGAACACCTTCAGTCTACTGGGATTTTTATAGATTAATTTGTACAGTTTTTGTGCATAGGGTCCTATCAAGTAAATTAACATGTGTAAGAGCTTTGTTCTATCTGGACAAAACCAGTTTCCTCATAATTACCTATCACCAGAAAGGCTTTATCCTGCTTTCTGCCTCTTCTTTCATTATGATCCTTAATTCTTTGGCATAGGAGGTTTTATATAGATATCCTATGTTTAGGTGGACACTTAAGCATATCTTATTCTCAGTACCTTGCATAATGTGGGTCTCTGTGTCAATCCACACAGACTGTAAAAAGCTTCTCTAATGAGTGTTGAGAAATATACTGATCGATCATCATAACGATAAGAGTTTAGTGGCCAGTTTATTACTATGTCCTTTAAGCTAAATAATAGTCTTTCTTAGGTTCTTCCCACATGATGAGCCACTCTGATTCTATCTTAGTATTGGTGGCCATCTTGTTACAATGTCAAAATATATCAAAATACATTCATTTCTGTTTACTGTAAAACACAACTCTTTGGTTTCTGGAATTTGACTTGTTACAAACTCTGACTTTATTTTTTACCTCCATCCTTTTCCAAACATCAAGATGTTCTGCCAATTAATCTTAAATCTGCTCAGATGGTTGCATTCAAGGTTCCTATGTTGCCATATTCCTTAGGCAACTCCAAGATTATGACTTTCCCATATAAAAGGAGTCTAGAAATTTGTATTGTGGCTATTCTCCCAAACCCCACATTAGGAGACACAGCTCCTGAGCCAGCTTTGCTGGGCACAAAAGTAAAACTTGCTTAATTGGATCAAAATTATGGCTCAGCAGTGGTGGTGCTTGCCTTTAATCTCAGCATTTAGGAGGCAGAGTTGGGTAGATGTCTTTGAGTTGGAAGCCAGACTTGTCTTCAGAGGGAGTCCCAGGAGAGCTAAAGCTATAGAGAGAACCACTGCCATGAAAAACCTAACCAATAAAAGCAACATTAACAAAATCTGGGTTAATATCATTATACTGATGGTCTTTGTATTTATTCAGTGGATTAAACACTGAGTCTATGTATGCCCTAGCCCCATATTCATGTCCTTGATATCATCCCAGAGCATGGGTTCTATCATGTGAAATGGACCTTGAGTTCTTGATGAAATTGTCAGTTACTCCCATGATGGTTCATGACTGTATTGAACCAGGCTTTTTGATGTTAATGTTACTATGGTTGATTCCTTGGTGTTTTCATGGAACTAGATTACTGCCTCTGAAATGTGCTGACAGTTCCAATTGTTGCTATCAGTATTTCCTCCCTTCCTCGCATCTCCCACCCACTTCCATTCCACACAAAAAATCTATTCTGTCCCACCTTACCATAGAGATCCTTGTGTCCACATTAATCTCATTGTGTTATTTAGCTTCTCTGGGTCTGTGGAAGGTAGCATGATTATTATTTTACTTTACAACTAATATCCTTGTATAAGTGAGTAAATACCATGGTGTTCTTTCTGGGTCATGGTTTCTTCAATTAACATGATTTTTTTCATGTTCATTTCTTTTCTCAAATTGCCAGCAAATTCCAAAATGTCACTGATTTTAACAGCAGAGTAATATTCCATTGTGTAAATTTCCAAATTTTCTTTATCCATTCTTTAGTTGGGTGACATCCAGGTTGTTTCTAGTTTCTGGCTATTATGAATGAATCTGCTAGAAACATAGTTGAGCAAGTGTCCTAGTGATGGGATGGCCAGGAGTATTATGGTCCTTAGTAGACAGATTTCAAATGTTCTGCAAAATCAATATATTTATTTTAATAGTGGCTGTAAATGTTTGAACATTGAATCTTCCTTGCTTTACATCCTCACCCGCATGAGATGTCACTTGTGTTATTGATCTTAAATTGTGACATGTTTAAGATAGAGTTCATGAGTCATTTTGAATTGCATTTCACTGATTGCAAAATATGTTGAACACTTCTTTAAGTGCTGTTCAGCCATTTCAGACTCTTCTGTTGATAATTCTGTTTAGACCTATACCCCAGTTTTAATTGAATTATTGAGTTTGATGGTATTTAATTCCTTGATTTCTTTATGTATTTTGGGTATCAATGCTCTGTTAGATGTAGACTTAGGGAAAACCTTTTCCAATTCTGTGGGCTGACTTTTTGTGTTATTGACGGTGCCCTTCAGTTTCATGAAAATTCATTAATTGTCTAACCTAGTGCATGAGCTATGTGTTCTGCTCAGGAAGCTGACACCTGTGCTACATAGTTCAAGGCTATACCCCATGGTCTGTAGCAAGTTTGTGGAAGATGATTGATATGGACCTATTTGCATTTTGCTGCAAACAGACATCCAGATAGATGAGCATAATTTGTTGGAGATGCTTTCAATTTTTCCATTTAATAGTTCTGGATTTTTCAATCAAAAATCAGTGGTCCATA
Organism: Onychomys torridus; assembly: GCF_903995425.1. NCBI lineage: Eukaryota > Metazoa > Chordata > Mammalia > Rodentia > Cricetidae > Onychomys > Onychomys torridus. Next base: position 5,801,916 of record NC_050443.1, read on the forward strand.
AGTGTGTGGATTTATGTCTGGGTCTTTGATTCAATGCCATTGATCAACATTTCTGTTTTTATGCCAACATCATGAACTTTTTATTACTAGACCTATGTAGTAGAGCTTGATTTCAGGGTTGGTGAAACCTCTAGGATTTCTTTTAATTCAGAGATGATGTTTACCTATCCTGTTTTTTTTTTAATTTTCCATATGAATATAAGTATTAGTTTTTCATGCTTGTAAAAAAATGTGTTAGGATTTTGATGAGAATTGCATTGAAACTGTAGATTTCTTTAAGCAAGGTTGCCATTTTTACTGTGTTAATGTTACTGATCCATGAGCATGGGTGATCTTTCTGTCCTCTGATATATTCTTCAATTTCCACCTTCAAAGTCTTGAAGTTTCTATCATACAAGTCTTTCACTTGCTTGGGTAGAGTTACTCAAATATATTTTATGTTAGTTGTGTCTATTGTGAAGGGTGATGTTTCCCTTATTTCTTTCTCAGGCCATTGGTCATATGTCTATAGTTTCTGTTCACTTTCCCAGATTTCTCATTTCCAGAAATAACTCAATTTGTGTTTTTTATTGCTTCATTTTCAATCTGTATGTCTTGAACAGTTTCCTTGGACTGGTTGTTTTGTTAGTTTGTTTGTTTTTACTTTCTCGGCATTATTTTAGATACTTATTGATATCCTCCAATTCTTTGTTTGTATTTTTTCTGGATTTATTTAAGGGGACTTTCCATTTTTTCTTTAAGAATTTCTATCATCTTCATAAAGTTGTTTTTAATGTAGTTTTCTCATGCTTCAGATGCATTAGAATATTCATGAGTTGCCACCATAGGCTAGCTGGCCTCTGGTGGTAAATGCCTCTTATCATTGTGTTCTTCCACTGGCATTTGTGTATCTGTATTTGTGTTGATTATAGGTTTAGATGCTGATTTCTGAGTTTGTCTTTTTTGGATGAGTGTATTGTTTCTTTATTTCTGTTTCCTCTTTGGCCTTCTGGTCATTGTGGCCTGGACCCATCTTTCTATTGCATTCAAGAAATACACCTAAACTTCAAAGACACACAATACCTCAAAGTAAAAGGCTGGGAAAAGACTTTTCAATCAAATGGACTTAGGAAGCAAGCTGATGTAGCTATCTTAATATCTACCAAAATAGACTTCAAACTAAAAATCAATCAAAAGATATAGAAAAGGACATTACATACACATCACAGGAAAGATCCACGAAGATGAAGTTTCAATTCTGAACATTTGTGGCCCAAATTCAAGTGCACCCAAGTATGTAAAGAAACATTAATAGGCTTAAATCACACATTGAACCTTGCACATTAATAGTGGGGGACTTCAACACCCTACTCTCACCACTGGAAAGATCTGTCAGATTGAAACTTAACAGAGAAATAAGGGACCTAACAGATGTTATCACTCAAATGGACTTAATCGATATCTACAGAACATGCTACCCTAACAAAAAAGAATATACCTTCTTCTCAGGACTCCATAAAACTTTCTCTAAAATCAACCACATATTCTGTCACAAATCCCAACAGACTCACAAAAAATTGGAATAACCAATTTTTATCAGACCACCATGGATTAAATTTAGATATCAACAACAAAAATTACAGAAAGCCTACAATTTTAGGGAAACTCAATAATGCTCAAATGAATAACCAATGGGTCAAGGAATAAAGAAATAAAGATTTCATAGAATACAGTGAAAATTGATGTACTACATACTTAAACATATTGGAAACTGTGAAAGCAGTACCAAGAAGAAAATAAATATCACTAAATACCCACATAAAGAAGTTTGGGAAAATGTCACACTACTGACTTAACAGCACACCTAAAAGCTCTATGACCAGAAAGAGCAAAGTCACCCAGGAGGAATACTTGCTAAAAAATAATCAAATTGAGACCTGAAATCAATAAAATAGAAGGAAACAGAACAATACAATGAATCAATGAAACAAGGATTTGGTTCTTTGAGAAAGTAAAAAAGATAGACAAAACCTTATCCATACTAACCAAAAGGAAGAGAGAGAGAGAGAGAGAGAGAGAAAGATAGATAGAGAGAAAGAGAGAGAGAGACAGAATTCAAACATACAAATTCAGAAATGAAAAGGGAGACATAAAAACAGACAGTGAGGAAATACAGCAATCCATCAGGTCATGCTTCATATACCTGTACTCCACACAATTGGAAAATCTAAAAGAAATGGGCCATTCTCTGAATAGGTACCACATACCAAAGTTAAATCAAGATGAGAAAATCAGGTTAAATAGACCAATAACCCCTAAGGAAATAGAAACACTCATTAAAAGTCTCCCAACCAAAAATGCCCAGGACAAGAGGTTTGCAAAACAGAATTCTACCAGATTTTGAAAGATGAGTTAATACTAATACTCTTCAAATTGTTCCATAAATAGAAACAGGAGGAACAAAACCAAACTCCTTTTATAATGCTAAGGTTACACTTATTCCCAAGCCACACAAGGTTGCAACAAAGGAGAATTACAGACCAATCTCCCTATGAATACTGATGCAAAAATACTAAATAAAATATTAGCAAACCAAATCCAAGAACACCTCAAAAAATTATCCACCATGATCAAGTAGGCTTCATCCCAGAGATGTAAGGATGGTACAATATAAGGAAGTCAGTCAATGTAATATACCATATAAAAAATTGAAGGGAAAAAAAACATGATCATTTGTTAGTCCTGAAAAGGACTTTGACAAAATCCAACACCCCTTCATGATAAAGGTCTTGGAGAGATCAGTAATACAAGGAATATACCTAAACATAATAAAGACAATATACAGAAAGCGAACAGACAACATTAAATTAAATGGAGAGTAACTCACAGCAATTCCACCACAATCAGGAACAAAACGAAGTTGTCCACTCTCCACATATTCATTCAATATAGTAGTTGAGGTTCTAGTTATAGCAATAAGACAACAAAAGGAGATCATGGGGATACAAATTGGAAATGAAGAAATCAAACTTTCACTATTTATAGACAATATAATACCATACATAAGGGAAGCCAAAATTTCTACCAGGGAATCCTATAGCTGTATTGGATAGCCATCCCAGCATTGGCCTGGAAGTTCCAACCCCCATTGAGGCTTCGGTAATGGTCATGCCCACAAGGCAGGGCAGAGGAGGAAGCGGAAGACCGAGGATCGAGAGGTCTCTTGGTTCTGGGACCCTGGACGCTGGAGGTAGACCAAGGAGTGTTCTCCAGAGAACACCGCCGGACTGTGCTATACTTTTGCCAGACCCTGCAACCTATCCCTTCATTTGTAAGTTACCCCACAAAATAAACCTCCCTTTTTAACTATGTGGAGTGGCCTCAATAATTTCACCAATATATAGCTAATAAACTTCTTCAGTAATGTGGCAAAAAAAATCAGTAGCTCTCCTATATACAAATGATAAACAGACTGAGAAAGAAATCAGAGAAACATTACCCTCTACAATAGCAAAAAAATAAACTTAAATATTTGGGGGTAACTTTCACTAAGCAAGGGAAAGACCTTATGTCAAGAACTTTAAGTCTCTGAAGAAAGAAATTTAAGAAGATATCAGAAAATGGAAAGATCTCCTATGCTCGTGGATAGGTAGAATCAACATAGTAAAAAAGTCAATCTTACCAAAGCAATATACAGATTCAATTCAATCCACAACAAAATCCCAACACAATTCTTCACAGACTTGGAAAGAACAGTACTTAACTTTATATGAAAAAACAGAAAACCCAGGATAGCTAAAAGAAATCCTGTACAGCAAAGCCACCTCTGGAGGTATCACCATCCCTGATGTCAAGCTCTACTATAGAGCTATAATTAAAAAATATCTTGGTATTGGCATGAAAACTGACATGTGGACCAAGGAATTGAACTGAAGACTTTTACTTTAACCCACACACCTATGCACACCTAATTTTTTACACAGAAGCCAAAACTGTAAAGTGGTAAAAAGAAAGCTTCTTCAACAAATGGTGTTGGCATAACTGTACATCAACTGGCACAGGCACATCTGAATCAAATGGCAGAAGCCATAAAGCCAGCACAGCTGCTTGACAAAGATCCAGCAAAGCTGAGCCACATGATGGCTACCATTTGGTTTTCATCTCCACCTTTTACATACTTGGGGCACTTTTAATATTTGTACAATTTGAGGATATTGGATTGACAGAAAATTCCTTATGAATCACTTATGCATTCTCCCAGGAATGTTGCTTCTAAGCTCACCCAGAAAAGTCCCGAACATACTACTCCCCACTGCCAGCATTTAGGGAGATATCCTTATCTAATTGAAAGTCTTCTTTATGCCTTGGAGGTTGTGACACATAAAGAAGCCAGAAGTCTCTTCATGAGGCTATGAGACATTCTTGAAACATATGTCCCTGTACTTACACTGGAACAAGATATTCAAAACAAAGCAAAATTCAAAAGGTCAACAAGATTTGGTCAGCTATAAGAATTGGCTGCAGTTCAGATTACAAGCCTCTTCCCACTGTACACTCAGACAATTATGTGGCATACAACTCTGCCCTACATAGAGACATATTGTTAAGCAAAGTATGGAGCAGAAAGATGATGAAAGTATGAAGTGTTAGGACCTCCCTCTCTTAGAAATTAGCTCATGTGGCGCCACTATAATGTCATATGACCAAGGAACAACAGAATGCCAACATTAGACATGTAAACAAATTTGATAAAGATATAAATGTGAACACTGATTGTATTATGCCAGAATTTGAATTATAGCTACAGCAGCTTTAGCCTGAGGATTTTTCCTGGGCACTCTGACCACTAAGAGTTAATAATGCATTGCTTGAGACATGGCAAATTGCACAAGGAAGTTGAACATTTTTCGTTTTGGTCTAGTGTCCTTGAAGAAACCAAAGCAACCAGACTGAGCACAGACTGTCATATGCCTCTATATTCACAAAAATTAGGTTATGTGGTTTATGAGTAAGAATGATAACTCTGTTTATTAATGATGTCAAAACTTGAGGGAAAAAGTTTGGAAATTATAATTCTGTTCTGTCATAGTTTATTAATGATTACTAAAAGATGAGCAAAAGGGAGTGAAACACATGTCCAAAAAACAAACAATGATGTGATCTATGTTTTGTATCATGGATATATCCCTGCTAACTAAATTCTGCATAAATAAAGGAACACTCTGGTGGCTAGTCAGTCAGGCTGCAAGATTCTCCTAACCACCATGGCCTGGCTCACTTCCTTCTCCCACCAACTTCGTTATACCCTCTGCAGGACCCATCTACCACCAGGGATGGCTCCTGGCAACAAACATGCAGAAGATTGGAAATAGATCCATATCTATTGCCATGAACAAAACTCAAGTCCAAGTGGACCAAAGACCTCAATTTAAAACCAGTTGTAGTGAATCTGATAGATGGGAAATTAGGAAATTGTCTTGAATGCATTGGCATAGGAGACCACTTCCTAAGTATAATACCATTAGCACAGTCACTGAGAACAACAATTAATAAATGGTACATCCTGAAACTGAGAAGCTTCTGTAAAGCAAAGGACATAGTAAATGAGATAAAACAACAGCATACAGAATGGGAAAAGATTTTTGTCAACCCCACATGTGACAGAGGGAAGATCTCCAAAATACATAAAAATTCAAGAAACTAGACATCAAAATACCTAACAGTCCAATTGAAAAATAGGCTATAAACCTAAACAGAGAATTCTCAAAGGACATTCAAGGATTTTCTCAACATCCTTAGTAATCAAAGAGATGCAAATCAAACCCATTCTGAGACACCATCTTACACCTGTCAGAATGGCTAAGATCAAAAGCACTGTAGACAGATTATGTTGGAGATGATATGGAGCAAGGGGAACACTCCTCCACTGTTGGCACAAATGCAAAATGGTACAGACACTTTGGAAATCAGTATGGCAATGTATCAGAAAATTGGGAATCAATCTACCTAGAGACCAAGCTGTACTACCCTTTAGCATATACCAAAGGAATGCTTAATCATACTACAAAGACACATGTTCAACTATGTTCATAGCAGCATTATTTGTTACAGCCAAAATCTAGATGCCCCTTAACTGAACAATAGATTAAGAAAATGTGGTACATATACACAATGGAATACTACTCAGCAGTAGCAAACAATCACATCATGAAATTTGCAGGCAAATGGATGGAACGTGAAAACATAATCCTGAGTGAGGTAACCCAGACTCAGAAGGACAAATATAGTGTGTACTCACTCACTCATAAGTTAATATTGGTGTAAAGCAAAGGATAACCGAACTACAACCCATAGCTCAAGAGAAGCTAACTAACAAGGAAGACCCAAAGAAGGACACAGGGATTGCCCTGGGAAGGAGAAATAGATGTGATCTCCATGAATAAACTGGGGATGAGGGGTGGGCAATGGAGGGTAGGAAAAACTATAGATACTACTTGTAACAAGATTTTTCTCTGTTTTGCTATTCTTTTACATGGTTCTCTGTTTACTTTCAATATCTTTTGGATTATTTTAGGAAACAGAAATGTTCAATTAAAGGTCTTTTTAGAAAAGCAATTACACAGTCTCCTTCTAAAGCTCTGTGCACTGATTTATTGTCTCTATGGACATGAGGAACAATCGATACTCTAAGTCTTCCATGCTCTTTGAGTGATTTTGTTCCCCATTATATTGTGCACTTTAATAAACTTATCTTGGTTCAGAAAACAGAACAGCCACTGGATATAGAGGCCAGAAAATGGTGGCACAAACACCTTTATCCTAGCACTCCAAAGGCAGAGATCCATCTGGATCTCTGTGAGTTCAAAGCCACACTGGAAACAGCCAGGCATGGTGAGAGATGCCTTTAATCCCAGGAAGTAATGGCAGCGAGCAAAAAGGTATTTAAGGCATGAGAACCAGGAACTAGAGACTGGTTAAAGCTTTTAGACATCTTAGCACAGTTCAGCTGAGACTCATTCTGGATGAGGACTTAGAGGCTTCCAGTTTGATGAAACAGGATTGGTTGAGAAGTTGGTGAGGTGAAGTTAGATGTGACCTATTCTGTCTCTCTGATCTTTCAGAGTTCACACAATACCTGCCTCCGAGTTTTTTATTAATATTACCCTTTAAGATTCATGCTTCAATCTTATGGCTCTTTTAATTATGGTTAATCTTACACTCCTCCTTTACAACTCTGACCTGCCTACTTTTGTGCAAATTTATTTCAGGTTTCTTTTCCACATGATTCTCATTTTTTCCTTCATCTCTTCTGGGGTTACTTGAGCAGTGATGCCTGATACTGTATCCTACCCATCCTTGAAATGTCCATTATCAATGTTGCATGACACTACGGTCATCACATTCATCAAGTTCAAAGTGTAACACATGCTAAAAATTCCCTTTGAGAACATAGGAAGAGAATGAGAGATGTTGACTTCTGAGCTTTTGGTCTCTGATTCAGTTAACATAATTACAGAAGTAGTTTTGCTTCAAAGACATTTAAGGTTTTAATTGATATGCCTAAATTGTATATATGAAACTCAAATGTCCCTAAACTTTATAAGATGTAACATAACAGCACATTACAATTTCAGATTTTTCAATTTTGTGGAGTGCAGGCTTTTGAAGTTTGACCTGATGATTCTCTTGATTCCCTCATCGTCTGCTATTATGTCCCCTTTTTCATTTCTGATTTTGTTAATTTCGATGCTCCCTCTCTGCTTTTTGGTTAATTTGGATAAGGGCTTAACTATCTTACAGATTTTCTTAAAGAACCAACTCTTTGTTTCATTGAATCTTTATATTGTACGCTTTGTTTCTATTTTATTGATTTCAGCTCTCAATTCAATTATTTCCTGGTATCTGTTTCTCCTGGGTGAGTTTGCTTCTTCTTGTTCTAGAGCTTTCAGTTGTGCTGTCAAGTCACTAGTGTGAGATTTCTCCAACTTCTTTATGTGGGCATCTAGTGCTATGAATTTTCCTCTTAGCACTGCTTTCATATTGTTCCATAAGTTTGGGCATGTTGTACATTCATTTTCATTGAATTCTAGGAAATCTTTAATTTCTTTATTTCTTCCTTGACCCATTGGTGATTCAGTTGGTCATTATTCAGTTTCCATGATATTGTATGCTTTCTGTAATTATTGTTTTTGTTGATGTCTAACTTTAAGCCATGGACATAGGAGATTATTTCATTTTTTTTTTATCTGTTGAGATTTGCTTTGTGACCAAGCATGTGGTTGATTTTAGAGAAGGTTCAATGGGGTGCTGAAAAGAAGGTATATTCTTTTATGTTAGCATGGAATATTCTGTAGATATATATTAAGTCTATTTGAGTTGTAGTATCTGTTGGTTCCCTTATTTCTCTGTTAAGTTTCTGTCTGGCAGACCTGTCTACTGGTGAGAGTGGAGTGTTGAAGTCACCCACAACTAGTGTATGGTGTTTGATGTGTGATTTAAGCTTTAGTAATGTTTCTTTCATGAATGTTGGTGCCCTTGTATTTGGGACATAAATATTCAGAACTGAGACTTCATCTTGTCAGATTTTCCCTGTGTCCTTCCCAATCTCTTTCAATTGATTTTAGTTTGAAGTCTATTTTATTAGATAATAGGATGGCTACACTAGCTTGCTTCTTAAATCCATTTGATTGGAATGTCTTTTCCCAGCCTTTTATTTTGAGATAGTGTCTGTCTTTGAAGTTGAGGTGTATATCTTGTATGCAGCAAATGGATGGGTCTTGTTTTTATATCCATTCTGTTAGCCTGTGTCTTTTATAGGTGAATTGAGACCATTGAAATTTATAGATATTATTGGCCAGTTATTGTAAATTCCTTTTATTTTTAGTAGTAGTGTTGTATGTTTCTCTTCTTTGGTATTTGTTGGTATGGGACTATCTATTGCCTCTGTTTTCATGAGTGTATCTAACTTTCTTAGGTTGGATTTTTCCTACAAGTGCTTTTTGTAGGACTGGATTTGTGGAGAGATATTGTTTAAATCTGGTTATATCATGAAATATTTTGTCTATGTTGGTTGAAATTTTTCTGGGTATAATAGTGTGGCTTGGCATCCATGGTCTCTTAATATCTGCAGAATATCTGTCAAGGGTCTTCTGGCTTTTAGAGTCTCCATTGAGATGTCAGGTGATATTCTTATGGGTCTGCCTTAATACGCTACGTGGCTTTTTCCTTTGCAGCTCTTAATATTTTTTTCTTTATTCTTTATATTTAGTAGTTTGATTATTATGTAGCAAGGGGTCCTTTTTTGGATCCAGTCTATTTGGTGTTTTGTAACCTTCTTGTATTATTGGCATTTCCTCCTTTATGTTGGAAAATTTTTCTCCTATGATTTTGTTGAATATATTTTCTGTGCCTTTGAGTTGGTATTCTTCTCTTTCTTCAATCCCTATTATTCTTATGGTTTTTTTTTTTTTTGGTTTTGTTTTTTGTTTTTTTACGGTGTCCCAAATGTCCTGGACATTTTAGGTCATGACTTTGTTGGTGTTGGTTTTAGTGTTTTCTCTGACTGATGAATCTATTTCTTCTACTGTATCTTCAAAGCCAGAGATCTGCTCTTCCATCTCTTGCATTTTGTTGGTTATTCTTGCATCAGTAGTTCCTGTTCACTTACTCAGATTTTCCACTTCCAGCATTACCTCAATTTGTGTCTTTTTTATTGACTCCATTTCAGTTTTGAAATCTTTAACTGTTTCCCTCACTTGTTTAATTGCTTTCTCTTGGCTATCAAGGGATTTGCTGATTTCTTCCCATTTTTTGTTTGGCTTTTCCTTGATTTCTTTAAGGATTTTTTTTCATTTCTGCTTTTAAGATCTTTAATGTCTTCTTAAAGTCATTTTATGGTAGATATTTTCTGTTTCTTCTGTGTAGGGATTTTAAAGTCTTGCTGATGTAGGTTCTGATAGAGCCATATTGGTTTATATGTTGTTGACTGCATTTTTTTCACTGGCCTCTACCTATCTCTTGATCCACTTTGTGCAGGAGGTGTCTGTGTCTAAGGGAGCCTCTCGGTCTGATTGATATTCTTGATCCAGTGGGAGCTCTTGGTCTAGTTGATGCTGATGAAATTTTTGTCTTAGGGAGCAGCTCATAGTCCAATTGGTGCTAGTGGGCTCTGTCTCAGGGAGTAGCTGCAGTCTTAGCTTGTGGTAGATGGTGGTAATCTGACCTATCTGCAGGAAGTCTGCATGCCAGCTGGCCTCTTAGTTCAGTTGGGTGCTGGCAGGCTCTGTCTCAGGGAAGAGTTGCAGTCTCTGAAAGTGGGTGGGATTTGGGGAGGTGGGGCTTGGGTTACAGGGTCTATGGGGGATAGTGGTAGTCTGTCCTGTTTGTAGGAGGATTGCCTTCAAACTGGCCTGAAACTGGAACTGCAATGGGTGGGGGTGCAGGAGTGCAGAGTTGTGGCCCTGGTCCCAAAGCCTATGGGCTGGAGTGTTCAGGTATGAAGATAAAGACTCACGTCCTGGTCTAGACAGGTGTTGGCAGGCTCTCCTAGTCCAGTCTGGTTCTGGCAGGCTCTGTCTCAGGGAACAGCTGCAGTGTCAGATTTCTACTTCTTGTCTCATGAGCGTTGAGATATAGAGATGCCATGGCATGTGGAGTTGAGCTACAGAATGACGAGTTCACTGCTTGAGTGCACCATGGTAGACTACTGTCACTGTACACAGTGGATTCTTCAAGCCATGCAGCATGGTGTATGATGGATATAGCTTTTGCTAGTGAAAAAAAATTCTGTACTACACATTGCTGGATGGAGGCATGGACCCAACAACTTTCATAGTCAGTGGAAATCAATGCTCCCAGAGCTGGCAGTGAATTTCCTCCACCATATTGGGAATCTAAGGTGGGCAGATCCAGCAGCCAAGGCTACTACCTTGATCCTAGCCATGCAGTTTGGTAGTTTATAATCTTTTCTGGTTAGAGAAAGATTATAGATTCACAATAAGACAGAGTCAGATGAAATAAAACTCAAAACAGTTTACATTGTGTGTAAAAATGCACATAGGTTTGGAAAACAGAAGAAAAGAAGGATAGACAATTATGTAAAGAAATAGCAAGTTTTAAAAGGTAAAGTCTTTAAAGAGAAAGTAAAAATTAATATAAAAACAAGCCACGTAACAGTGGAAATAACACAGAGAGTCTGGATTATACTGTTTGGGGGATTTTTAACTGTAGAAAAACATTTAATTATAAAGTCTGCTTGGTTAAACCAATATATGTAATTTAAAGATAGCCTGACTTTATAATTAGGATTGAAGGATACTTTGGAAAGGAGTATCTGTTTTTATTTCCACAGGTAGTGAGAGGCTATGGATTTGTTCCAGGTTACAATGGATCATATTTCATCAAGCCAGAACATGAACAGTTGAATTCCTATCAACAAAGGTTATAGCTGGACTTTCCAGGTCTTGATGATTATCTCAAATTTTTTCTGGATCCCCATAAGACTACCAGCACCCCCATCAACAGGATGTAGCAGCGAAGACTATGCCTGCAATTCCAAAATTGGATTATGCATGTTTGTCTTTGTTTAGGTTGTTGGTTACAAATTGTTATTGGTTATAGTCAACTTCTTTCTAAAAGAAGAAAGGGGGTTATGATATAAAAATATAGGATACAAATACGATAAGTGGGTAGATTATTGAATCTACTTTTAAAGAGAGACTTGTTTAAAATGTTTTACATTGGCATAGATTATAGTTTATTGATAAAAACTTAAAGTTAATTTTGTTATACTATACATATTTCTACACTTGTTCAAGGTATTATATTATATAATCCATTTAAATTGTAATTAGTAATTAAGAGATACAGATTAATAATTAGTCATCTATGATAATCAAATTTAATTTTTCTAGGTATACATAGATAAATTTCAGTTAGGTAGGTAATCTTCAAACACTTCAAATGTCTGCAGAATACATCATTTAAAATGTTTTAAAAACTTAGAATTTTCTGGACAATAAGAAATGTCTGCTGCTGGTAGCACCAATTACTTCAAGGCAGATGATGGTCATTGAAGAAACTCAATATGTAGCTTGCTTTCTTTGTGGCAAAAATTAGCCACTGGTCATAAAATGCGCCCTTGTGCCAAATGATTGACAGCATGTTGTATAAACTGGACATACAGGACCCATACATAAGAAGGTGACCACTGCAATTTGCAAGGCAAGATCATCTTGTAGGTTACTTCTTCACAGAAGAAACTGCCAGATATTCTACAGGACACAGAGGTGACTGAGAGACTTTAGACCTATAGGCCGAAGAAGGATTACCCAACATTGTAGATGAACTTTTGATGACTATTCAGGCAAGCAGCTGTCTCTGTCCTTTCCAGAATTTTGAAAGTTTCTTACAATGCATTTCTTGGTTACTTAGGTAATTTTGTATCCTTCTGAGGTCTTTGATATAGCTGAAGACAAGATAGTTATGATTATAATTTTCCTAGGTTATTATAAAAGATAAGTTAAATATGAAACCCTAGACTCACAAATATAGGATTAATAAAATACTTTCTTTGAATTTGCCAAATATAAATAGACTAGATATTATAAATGTAATTCTTGCTTGATAATTTTTGTTAGATATAATTTTATTATGTTAAAGTTAAAACTGTCCTTTTTGATTAGATAAAGAAGAAAAAATGATGGGTGATATTGTTCTGTATGCTGTGAATGTGTTGATAAATAAAATTCTGATTGCACAATATCCAGGCAAGAAGTATAGGTGGGATAAGCAGACAAGGAGAATTCTGGGAAGAGGAAGGCTGAGTCAGGAGTCACCAGTCAGACACAGAGGAAGCAAGATGTGAAGACAGGACTGAGAAAATGTACCAAGCCACATGGCTTAACATAAATAAGAATTATGGCTTAATTTAAGTGTAAGAGCTACTCAGTAATAAACCTGAGTTAATGGCCATACAGTTTGTAATTAATATAAGCCTCTGTGTGTTTACTTGGGAAGCATGAATGGAAGAGATTTGTTCTGACCGCCCACCAGCTGAGAAACAGGAAAGCTTTCAACTACTTTTGGGACCCATTGGGGGCTGTCTAACCCACAATCCTGAGATTAAGAGTTTCATGCTCTACCAACTAAGCTATTTTGCTTCTGTGTTTTATTACACATGGCTGTAGACTTGCGCCCAATCTGTAAAGGTGCCAGTAGCTATATAAAATGCCTATTCTTAATAAAATTGATCATGGCCATGAAGAATCTTTGAGTGACTCCAGATAAGTAAAGCAAGCTATGCTATGTGGAAATTTCACTTTCATAGTGCATATATAATTCCCCTGCTCCTAAATTAAAATAACAATGTGTTCCCTAAATTGTAACAGAACTGTGGCACTAAGTAATCCAAGTCTTATTCCTACAAAGAAATTTCTACAGGTTGTGTTTGACTTACTGGAAAAATAATTTGGATTGCTAGTGTGTGTGTGTGTGTGTGTGTGTGTGTGTGTGTGTGTGTGTGTGTGTGTATGTATGTATTTGTGTGTCTGTGTATGTTAATGTCATTTTCTATTGGTTTAATGAGTAAATTTTGGGGATATTGATTCCAAAATTCAAAATCCACCCATAGCATCCCTTTTCAGCATTATTCACTCTTCCCCAGATTCCATACACTCTTCCAGCTCCTTGAGATCTTTGTGTCCTAACACCCTAGGAGAGCAGAACCCAGGAAAGATTTCAGTATGTATTTGTGGTCTTTCAAAACAGATGGAAAGCTTCTCAGTTTGTGATGGGAAGAAGGCAGTCATATGGTTGTAACTTCAAACTGACCACAAGGAACATTGGGTCTCAGCATATTAATATGTCAACCATAATCAGATGGTATGATGGACTCCCTCTTACATGAAGACAGGCTGTCTGTCACATTGACAACTAAGTGCCTATCTAAGTGTCATCACAAAGAAATCTATTTTAATAAGTGAATCTTGATTTATTCCCTCCAGCCTTTGTTAGTAGAGTTCATTAGTAGTTTTCTCTTTCTTTAAAGAAACTAGCAGAGGTAAAACACATTAAATGTCATATTCAGTAAGTCTCTAAAGTGTTTGAACATGACCTACAGAGAGACTGATGATTGATAACTCCTCAGCATTATTAAGGTTCAGAAACCTGTACATGAGGTGCTGTTTAATCCAATTCAGGTCTTCTGAGAACTATTTGCTATTGTCTTAACTGTAGGTCTGTACCAGTAAGATGGAGGTGGGATCTCTGTGATTGTAACTTGTCATCATGGTGCTTAGAGGTTCTCTTCTCTAACCCTTTGATAATACCTCAGGCCCTATTCAGTGAGATGCTGCAATGCATGGCAGCCATGGTGAGATAGGGATGTGGTTTCCTATAGACTTGAGACACCTTTGCTTGACTGTATGAACTCCACTTCCAGAAGAAATCAAGCAATGGTTTTCTTTTTTCCTAATATAAATCTCAATGCACATTGGATATTAAGAGGCTATTATCTCTTTGTAAAGGGAAATAATAGTACTAAGGAAATAATGATGAATTTATGTGTATAAAATGTAGAAAAGTCAGACATCTGTAGATACCAATATCAAGTAATTCTAATGGGGTTCTCTCACTGTACCAAATATAATTTTCATTGTTGAAGCTGGATGTTTATATTACTAATCTTTGAATTTCTAATTGTTAGGCATTATTTTTTCTTCTGGGTACATATATTCCTTGGCTGTATATACAGAAATAGTACATATTTTCATTCTATATACATGCCAATATTAGATACTGTATTTATCTATGTGAATAAAATTCAATTGGTAATATATTTATAAAACTACACTGAATTAGTGATAATGTTCTAGGTGCAAATACTGATAACATAAAAAATTATATAAATGTTCTCATGACTTCAATTCTGATACTGAGGCAATTTTTACATTTATGGTATTGAAATTTTAGGTAAAGATGTTTTATATGATCAGTAATGACACTTTCTATAATTGTATTTTTTCTACATTATATTGGCCTACAAAGCAATTCAAGCTTCAATAGAATAATTTGCAAACACAGATGCAGTTTTTAAATGGAAAAAAGAAAAGAACAATCATATGAACAGAATTCATTTTCATATTCAAACAAGGATTATTAAAGTAGATTGGTGCTGCCAGGAGCAGACATGTGTCATAGTCATAAAAAGAATCTATGATATTAACACACATTAAATGTCATATTAAGTAGAACTTTGAAGTGTTTGAAGATGACTTGTGTATCTAAAATAGATCTGCTTCACCTTGGAAACATACATAACATGGTTCAGTTTATAAAGGTGCCTCCCTCTAACCTCTGTAATTTCAGAGGTTTACATGATTGAAGGGGACATGTCTCCTGTGAGTTATTATATAAACCTCTTTCTCTGTTATAGAAGTATATTAGAATGTTATACACAGACATGGCTAAGCTGTCCCAGACAGCAATGGAAATGCTCTGAACTCAGCCTTGCTTTGCTGTATTATCATGGATGAATTCTCTGAGACAAGGCAAGAGCTATAGACCTAATTGTCAAACACTTGACTAGGACTAACTTCATGGTTCTTTTCCATGAAGTAATACCTCAAACAATACTGCATTTTTGGATGTATATTCTATGTAGTATTGTATACTAATTTGTTTTTATTTCTATAAAAGGGCCAGAAGATTGTCTCTGTGCTCCACATCCCTCTTAAGTTTCACCCAGTCTGGTATGATCATGCCAAGAAATGCCAAATACAAATATTTGGGGGCCATAGCCCCCAAGATCATTGGACTTTCTGCTATCTTATGCTGGTCCCCAAAACTAATAATTAATGGATTCATTCTTCTGCTGTAGAAGTACATCTGGGATGGAAGGAACTGCATTGGGTTTAGAGATTTCCTATGTTGTGCTGTGCCCAAACATAAAAATCTAATCTATACCTTATATGTAACCTCATGGGGCTCCTCTGATATCATTTGTTTGGGATTCATGATGCAGGCCAGTAGTTACATGATACTTATCTTGTTGAAACACAATCAGAAGTTCCAACACATGTATAGAGTTCTGACACCAGAGCTACCCAAATCATCCTTATCCTGGTGAACAGTTTTGTGCTCTTTTATGTCTGACATCTGAAATATGTGTTTAACTTTTATTACTGGAATCATTAGGTAGATGGTCATTGCCATTGTATAAACAGCTCCATGATTCCCAGAATTTTGTCTCTTTCTGCTCATCAGGCACTGTACCTCAGGTTCAATGCTCTGCTGCACTTGCTAATATCAAACAACACAAATCAGAGTTCCAATATTTACATTGCCTGCCCTCTTTCTAATTTTTTTATCATCTTATCATTCCTATAATCAAACACTTACTGAAAATTCATCTCTACTCTGGACAATATCTAAAGATGGATGTAATTGTTAAAACAATTACCATTTCTTTCAATGTGATCCTAATCCATAAAGAAATGAAGTTGTCATAGCAATTAAGAGCATTAGGAGTATGTAGCATAATCAATGAACATGCTGGCCTATAATTTTTATATGGATTTAAATGTGGGAGTAAATAAATGAAGTGTGAAGGTAGTGAGAAAGGGCCTGTATGTTCTGCTTCTCTGTTATATAGACAGAATTTAATCTCTCAGCATATGTACTGACCCTTGTATTTTTTACATTTCCACTACTTGTAAGTTGTTCTTTGAGATTTAGTTGCAGTATATGTGTTATTGATTTATCAAATTTTGGCTCAGCATCCTATAGTCAGTGAGCTGGACAGTTAGTCCTATGGGTCCTAACCTTTGGCTATAAGTTTGTAATATTTGACATTTATTATGCTGAGATATTATCCCTGTATATCTTGGCATTCCTTGGCATTTGTGATGAAGGAATTCTGGATTTCGTTAAAAGTATATCTGACACCAGGGCTGGCAAAATGGATTATTCCATCAAATCCATCCTCTCAGAACTCAGACAACCCTATGGGAGAGGAGGCAGAAAGTGTGCAAGAACCAGAGGGGATAGGTGACATCAGAACAAGGCCCTCTGTATCAACTGAGCAAAACTCTGAATTCACTGACACTGAAATCACAAGCAAGGGACTGCACAGGTCTTCATCTAGTCCTCTCCAATACGTTAAGCTTTCCATTTAGTATTTTATGGGCCTCCAAAGTATATGAATGAGTGGGTTTGTTTTGTTCAACCTGGATGGGATTTATTTCATCTTGTGTTTTGTCATTTTTTGTTGTATAACAGAATACTTCTTTTCTAATGACAGAAAGGAAGTTGGTAAGATTGGGAGGGGAGGTGTGAGGAACTTCGAGGAGTTGTAGGAGGAGAAGCTTTAATCAAGATATATTGTATAAGGAAAGAAACTATTTTCAATAAAAGGAAAAAAGAAAATACATTTTGTGGCATCTAATTAGATAATCAAGTGATATCTTTCATTGAGTCCATCTCTGTGATGTACTACATTTAAGGTGGCCATAGCTCAGCTATTCTTATATCTTTTGATAAATTGTGATACCATTTTATTTTATACTAAAATCACTTTATTGTAATGAGCTCATGAATACATACATTAAAGAGATAACATTGCAATAAATACTCAAAGGGACACTTGCCCAGACCTAAGCTCAGCATGATTCAATTTAGTTCTATACAGTTAGAAAAACAATGGTGGAAGACATAGAGTTTTGCCTAGGGTTTTACACCGCCACTAGCAATTTTATTTTTATGCCCCATCCACTCCACAATAAGAAAATGGCAGACTTGAAATTAGAAAAATAATTAACTTGATATACTGTTCCATAACTAACAAATCCTTTTACCTGCTCCTTTGCCTAATGTTACCTTTCTTGATCTGCTTTATACATGTTATAATATACTTATACTCACCCATTTACCTATACACATTTGCACATTAATGAATAGGATTTGATCATGAAAGAGAACATGTGATTTTTTCTTAGTTTGTGTGATCCGGGTTAATGTTATTAGCAACGTCCATCAATTTTCATACAAATTTTAAGATTTCTTCATTCACTGTTGTTGAGTAATAGTCCATATATGAACACAAATTTGATTTTGGATTTACATGTTTATTAATATATATGTGGGTTCCTTTTCATTGTTATGGTAAATAGAGCAGCAGTAATCATGGATGTGCATATATCTCCATGGAGGAATATGGAGTTCACTGGGTATATTCCCAGGAGTGTAATAGCTGGGTTTTAAAGTAGTTCCATTTTTAGTCTTTTGATGCATGTCCTCAATGGGTGTATTAATTGCCTTCTTAACTCTTTTCTTCTTCTTTTTTATTAAGAAATTTTCTCTTTATTTTACATACCAACCATAGATTGCCTCCCCTCCCTCCTTCCATTCCCTAGCCTTCCCTCCACCATCCCAACCCATATTCCCCCCCTCCTCCAAGGCAAGGCACAGTGGAGAGCCAGCAGAGTCTGATATACTCAGTTGAGGCAGATCAACATACCTCTCCTTGAACCAAGGCTGTGTTGATACCAAACCAGGTAACAACACCACAGCAACAAAGAAAATTTACAGACTAATATCCCTAATTAACATATTGCAAACAAAATTCAAGATAACATCAAAACCAGCATTCATTTCCATTGTTTTCTGTAGGAGATGAAAGATATTGATCACATTTTTTTTTGAAAAAGTTGCAAGGGAAGATTCTCGTTTCTGAGACTTTGTTTAGGACTGTTGCTACAAGCTTCAGAGCAAATCAACCTAATTGTCTATCATGGAGCTGAAAACATGTATTTTGTAAGTTACGGCTGAAAAAGTTTGTGGGTACTGATGCAGAGTAGAATAGTGATGAATGGACCAGGGCCTCCTGAAGCACAACTTCATGGCCAAACATGGTTTTAGTTTTCCCTGCAGTTAGACTGTAGGACCAACAAGCTGTCTGTAAATTAACAAAGTACTCAGGATTCCCTGGCAGAATAAAGGCCAGAAGATGGGCAGCATTCTTGAGAGAATTTTTTGCTTTATCCTTTGGACATCAGCTGGACAAAAGGAAGGCTAGCAGGTGTAAATCAGAGTGATATCATCCTCTATACACTGGGATAACTTCAGGGACACTGCTAATACAACCAGCTAACAAAGGTCTGTGACTCTTCATTTGGTTAATAGTTAAAAGACAAGGCATTACCTCCTTAACTCTCTGTACTGACTTTCTGAGAGTGACATGTAAGTAAACACCTGTATACCACATAAAACATATCATTTACACACTTAAAATAAGAACAAGTAATTTTTTTTCATGATCCAAAACAAGTGAGTCTGGGTACAATGGAGTTATGATTCATAAAAACAAAGGGTCCAAAACAGGGAAAACATAGAGATGTTAGGAAACTGATGTTCACCAGCCACCAATTGGAATTATGCAAAAGACCAATGCAGCCTTGTAAGATGGAGGAGAGAGTATAAAAAGCTAGAAATGTAGACACCAGGACCAGGATCCTCTGGGTGGCTCTGGACTCAAAACCAGTTCTGCTGGAACCACAAGTGCTATGGATGTGTTGAACCGTCTGTTTGTGTCTGTACAGAATGACAATCATGTAGCCACTAGACCATGCCATGAGCAAAGAAAAGAAGATTTCAGGGCATGCCACCAGTGCTGAATAGAGAGAGTCACTGATTTCATCCCGCCCATCAGTTGAGCAGTATCCAAAGTCCCGTTTTCTTGTCACGTTTTTACTATTCCTTTTGATAAATTGATACACAGGGAAAATGATATTTATCAACATGTACAAGACCCATAGGAGGGCAAAGCAGCATTCAATGTATTTTGCAGATTTAATTATTTGAGCCTTACAGCAGAGTTCCTTCTGACTGATGGTGATGGCCTGGAAGATACTCAAGAAGCAGGTGGTGCCAATGGACACACTCCGGCCAACTCTTTGAATATATAAAATTAATCTGCATCCAAAATAATTTAGAAATTGCTTCAATCCAAAAGCTGCCATTGTGTGTGGCACTCCTCTAGAGAGAATGATCAAGGTGTTGGCTGCCATTATATGCATGGTAATCAAATCTGTGGGCTTTAATTTTCTTTCTCCATAATGAACTAGATAGTAGTAAAGAAGGGAGAAATTTCCCAGAATTCCAGCTGTAGTTTGTGACAATAAAATGATTTTGATGGTCAGATTCCAGAAGTCCATTTTGTGATTGGGTATTATTTTATGTAAATAATGGCAGCCAAAGCCATTTCTCTGGTCAAATGAATGAAAAGTATTAGTAATCCAAAGAGCTATAAATCAACATGTCCTTTAGATCTCTCAAGTACAATCTCAGCCTGGACTACATGTCAAGAATTTCTCAAAGTTAATGACAGGGGCAATTATTTCATACCATGCATACTACTGTAAGATATCTAAAGGCCTCAGCACACACATGTGGCTGAGGGATATGCCTTCATAATGATAGAACAGGCAGCATTATGGGCTATGATATTTGGCCTATAAGGAGCAATGGAATGTGAAAGCCAATGCTATCATTCATCATGTAAGAGAATGAAAATATACTAATATTTTCTAGAATTGGTATAAAAGAATATAATTTCAATAGCTATAAAAAACTCAAAGACATCAATTCTTTATATGTATCTCATCTAAAAGTAAAAGATGAGTATTGAAAAGTTTATAATGTCATTCAGAATATATCTAGAGTTATACATAAGAAAAATTTTATTCAGAGCATAAAACGTATTCAGATGATGGGGTAAGTGACAGCTTTTATCTTATGAAATTAAGAGCTAGCTCTTATGCAAAATCACACCAAATAGACACACACACTATTGTGCACACTGAAGTCAGAACTGTTAGAGCATTGGGGACATCAAATGGAATGAAACCCCACATGATACTCAACAGTATAATAGTAGAAAAAATAAGTCAGCAGAAATAACAAGAAGAGAGTCACTATCTGAAGAATGACAGCTAATGGGGAAATGTTTATTGCCTCTATTGAAACCATGTCTGTGATATTCAGTCAGTACTCAGAAGTCTAGAGTAGAAATTGTAGAAAAGTAGGCAGTTTGTTAAACAGCCCTTAAGTGTAGATGGAGGAGACTCTCAGGATGCAATACTATTCCTGCAGGAGACTGTGTCTTTAGCCCTCTTTAATAGGGTGAGATCCCCTTGAGGATAAAGGCAAAAACAGTTATGAATTAGGCTGAACCAAGGCACCTCAGGAAGGAAGACATTACTTAACTAATTTGATATGCAAAGATGGTTAGCTGGACAATGTGCAGTGCAATCAAGAACTAGAGAAGAATTTCCAGTGAATTTTGAAATCTAAGGAAGTTAAAATATAGTGCAGAGATGAACTTAAGAACTACCAGATAGTAGCAGTTTCTCTTTATCCATGCTCTCTCTGAATGGAAACTCCCTAGAAGATGGATACATCAGAAAATAGAAAGTATTCTATTAAGTGAGTTACTACAGGCCTTGAAGGATCAATGGTGTATATTGTGTCCAATGTTGTTCTTTTTTACCATTTTTAAAATATGTGATTATGTGGGAGTGACTGTGTATGAAGGCCAGAAAAGCTAGTATGGCGCCCATAAGAGGATTAAATAGAGACTCTATAAGATGCCAGTGAAGATGAAAAAAAAAAAAAACACAATGACAAGAGCATAGAAGAAATATTTCTGGGTAGCATATGCTGGATACTGGTGGATAGATGGGAAAAAGGCAGGATTGCTTAAATCAAAACACTAAATAGGAAAAAGCATAAAAGATAATTTTAATCTAATTAAATATTAGTAGCCAAAATACAACAGATAATTAAAATGCAACATAGTAAAGAAAAATATAGTTGACAACACCAAAGTTAGGTATAATTCTGGGTAAACCTAGAAGATCACAGCCTGGCAATGCATGTGAGTGTCACCACAAACACTCAGGGAAACTGGTCACATCTGCGTATGCGGAACAAATACAACAAAACAATCTAGATGGCAAAATGCCAGTCCAAAGAATGTCAACCAAAATCAAGTTCTTTGTATCATCAAAGACAAGTGATAGTGATAATTCACTGATAGTCTTGGATACTTCAACCTGCAGATCACCTACACCTGCCCAGTTACAGTTCTTGATCAATTAATCAGTGCAGACACAGGATAGAGTTATGTATATCGTCAGGTCTTAAATCATACAGTATTGTTTCGGACTTATTCTGTAGGGTTCTAAGTGATATTTCCCTTGTGACATTCCCATGATAAGTATGAGTTTGGGCTTTGATTCCTTATTTGAAAATGTACACATCTCAAACATAAGTGAAATTGAGTTTGTTTTAAGGTTGTTGAAGGAATTGCTGCTGGTGTCTGCACATGAAACTCATGGAATCACAGTTTGAGACATATATTGCAACAAACATTTTACAACTTTTGTCTACACTAATGCTCACTGAAAGGTGAGATCACTTAAAATTTCACAAGAACAGTTTCACAAACATGTTATTTATTGATGTTTTTGCTTCTTCTGACGATCACACATATAGGAAATACGATAGTTTTTAAATTTTAACTTCTTTATTATTTGTGAGTTACACATAATTCACCCCAATTCTGTTTACTCCTCATCCCTCCATTTTCCCCCTTACTGTGCAGGGCCCTCCCACAAAAGAAAACAAAACAAGGAAGGAAGCAAGCAAGCAGAGAAACAAAAACAAGAACAAAAGAAACAAAAAAAATCTCTTAGCTTCTCCTTTTTTCCCACCTCTCTAACACCTCTTCATTCATCCTGGTGGCATTGTGGACATCAATGTCTCATATATTTTATTGTTTCATCATATTAACTTTACTAGCAAATGTTCATTGCAATGAGTCACTGGTCTGGTTCAAGGCACCTGGTTTATTGTATACCATCATCAGTGGATTCTCACTGGAACTCCTCTGGCATATTCCATGCCTGCCCTGAGTCTTGGAGATCCCTGCAGTATTGTTTCATGGGATCAGTCTCTTCAAAAGCTACAGCATGACCTAAATAGGGTAGATGTCAGTGTGTGCCCGGTTGTTGGCCTGGGTAGTAACTGAGCCACACTTTGTGGATCACTGAGGCCACCCACCTCAGGAGCGGCAGAGTCAAATCCCCTATGCCTATGCCTTCAGCATTGGTTCATCCTTGCCTGTGATGAGGGGTGGGATATATCTCTCTGTAGTGCAAGGGCCAACTATAACAGTTTAAGATACACAATGTTTAATATGAGACAAATGAAAACTCAACATCCCTGGAATCTTTTTAAAGTTCTACCTACCTGGAGATGTGTTTACTGAGAGTCCAGGAACATTTCTAGGAAAATGACAGCAGTGCTTCTTTCTCATAACATCTGGGAAGATGTAAAAAGGACAAATATTGTGAGTGTCATCACAATGGTCACATCCATTGATATCCTGTATTCTGCATGAAAATATTGTTTAAAAATTTTGTAAAGAGTTAAGTGTATAATAGAAAATATAATTTTGTGAGTTAATATAATTTATGTATATGTGTAAAACAGCAATGACAATTTATGATTCACTGCTATACTCTCAGTTTGACATCTTCTTTGATTTAAAATTGTATAATATAGACTTACCACTATTTCCATTGTCAAGAACTGAACTTAGAATCAAAAAGGGTGTGTGCCTCTTTAAATCCAAAAAGTGCTTAGAGGCAGAGTCAGTATTGAAGGGACATGACCATGGCTATTTGGCACAAGCATGGCCATCTCAGTCTATGCTAACAAAGCCATTTTGGGAGGTCTCCAACATGATTCAAACTTCTATGCAGTTTTTGTTCCTCATTTGATTTTTGTTCACTTTATTGGTATTCATATGTATGGTTTTAACTTTAAAATGTTTTCATCAGGGGTACTAGAGATGTTGCTCAGTGGTAAGGAAAATGTGTTGTTACTGTAAGGGATTTGTGTTTGGTCCCTCACATATACCTTACAACTACCTGTGACTCCAAATCCATGGGGTTCTCTCACAGTATAGTGACCTATGCAGGCACTGCATTCTCAAAGAGCTCATGGTTAATGCAGACACAAACAAATATGCACACAAAATGAATAAAGACATATAAATCTCTTTAGAAATAACTTCAATTTGACATGAAGGTTTATCTCATTGGAAATGTCAAGTTCCAGTGGTTCTGAGCTTTAAGTGAAGAGCAATGTTCTCAGTGCAGTCTGATATGAAAGAAAACTGCCCCATCTCCCAGTTTAATTTCAGAAGCACAACATGGACATGATGTTTATGATGCATAGGAAGTATAAATTGTTGTCATTACACAGATAAAGGCTATAGTTGATAATACAGAGGAATTATTAACACTATTAATCTGTACAAAGTATAACATGAAACACTAATATGTAATTAACAAATAATAGCATGAGAAGAACATTAAGTTCCTAAACATTTCTTTTAAAAGTGAGCATGTACTTGATGCTTTTTTTGTGATTTTTCATGACTGGATATCACTATGAAGCTGGGGCTGCCCTCAAACTCCCTACATAGATACTGTTGGGCTCAAATTCACAGATATATGCTTTCCTCTGCCTCCCAGGTCCTGGAATGAAAGATTTTCACCACATGTCTGGCTTATTTGCTTATTCTTATATCAATGAATCTATTACAATGATATTTATGATGCATTCAAATATAGGACTGCATGTGAGATAATAAACTGCAATCTGAATAATGTGAAACCTTAAATATTGGCCAGAAAGATTTAGCATACTAAATGGTAGTACCAAATTAGTTGACAGAACCCTGGAACATCATGCACAAAGCTCTGTCTTCCTTTAGCAATAAGGATAAACAATGAGTGAAGACATGCCATCCAATCATGCTTAATAATAGAGTATTATGAAACCAGGGAAAATAACCCAAAATACACTTGGTACTGGCTATCCATGTCTGATACTCATACTGGACCTTCCCTTCCATTTTCCTTTTCCATGTACAAGAGTTAGAGTCTTCAAACCAGTCTTTGTAGCAATGGCCATTCAATACAGATTCAGTTTTTGCTTCTATAACCAGATAATAAATTTAGTGTCATATGGGAACTTTTACTTCAGAAATCTAGTCAAATCCTGCACTTCCTAGGGAAGTGCGCTTCTTATAATTCCATTCTAATATTTATTTACTAGGACATGAAACTATGGTAAATTCAACTAAAATAATAATACTGAAAAGAGTCTATACATCATGTTAGCTGAAGTGAATTATTATATTTTCTTATTACCAAAATGTTTCATCACTTTAATAGGTGGGCTGCATTGTGCTGGTGTTACCCAAAGTCACCCTTGGGGGGACTTACATTGCATTAAGAAAAAACAGGAACCAGGATAGGAACACTTTGATCTAACTCATCTCTTACTTACGCAGTTATTCTTGTGTCTTCTTGGTCTATTCCATGGATCTGTTTCTATCCCCTATCTCATTACCAGACAGGAACACTTACTCAGACCTTCCTTCTTTACAGACTCTGCCAATCAGAATGAAGTGCAAAGCACTCACCTAGCTTCTTCTCTCTGAAGGATGGTGGGTTCATTGAGCAGATTTAATATTATTTATAAGCATCACTGTGGGAGAGTCAAAACAAGGAGGATGTAGAGGTCTTTGACTCTGACCTCACCTCCCTCCAGAACTGTAATTTTCATTTCAACTGTGGTGGCAATGACAGTGACAGAGCTGGCTTTGGGAATCTAGATCATTTATGAAAAAGTTCTCATTGTTAATTATCCAAGACCCTTTAGAGTTCCTAGTGATTTTATCCAAAGCAATAAAGTATTTTAAGAGGCACTGAGTTTTCATGATCCCTGAAGGCTGACTAGGGGACCTGAGGAAAGAGCTAGAAATGCTGATTTAAGATTTATGAGAAAGTTAGAGAAGTCTCTATGTCTCTTTGGATTCCACACTTCACTTATTTCTTCCAACACAAACCAACATAGTTAACTTTTAGAATATTTATATCATTTGTTACTTAACACTTTTGAGTGTTTTATATATGCATATGTTTTAGTCAATTCTACAAATTATTTTCTCCTTTCAATTCCCTTTTTATCCACAGACTACTATTTCTTTCAATTTTCATGTGTTCCTTAACACAAGCAAAAAAAAAATCAAACTTAAAAATCAACACGTCTACTTAGTGACACTACTATGTGCCTAGTAGAGTGGCATCTTTGGAATCATGAGTAGTCTCGAAATGTTACATATCTAACACATTATCTCCCAGAAACCATCTGTGGCCATTAGCTCTTCAGCTACGAGTGGGACTTCCTGAACACCTCCAGTCTACTGGGATTGTTCTTGACTGATCTGTGCAGGTTTTGTACTTAGGGTCATAACAAGCAAATTCACATGTACAAGGGCACTGCACTGTCTGGACAAAACCAGTTTTCTTGGAATCAACTACCACCCTAAATGTTCTAACACACTTTCTGCCTCTTTTTTCATAATAATCCTTGATTTTTGAAGGAAGAGTGCTGTAGGATAATGCTTTCTACACTGTTATAATAAAATGTTGATTGGCCATGAGCCATGTAGGAAGTGTAGGTGGAATAAATAGAAAAGGATAATTCTGGGAAGAGAAAACCTGAGTGTGAAGATGCCAGCCCACCATCCAAGGAGCAGCATGTAATGGCACA
This sequence comes from Onychomys torridus, assembly GCF_903995425.1. Lineage (NCBI taxonomy): Eukaryota > Metazoa > Chordata > Mammalia > Rodentia > Cricetidae > Onychomys > Onychomys torridus. Next base: position 5,828,583 of record NC_050443.1, read on the forward strand.
CATGTAAAACCATGTTACATATGGCAACATATAGATTAACAGAAATGGGTAGTTTAAGTATAAGAACTAGTCAATGATAGCCCTGAGCTAATGGCTGGGCACTTTTAATTAATATTAAGCCTTTGTGTGATTATTTTATAAAAGGCTGTGGGACTATGGGTGAGATAGGTGTCCCAACCACAGGCCAGGTGGGACACATAAAAAAATTCAGCTACAGGAGAGGTATTATAAAGATGTCCCATTTTTAGGTGGACCCTTCAGCATATCTTACTCTCAGTACCTTGCATACTCTGGCCTTTGTGTCAATACCCACAGACTGAAAAAAGAAGTTTTTCTAATAAGAGTTGAGAGAAATAGTAATCAATAGGTATAAAGATAAGAGCTTAGTGAACAGTTTGGTATACTTTCTTTTACCAGAATAATAGTACTAGGTTCTTCCCAGGCAATGAACCAGTCTGACTCTATTTTAGTATTGGTAGCCATCCTGTTACAATGTCAAACTAAGTTCATTTCTATTTACTTTAAAACTCAACTCTCTGGTTTCTGGAATTTGACTTGTTCCACACCTTAACTTTATTTTGACCTCCATCCTTTCCCAAACCACAAGGGTTCTGCCAGTTAATCTTAAACTGCTACATGCTCCTATATTTTGCTTGTAAGGTTCCTATGTCATCCAATTTCTCAGGCAACCTGAAGATTATGATTTTCCCCTATAAAAGGAGTATAGAAATTTATCTTGTGGATGTTCTCCTAAGCCCCACATTAGAGGACACAGATGCTGGACCAGCTTTGTTGTGCAAAGAAGTAAAGCTTGCTTAATTGGATCAAAATTATGGTGGGGCAGTGGGAAGTGGTAATGCTTGGCTTTAATCCCAGCATCTGGGAGGCAGAGGCAGTGGGATGTTTGGAGTTTGAAGCCAGATTTGTCTTCAGAGGGAGTCCCAGGACAGTCAAGGCTACAAAGAGAAACTCTGTCATCAAATACCAAACTAATAAAAGCAACTACAACACCAACAAAATTTGGGGTAATATCATTATACTGATGGTCTTTGTATTTATTCAGTGTATTTACCACTGAGTCTATGTACCCCCATAGCCACATATTCTTCTCCCTGATAATACCCCAATACATAGGTTCCATCATGGAATGTGGACCTTGAGTTCTTCATGAAAGTGTTAGTTACGCCCATGATGTTCATGACCGAATTGCACCAGGTTTATTGATTTAAGACTTCTTCCTAATTTTTTTCTCTCAGATTCAAAGTAACTAGATTCATGTTTAGGTATTTGATCTACTTGGACTTACGTTTTGTGCAAGATGACAAATATAGTCTATTTGCAGACTTCTACATGTTGATATCCAGTTATGCCAGCACCATTTGTTGAAGGTGCTTTCTTTTTTCCATTGTACAGTTTATGCTATTTTTTTTTCAAAAATTAGGTCTTCATACGTGTGTGGATTAATGCCATGATCTTCAGTTTGGTTCCATTGGTCAGCATGTTGGATTTTGTGACAGTACCAAGCTGTAGCTCTATAGTAGAGCTTGAAGTCAGGAATTGTGATGCCTCCAGAGATTATTTTATTTTACAGGATTCTTTTGGCTATCCTGGGTCTTTTGTTTTTCCATATGAAGTTGAGTATTTTCTTTCCAAGTCTGTGAAGAATTGCATTGGGATTTTGATGGGGATTGCATTGAATCTGAAGATTGCTTTTGGTAAGATTGCCATTTTTACTATGTTAATCCTACTGGTCTATGAGCATGGGAAATCTTTAAATTTTCTGATATTTTCTTCAGTTTCTTTCTTCAGGGACATAAAGGTCTTTTCATAGAGGTCCTTCACTGGCTTAGATAAAGCTACCCCAAGGTATTTTGTATTATTTGTGGCTATTGTAAAGGGTGATGTTTCTCCGTTTTCTTTCTTAGCCCATTTGTCATTTGTATATAGGAGGGGTACTATTTTTTTCTGGTTAATCTTGTATCCTGCCACATTACTGAAGGTGTTCATCAGCTATAAGTGTGATGTCATTGTTTTTAACAGCAGAGTAATACTCCATTCTGTAAATGTACAACATTTTCTTTATTTATTCTTTACTTGGGTGACATCTAGGTTTTTCTAGCTTCTGACTATTGTGAGTGAAGCTGTTATGAACATAGTTGAACAAGTGTCCTTGTAATGGAAGGAATATCTTTGGCTAAATGCACAAGAGTGTTATGTTCTTAAGGAAGACAGTTTCCCAATTATCTAAGAAACCAACATGTTTATTTCAATAGTGGCAATAAAGTTTGAACTCCCACCAGCAAAGGAGTATTGTTTCCTGCTCTAAATCCTCACCAGCATGTCACCTGCATGATTGATCTTAGCCATTCTGACAGGTAAGAGAATTTATGAGTCATTTTGAATTGCATTTCACTGACTGTAAAGGATGTTGAAATTTTCTTTAAGCATTGCTCATCCATTTTAGATTCTTCTGTTGAGAATGCTGTTTATATCTCTACCCCATTTTTAAATAAATTATTTAGTTTGTTGATGTTTAATTTCTTGATTTCTTTGTGCATTTGTGGTATCAGTGCTTTTTTAGATGTTGAGTCCTTAATGTTGAGGTATGCTTTTTTGTAAGCAGCAGAAAGATGGATTCTGTTTGCTTATCGATTCTGTTTGCCTATGTCTTTTTAATTGCGAATTTAGACTACTCACATTGAGAGATATTAGTGAACAATAATTGTTGTTTCTTGTTGTTTTGTTGTTGTTGTTGGTAGTGGTGGTGATGGTGGTTGTGGTGGTGGTTTTGTGTGGATGGTATGATTGTGCAGGTCTGTATGTTTCCATTTTGTGCATTTTGTAGGTGTGAGATTATCTATTTCCTATGTTTTTGTTGGTCTATTTAAATTTCTTTTGTTGTTTTCCTTCTAGTAAACTCTATAAAATGGATTGGTGCGTATATATTGTTTAAATTTACATTGTCATCAAATATCTCATTTTCTCCATCTGTAGTAAATAAAAATTTTCCTGGGTATAGTAGTGTGTGCATGTATCATTGGTCATTTAGAGTCTCCAGGACATCTGTTCAAGTCCATCTGGCTTTCAAAGTCTCTGTTGAGAAGTTGGGTGTATTTCCAACAAGTCTGTCTTTATGAGTTTATTGGCCTCTTTCCCTTGAAGCTTCTAATATGCATCTTTATTCTTCATGTTTAGTGTTATCATCATTATGTGGTGTGGGAAATCTGATCAAATATATGGGGTATTCTGTAAGCTTCTTGTAGCATTACAGACATGTTTTTTCCTCAGGTTAAGAATCTTTCCTTGGGCTGGAGAGATGGCTCAGAGGTTAAGAGCACTGTTTGTCTTCCAAAGGTCTTGAGTTCAATTCCCAGCAACCACATGATGGCTCTCAACCACCTGTAATAAGATCTGGTGCCCTCTTCTGGCCTACAGGGACACATGCAGGCAGAATACTGTATACATAATAAATAAATAAATCTTTAAAAAAAAAGAATCTTTCCTCTGTGATTTTGTTAACTATATTTTCTGGATTTTTGACCAGGAATTCTTCTTGTTCTATTTCTATTATTCTTAGGTTTTGCCGTCTCTTCATGCAGATTTCTTGGAAGTTTTGTGATAGCAATTGTTTAGATTTAATATTTGCTCTGACTAATGATGAATCTATTTCATCTATCGTGTCTTCAACATCTGAGGTTATCTCTTCCATTTCTTCTTGTTGTTCTGTTGATGATATTTGTGTCTGTAGTTCCGGTTCACTTACCCAGATTTTCTATTTCCAGAAATCCCTCTGTTTTCATTTTCTTTATTGCTTCTACTTTGAATTTTATATCTTGAAAATTTTCCTTGGCCTGGTTGTTTTTTCTTTACTTTCTTGGCATTATTTAAGGGATTTATTGATTTTTCTCAATCCTTTGTGTTTTCCTGGATTTTTTTAAAGGGATCTTTTCATTTCCTATTTGAGAATCTCTACCATCTTCATTAAGTTGTTTTTAAGGTAGTTTTCTTGTGCTTCAGATGCATTGGGATATTCATGTGTTGCTACAATACATGACTATATTTTTATTCTTTTGGTAAATTATTACACAGATGTTGTCAATTGTATTCTTAAACTGGCATTTATGCATCTGAATTTGGGTTAATTTTATGTCTAGGTGCTGATTTTTGAATTTGTCTTTGATGGATGGGTGTTTTATTTATTTGTTTTCATTCTCTCTTTGGTCTTCTGTTCTTTGTGGCTTCAGTTTCTGATAGACAGTGTAAACTCTGATCAGGAACAATTTTCCCTAATCAGAGGTCACACTGCCCCCACAAGTTGGGGTCTCTCCTGTCTAGCTTAGCCTTTGGTTCATCATGGAGTTTCTGTTCTTCTGAGTGCTATAGCCTGTAGCTGAGCAATGAAAATCTGCCAGAATTGTGGGCAGAGCCCTGGCCACTGGGAAGTTGGTGAGATAAGAGAGGGCAGACCTTGAAGTGAGATTTGGGTAGCTGAATCTAGTGAATGGGTCACTCATTTGGCATGTGGGTCAATCATCTGTTCTTCAGAATTGTGTGGCCTGTACATGAATAGGGAAAATTTAGAGAAGTTTGTCATGCTAGATTTGGGCATAAGTCCTTGCTTCTGGGTCAGTAATGGGGTAGGAGGGAGTGTGTGGTGGAATAAGTCTTAGAGAGCTAAACTTAGGTATTAAGGCAGTTCAGCTGGCAAGTATTTCACTCACCAGTTCCTCTGACTGATGTGGTCTGCAACTGAGAAGCAGAAGTCTACTGGGGTACACAAGTTAATTTTAAGTTGATGGGAAAAAAAATTTTAAAAATGGACCTTGTTGTGAAATAGATTCTTCTATTAACTTCTGTAACATGTAATTTTGGTTTTGAAACTTAACTATAGTTACATCATTTCCCCTTTCTCTTTCCTCCAAACAGCCATTCCTACATATACCCCTCAATTGCTCACAAATTAAGACCCTCTCTTTAACTGCATAGATACACACACATACACGCACACACACACACACATGCATACTCATCCACACCCCCACACATACAACATTTATAAACACAACCTAATTTGTCCATAAAGTATTACTTGTATTTATTATTTTTCATGACTGATTAATTGGGTTTAGATTGCCAATTGATAGGCTGATAGGCTCTTCCCTGGAGAAGACTATTTCTTCTCTTCTCAGTATTTTTGTGTGTGTGTGAAGTTGTGTGTCTATGGTTGGGGCCTCATAAGATTCGCCCCTTCCATTTTTTCATGTCTATCAATATTACCCATTTTAGGTCTTGTTTTGGAAGCCACATTGATGAGACTTCATGGGTGAAGCTTCTCTGACATTTCTAGGAGATGCACTACCACAGAAATCTTCTCATTCCTCTGGCTCATATAATCTTCCCAACCTTTCTTACACTATGATCCTTGAGGCTTAGGCACAGTTGTTATATTGTAGATGTATCAGATGAGGCCAAGCAACACATGGCCTATTGTTTTCAGAAATTTTGTTTGTTATAGTTCTCTCTAATGGACTTCATCTGTTCCAAGCCACATTTCTTGGATGAGGTATGAGGCCTGTTCTTATCTTTGGTTATAAGGTTAAAAATTTGCAATGCAGTTAGAAATCATGCTGGTTTAATAATACGTTAGTACTAGATTCTTTTCTAAGACCTATGACCTCCCTATTTATAAGTACTTGGCTTGGTGTCAAACACAAGAAAAGAATTCCTTCTACAATGCAAAAATATTTCAAATTTTTATGCAGCCATTATAAACCTGAAGGCAAAGCCAGACAAAATATATTTTGGCATAGACATGGTCTCTTAAGATTCTACCACCAATTAGTGAATGGTAAATTAGAAAGATCATTATCCATACAAGCTAGATTAAAGAGGATTGGCAAAGCTTCCCTTTGGATTCTGAGAGTTTGTGAATAAATAACCTATGTGTGAGAAAACTCATAAGAAGGCTTCCTCAGCTCAGATATTTACAACTTGTGACTTCTCACATACACACACCTGCTTTGAAAAAAAGAGTCACATTTTGCCATGGGTTGCACATAGTGAATATGATGAGGTTCTGGATTTCAGTGGTAGCTGTATAAGAGAACATCACCCCATCTAAAATTTATTGTAAGTGTGTCTGTGTGTCTGTCCTTTCTTCATTCCTTTACCCACTTAGCCAGGGTTCTAGGGCACAAGCTTCATGAAACCTGACAAAGGGCTCAGAGTACAAGCCAGCTCCTCAGAAAGCTTCAACTAAGAGTGAAATAAAACACCCAACATGTTGTTCTTTCAGGAATTCTGTCTCCAGCTTTAGAAATGTAACTTATACAGACTTAATATACCAGTATTACTAAGAAACATAAAGCAAAAAATTTTAGATGTGTTAGACATATTTGTGAGTGTTTATGAACATAGGATGTGTTACACATAACAAAATCTGTTTTAGACCTATTTTACAAGAGTGAATTTGATGCCTGACATTGTCATTTTCGATAAAAGACCATGGCTTGGTAAAGCATAACCTTACTGTAGAACCTCTTATTATTATTTTGTTTTGTTATCATGTTGTCAAATTGTCTACTTGGTATTATTTTCAATGTAGCCTCGAACTCATGGATATCCAGATGTATCTCTGCCTCTCAAGTGATAGGATTAGGATTAAGGGTGTGTGCTACCACCATTGTACTCTATGTCTAATCTAGTGGCTGGTTCTGTCCTATGATCCTCAGGTAAGCTTTATTAGGGTACACAATATATCACCATATTTAACCTTTTTGTCTAAAATAATAAATGAAAGTTATAACTAATATAAGAAAAACTATATACAATAATTATATACAATATATAAAATCAATGGTTACATTAACAATGTCCAGTTCAAACATTTGAAAAATTTGGAGAAAATACTCCATTATATATCCTATTTTTGTGAGTCCAAAGACTTGTACATAATTCTCATTCTATCTTAACTTCTATTACCAACCAAAAATATCTTTTGATATCTTTCAATCTTATACACTTTACACATCTGAAGTGAATAAAAAGGAAAACTGCAACTATACCTATCTAATAATCTACTCCCTCAGAAAACCAAAATGTTAACTGAGTAAGCAGGAAGTACAAACAAGAGACTTGCAAAAAATGTGAAAAATGACAGAAACAGCTGGCTGCCTTGACAATCACCCAAAATTTCTCTGCAGTTTTAGGGCATCAATCTTTAGCCTACAGACCTAGTACTTCAGACAGACTCATCTGTGCAGCAGGATGTTCTAAAGGGCCTTTCCACCTTGTAGGAACTTCTTTGCTGTTAGACTCATAAAAAAGAAGAAATCTCATACTAGTCATTTAACAGCATACCTGAGAGCTCTAGAAATCACACCCTCCCAAAATCAGATAGCAATGGATATTCAAACTCAGGCCTGAAAGCAATAAAAAACAACAATAGCATTATAAAAATAAATGAAACAAAATTTTTGTTCCTTAAGAAAATCAATAAAATTGACAAACTTTAATCTAAAGAACTAAATGGCTGTGAGACAATATCCAAATTAATAAAATTAGATAATATCATAAGGACATACTTTAAAAACATCTACTCTACCAAACAGGGAAATCTAAAAGAAATGGATAATTTTCACAATTCATAACACTTATCAAAGTTAAATTGCAATGAGATAAGCCCGGAACTCCCATCTAGACCAGAGGTGAATACCTGGAATCACACCCAGAGAGAGGCCTGCCCCTAGCTCCCACCACTGGGCATCAGCCATGCCAGGGAAGACATGCCCAACTTGGCCTAAGTTTCTGGCATTTGGGGAGCCCAGCAGAAAGGTTCCACTTTTCCAAGACTGCAGGAAGACCCTGTAATCTCCACACCCTGCCCTCACACAGATCTGCCTGATACTCCATTGACTTCCTAAGACTTAGAGACCAGCCACCAGCTCCCATCCCACCCTGGAGCTCCCATCTGGACAAGATACAGAAACCCAGCCACTTCCTGAGACTCAAGACCAGCTCCCACTCTGCCAGCACTCCCATCTGGACCAGAGCACCCATCCAGCCCAGAGCTTCTATCTGGACCAGAGAGAGGCTTCTTGAATCTGTCAGCTCTGTCTGAACCAAGTGCACTGATAAGACCAAGAATGAATCCTCGAGGAGATGGGCAGACATCAAGGCAGAAGTACATACAACAAAATAAAGAGCATTACACCATCACCAGAACCTGGCCCTCCTCCAACAGCTAGACCTGAATATCACAAAATGGAAGAAGCAGAAGAAAACAACATAATGAATAACATCATGAAGAGGCTAGAGGCTCATATAGGAGAAATCACAAATAAAGTGAAGGAACAGACAAACAAAAAATGGGAAGAACACAATAAAAACTAGAGGAAAGGAAAAATAAAGCAGAAGAAAACAATAAATCACTGAAAGAAAATCATGAAAAAGCAATGAAACAGATAAGTGAAACAGTCCAAGACATGAAAAAGAAAATGGAAAAAAAACGAAGAAGACACAAGCATAGGGAATGCTGGAAATAGAAAATATGAGTAAACAAACAGAATGCAAGAGATGGAAGAGAGAATCTCTGGTGTTGAAGATAGGGCAGAATAATTAGATTCATCAGTCAAAGAATACACTAAAGCCACTGGACCAGAGGTGAGTGCCTGGGGTCACACCCAGAGAGGCCCACAACTAAGTCCCAGGCCTGGGCACCCAGCCTTGGGCACCAGCCATTCCAGGAAGACCTGTCCAACTTGGCCCCAGTTTCTGGCCATTTGGTTGGCCCCACAGGAAGCCCCCCTTTTCAAAAGCTGCAGGCAGACCCTGCAATCTCCACACTCTGAACCCACATGCATCTGCGAAAGACTCCAGCTACTTCCTGAGACTCAGAGACCAGCTCCCAGCTCCCATCATGCCCGATCTCCCATCAGGACAAGTTAAGGAGATCCCAGCCACTTTCTGAGACTCAAAGACCAGCCCCCAGCTCCGATCTGCCCTAGAACTCCCATCTGGACAAGAGCTTCCATCCTTCACCAGAACTCCCATCTGAACAAGAGGAGCTTGCATCTGGACAAGATAAGGAGACCCCAGGGACTTCCTGAGACTCAGAGACGAAGCCCCAGCTCCCATCCAGCCAGCACTCCCATATGCACCAGAGTACCCATCCAGCCCAGAGCTTCCATCTGGACCAGAGAGAGGCTCCCTAAATCTGTCAACTCTCTCTGGACCAAGTGCACTGATAAGTCCAAGAACGAATCCACAAGAAGATGGGCGGATGTCAAGGCAGAAGTACATACAACAAAATAAAGAGCAATATAGCATCACCATAACCTAGCCCTTCTCCAACAGCAAGACCTGAACATCACAGAATGGAAGAAGCAGAAGAAAAAAACCTTATAACTAACATCATGAAGTGGCTAGAGGCTTATATAGAAGAAATCAAAAATAAAGTGGAGGAACACACAAAGATAAATTAAGAAGTAGTCTTGAACACATTGGCATAGGAGATCATTTCCTAAATATAACACCAGTAGCACATATACTGAGATGAACAATCAATCAATGGGACCTGTTGAAACTGAGAAGCTTTTGTAGAGCAAAGGACACTGTCAACAAGACAAAGCAACAGCCTAGAGAATGGGAAAAGGTCTTCACCAATGCCACATCTGACAGACAGCAGATATCCAGAATATACAAAGAACTCAAGAAATTAGACATCAAAATGCCCAACAATCCAATTAAGAAATGGGCTATAGAACTAAACAGAGAATTCTCAACAGGGAAGATCAAATGGCTGAAAGACATTTACAGAATTGCTCAACATCTCTAATTATCTGGGAAATGGAAATAAAAATGACTCTGAAATACCACCTTACACCTGTCAGAATGGCTAAGATCAAAAACACAGGAGACAACTTATGCTGGAGAGGATGTGGAGCAAGGGGAACTCTCCTCCACTGCTGGTGGGAATGTAAGCTTGTACAGCCACTTTGGAAATCAATATGGTGCTTCCTTAGAAAATTGGGAATCCATCTCCCCCAAGACCCATCTGCAGCACTCTTGGGCATATACCCAAGGAATGCTCAATCATACTACAAGGGCATTTGCTCAGCTATGTTCATATCAGCACTGTTCGTAATAGCCAGAGCCTGGAAACAATCTAGATGCTGCTCAACTGAAAAATAGATAAAGAAAATGTGGTACATATATACAATGGAGTACTACTCAGCAGAGAAAAACAATGACATCAAAAAGTTTGCAGGTGGATGGATCTAGAAAAAAAAATCATCCTGAATGAGGTAACCCAGACTCAGAAAAACAAACATGGTATGTACTCACTCATAGTAGGATACTAGATGTAAAAAAAGGTGACTAGACTATTACTCACAAGTCCAGGGAGGCTACCTAGAAAACAGTGCCCTAAGAAAGACACAGGGATAGCCAAATAACAGAGAAATGGATGAGATCTATATGAACAACCTGGATGTGATTGGGGGGAAATGAAGTGCACGGTTTGACGGAAAGAGATCTTAGGGTATCAGAAGATCCCAGCTGGATCAAGAAGAGAAAGGGAGAACAAGGAATAACATACCATGATAAATGAAGACCACATGAGAATAGGAATAAGCAAAGTGCTAGAGAGGTCCCCAGAAATCCACAAGGATACCTCCACTGTAGACTACTTGCAATGGTAGAGAGAGTTACCCAAGTGACCTAGTCTGGTGATTGGTAGGTCAAACAACCTAAACTGTGGTGCTAGAATTTCCTCAAATAACTGATGGAAGTGGATGCAGAGATCCTCAGCCAGGTCCCAGGTGGAGCTCCAGGAGTCCAATTGTAAAGCAAGAGGAGGGATTGTAAGAGCGTGAATGGTTGAGACCAAGATTGGAAAAAGCACAAGGATAAATAGCCAAACTAATGGAAACACATGAACTATGAACCAAAAGCTGTGGAGCCCCCAACTGGATCAGGCCCTCTGAATTAGTGAGACAATTAAATAGCTTGAAATGTTTGGGAGGCACCCAGGCAGTGGGACCTGTCCTTAGTGTATGAGCTGGCATTTTGGAACCTGAGGCTTATGCTGGGACACTTTGCTCAGCCTGGGAAGAGAGGACTGGACTTGCCTGGACTGAATCTACCAGGTTGAGCTGAATCTCCAGGGGAATCTTTGCCCTGGAGGAGATGCGAATGGGTGTGGGCTTGGGGGAAGGGGGGGGAAGGGGTGGGAAGGGGAACACAGGGGAACCCATGGCTGATATGTAAAAATAAATTAAATTATTAAAATTGCAATGAGATAAACAATATAAAAGGACCTATAAACAGTAATAGTGATTTTCATAATGAAACTAATATAGGTGAATAACACAGAAATGTTCAATATTCTAGCAATAAAAATAAGACAAAAAAAGTTGAGATTCCATCAGAACGTAGTGTCATAAACTGTCAGAATGGCTATGATCAATAAATGACAGCTCATGCTGGCAAGGATTTCAGTAACAGGATAATCCTCCATTGCTTTTTAGAGTAAGAACAGCCACTATTGAAATCAGTGTTGTGGTTCCTCGGAATTTTGAGACTCAATCTACCACAAGACACAGCTATACAGCTCTTGGGCACATAACCAAAGGATTTTTAATCCTGCTACTGGAATACTGCTGAAAAATGTTCAATTTTGATCTAACCACATTTGTCAGAATTTGGAAACAAGCTAAATGTCCCTCCACATAAAAATGGATGGATAAAATTAGGACATTTGCACAATGGAGTAATATGCATCTCTTAAAACAATGACATCATGAAATTTGAAGACAAGTTGGTGGAATTAGAAAAAAGTTCTTAGTTGTGTGGGTCCATCCCTCACCCCCAAATTTCACGCAGAGTACTCTTGAGTGGGAGCTTTGGAAAATATTAGTTAGAATGATAGATGGGCGTGAAACAGATAAAAAATACAGGATAGCCTCCAGAGGGCCTGTAGCCTAAGTCATGCCTCAACTGTCATTGTCCTAGGGTATTTAAAGGAATCCAAGGAGTGGAGCAAAAGACCTCCCCCCAGCACAGCCAAGTGCAGACCCTCTCAGACACCCATGGTCCAATCATCCTCTCTATGCAGACCTGCTTGGTAAAGCCACTAGGAACCTGAAAATATGCTCCAATGGGTAGTCTCTTTTAATATATAAAATACCACTCCACATTAATAGCTCACAGCAATCTCCCTAGCTGTCACACCTCAGTAGAGGAAAATAGAGATATCATTTCTTTTTTGAAATGTGTCTAAGTTGACTACATCAGTCTTAGTTGCATCAAGCACTTTCTAAATCAATAACTCTTGATGCAACTGTATCAGACTTATACAATCCCTTAGCTTTATCATTAACACTAACAGGTTAACATAATTCTAATATAAATATTGTCATACATAGCTATAATTCTCTTAATCTTGTATCTTAAAGCAAACTATTAATAGAAGCATTTGAATGTCTTGCTAACAAAGCATAAAATAAACTTCTGATGTAGTTACATCAAACTTACTTTCTTAACTTCATCAAACTATGATGTATCAATATTTTATATTATTATATTTGTGTTTTAATTTTACACATCAGCCATGGGTTCCCCTGTCCTTCCCCATCCCACCACCCCCACCTTTTCCCCACCCTCTCCCCTCCATTCCTATGTCCTCCAGGACCAAGACTCCCCTGGGGATTCATTTAAACCTGGTGGATTCAGTACAGGCAGGTCCAGTCCCCTCCTTCCAGGCTGAGCAAAGTGTCCCTGTGTAAGCCAAAGGTTCCAAACAGCCACCTCATGCACTAAGGACAGGTCCCGGTCCCACTGCCTTGGTGCCTTCCAAACAGATCAAGCTATTCAATTGTCTCACATATCCAGAGGGCCTGATCCAGCTGGGGGCTCCACAGCCATTGGTTCATAATTCATGTTCTACCATTAGTTTCGCTATTTGTCCCTGTGCTTTTCCAATCTTGGGCTCAACAATTCACGCTCTTACAGTCCCTCCTCTTTCTCAAAAATTGGACACCTAGAGCTCCACCTGGAGCCTGGCCGAGGATCTCTGCATCCACTTACATCAGTTATTGGATGAGAGTTCCAACTCGACTGTTAGGGTGTTTGGCCATCTGATCACCAGACTAGGTCAGATCAGGCTTTGTCTCAACTATTGCCAGCAGTCTACAGAGGATGCATCACTGTGGACCTCAGGGGACCTCTCCAGCACTCTGCCTATTCCTGTTCTCATGTGGTCTTCATTTATCATGGTCTTTTATTCCTCATTCTCCCTTTCTGTTCTTGATCCAGCTGTGATCTCCTGCTCCCCTAAGCTTTCTTTCCCTTAAATCTTGTCCTTCATTACTCCCATTGTCGTCCATGTTGTTCAAGTAGATCTCATCCATTTCTCTGTCATTGGGTGATCCCTGTGTCTTTCCTAGGGTCCCATTTTGTAGGTAGCCTCCCTGGAGTTGTGTAGCAGTCTAGTCATCTCTGTTTTATATCTAGTATCCTCCTATGAGTGAGTACATACCATGTTTTTCCTTCTGAGTCTGGATTACCTCACTCAGAATGATTTTTTCTAGATCCATCTATTTGCCTGCAAACCTCATGATGTCATTGTTTTTCTCTGCTGAGTAGTACTCCATTGTGTATATGTACCATATTTTCTTTATCCATTCTTCAGTTTAAGTGCATCTAGACAAAGCGACAGCCTACAGAATGGGAAAAGATCTTCACCAACCCCACATCTGACACAGGGCTGATATCCAGAATATATAAAGAACTAAAGAAATTAGACATCAAAATGCCCAACAGTACAATTAAGATATGGGCTATAGAACTAAACAGAGAATTCTTAACAGAGGAAGTTCAAATGGCTGAAAGACATTTAAGGAATTTCACAACATCCCTAATTATCCAGGAAATGCAAATCAAAATGACTCTGAGATACCACTTTACACCTGTCAGTGTGGCTAAGATCAAAAACACAGAAGACAGTTTATGCTGGAGAGGATGTGGAGAAAGGGGAACACTCCTCCACTGCTTGTGGGAATGCAAGCTTGTACAGCCACTTTGGAAATCAATATGGTGCTTCCTTAGAAAATTGGGAATCAATCTTCCCCAAGACCCAGCTGCAGCACTCTTGGGCATATACCCAAGGAATGCTCCATCATACCACAAGGGCATTTGCTCAGCTATGTTCATATCAGCATTGTTTGTAATAGCCAGAACCTGGATGTATCAATATTAATAAGTTAACATAATTCTAACACAATTATCTCATATACTTACATCCAAGAAAAATTTCTTTTTTGGAATTTCTTACTCCAGACATTTATTTGGATCAGGGTAAGTATTCAGTTATAGTTAATAAAAGTAATTTGTACTTATGATGCAAGATACAAAATTCCTCAGAACCATAAATGTCATGATTTTACCAACATTAGTGTCTTCCCATTGCATTATGGATCCTGTCCACACATCCTTCTAGGTGTGCTTTTGCACAGCAGATAAGAGACACCAGGCCTTAGGTAGCTTGGGAATCTCCTCTTCAGATTACCTTTCACTCCAGCCTAGGTGAGAACTTTAGCCTCTTACCAGAGGATGCACTTCTTCTGTCTTTATTATTTTGCAAAAACAATTTCTTAATACAACTATACAAAAATTACATGGGCTGAAGAATATTAACACCTCCATTTATTTATTTTTCTTTATTTTTTTTAGAAAAAACCCTCAACTTCTTTATTTAAGGAGTTCCATTTTCATGCAGTTCTATTTTTACATAAAATGTTCCATAAATCATCAACACTGATAGAGTCTATACCAGAATTTATTATTTGAATTTAGGGACTTAAGAAATGAAATGGATAGTAATGATTTCATTACAAGGGTATATATATTCACTCAAGTAACATTAATTTTTTTTTAATTTAATAGAATGAGGAACATTATCATTCCCCCCGTTGCCCTTTGTTTCTATTTTTTAGAATAAAAACAAAACTCAACTTCTCTATTTAAAGAATCCCAATTTTAAGAAGTTGTTTTTTTACATAAAAAGTTTCATAAATCATCAGCATTGATAGAAATATATATATATATATGTGTGTGTGTGTGTGTGTGTGTGTTTTCCCTAGTAATGAAATCATTACTGTCCTTTTCATTTCTTAAGTCCCAAAATTTACATAATAAATTCTGGTACAAGCCTTCAGGGAAAATTCCATAACCCAAACATTTTTGTAGTTTTATCTCATTTTTTTAAATTCAAAATATTCAAATAAATTCTGGTATTAGACTTCCATTTCCAAATATTAAGAAACATTTCTCACAGCCAAAAACATTTTGTGGTTAACAATTTTAGTTCAAACAAGTGTCTCTACAACTTTCCCTCTCAGGCCAGAGACATTTTTGGTTACAGTAGCATTTTATAACAATTTTCCCTTCAGGGTGAAATCTATTGGTTCCTTAAGAGCTAGTTGGTGCAAAGTCCTCTCCGAAGAGACTTTCTTTCAGGGGCTCTGGTGTCTGCCATTCTTAGAAGCTTCTGGAGCAACAACTCAGACTTCCAGTTTGCATTCTGCTATGGATGCTGTTTTCTGCATCCCACAGTACATTAAGCATAGATTCACATTCAATATTTATACTTTTTCACCAATCACATTGTTCATATACTGATTTATAACTCTTGCAAGCTTATCTTAAGGACACTCTAAAGGAATACCTTAGCAATTACACTTCTTATATTCATACAAGCTTATATTCTCAAGGAAACTCTATATGACTACCTTAGCAAATATACTTCTTGTATTCATATTACATGTCTTAAAGAAATTCTATAGATCTATTTAAAAAGTTACATTCATAAGGAAACTCTACAAGACAAACTTTGCAAAGTTACTGTTTGCTCTTAACTAACTTACACTAGAAGAATATCTTAGCACATGCCCTATAGGGCTATCATTAGCAAATATTTAACTTAGAAAACACATAAAGATTTTTTAACATTTACATTATCTTACAACAAAACAGAGAGTAATTTTCTTGGGACTTCATTTCAAATCCCCAAACAGAATGAGAATAAGAGCCTTCTAAGGGACATAACGTATTTCTAAGTGACTTAGTACATTGTACAATATAGTGTCATTATTAAGGCTGTAATCCATGGGGTAAAGTTATTTTTTAGAATTGTCCCTTTACCCAAATTCATAACAGCTTCTTTGTGCCATAATTCAGGCAAATGTTTCTGTTATAGCAGAACTTTTGTTTTGATCTACCAAAAAGCCTTGTCTTAGATTGGGGGTGAAATTCCCATATTAAACTAGCATATAGCTCTTAGCAAAATTTTCTTGCACAGCTATTAGGCAATATAAACCACTGTCTCAAATGAGCCTTTAAAGACAAAAGTACCATAATGCTGAACTCTGTTTTCCTACAATTTTCATTAGGGCTCTCACTCAACAAACTGTCAGACAATTTTCCTCTATCTTAATTTTTTAAAAGCTGTATTTTAAGTTTACTGTGAGCATTTTTTTAACTGAAAAACATTTCTACGCAACTGCATCATCTTTAGTGAAAAAACGACTTTAACCAGAATGCATTTCTCAATATCAGTCCACTATTATAGCTACCTTTCAGACTCAATTTCCCATAATTCTTTTCAGATCTGACAGGCAAATTCTGTTTTCCTTTAACCAGACTGGCTTTCAAATGAGCTTTTTTCTACACTATTGGAGATTTCTTGAGTCGAAAGAATTCTGTTCTTACTGAGCTGGGCTTAATAGATGTGTTTTCTAGCATCTGATACTGACCCCAGATCAGAATCACACCTGCCTCAATAGCATGCATTGAAGTGGGCATTCCACATAAGAAAATTTCCTCAGGGCTTGTGCATTTTCCTCAATCAGACAGTGAAAAGGAACAAAAGCACTTAGTGCAAACTTTCCTACAGCTCCATCAGAGACACTTTCCCTGATACATATCTCATCCTGCTTGTTATTAAGGGAGGTTTTTATTATCCCTATGCTTTCATTAGGACAGATATTTCCCAGATCAGATATTTCACCTGTCCCTGTCCCCAAGTGGGTTGTGTCCTTCTGTCCACATTTGTTGAGAAGGAGCCTATTGCCAGAGGCAAAATTCATTAGGGTTTTACTCCCTCACCTCACTGGGAGTCAGTGGGGGGGATACTGAAAGAGCTTGAAACAAAACTTGTTTAGAAAGTTTTATTCCCTGATAGAAAAGAAAGCTTTCCTGGATAGTTCTCCATCCTGTTCTGGCTCAGATCCTACCCCCAGACAGAGTTTCTGATGCTGCTGAAGCTGCAGGCAAAGCTCAGCTTAATTGTGGTTGTTATGTGAGCAGCTTCCACAAGCTGCCCTACACTTTCCTGATTGTCTTTTGCTGTGGGATGTTCTGTATGTTAAATGTGTTGCTCTGATAGGTCAATAAATAAAAAACTGATTGGCCAGTAGCCAGGCAGGAAGTATAGGTGGGACAAGGAGAGAAGACAATTCTGGAAACTGGAAGGCTGACCCAGGAGACACTACCAGCTAGTGCTGTGAGTACCCACATGTAAGATACTGGTAAGCCAGGAGCCACATGGCAAGGAATAGATTTATAGAAATGGGTTAATTTAAGATGTAAGAACTAGATAGCTAGAAGCCTGAGCCTTTAGGCAAAATAGTTTAAATAAGAGTCTGTGTGTTTATTTTATAAGTGGGCTGCAGGACTGCCAGGGATTGGCAGGAGCAGGAGAAAACTCCAGCTACAAATGGCACCCAATTGGTTTGCAAGAATTTCCACCTAAAACCTGAGGAAAAAATATTAAATGGAGCCAAAAACAGCTTCCTAGTTGTCAAGTTAGCGGCTGCCTGTGGGTTTGAGCTATCCCATGGCAGGTTCGTGGCCCGTGTTATAATGATAGGATAAAAGGGTAGATTATTAAACCTACTTTTAAAGAGTAACTTGTTTAAAAATGTTTTACATTGCTATGAATTTTAGTTTATTGATACAGATTTAAGGTTAATTTGGTTATTATATATGTATATATACTCTCATTTGAGGAATTATGTTTATGTAACTCATTTAGATTGTAATGAAATACAGATTAATATTTAGTCTTTTATGATAGTCAAACTTGTAGCATGTTAGTTAAGTTTTCTAGGTATACATAGATATATTTCAAATAGATAGGTAATCTTCAAACACTTCAAAGATCTACAGAATATGGCATTTAAAATGTTTTTAAAAATTTAGACTTTCTGAACAGTGAGACATGTCTGCTCCTGGCAGCACCAATTTACTTCAGAGTGGATGATGGGCATTGAAGACACTCTATATTGAGTTTATCTTCTTCTTGACAAAAATAGCCATTTGGGCAAGAAACTATTCTTGCCTGGACTGCTTGAAAAAAATAATCAAGTGGACATGCAGGACCCATAGGAAGGTGACCACTGAACTTTGCTTGGCAAAATGGTCCTTCAGGTTAATAACTAAAATACTGATTGGCCAGTAGCCAGGCAGGAAGTATAGGCAGGACAAGGAGAGAAGGGAGTTCTGGAAACAGGAAGGCTGAGTCAGGAGACACTGCCAGCCACCAAGATGAGAAGCAGATGTTAAGATATCTGTAAGCCACAAGCCACGTGGCAACTTATAGATTAATAGAAATGGGTTGGTTTAAGATATAGGAACAATTAGCAAGAAGCCTGCTACAGACATACAGTTTATAAGAAATATAAGTCTCTGTGTGTTTACTTGGTTGGGTCTGAACAGCTGTAGGACAGGCAGGTAAGAGAGGTTTGTCCTGACCATGGGCCAGGCAGGACCAGGAAAACTCTAGCAACAGTCTTTAGTTAGGTTCTAACTGTCAGAGATTTCTGACTGCTTTCTACTGGCTAGAAGACACAGAACTTTAGCAAAGAAGATTTGCCATGTTGTAAGAGGTTTGTTGTTTTTTCTTAGAGTAGAACTTACATGAATTCCCACACTAATATCTCTAGGTAATACTTATTTTTGTCCTTTCAGAAAGAGAAACTTAGAAAGTTCTGAAAGCTGTTCAGTCTTTTAGATAGAGATTAAGATTTTTTAAAAAAAAATCTTGAGAGAAAGACCACAAAGTTGTTTTTCCCAGAAAGCTTTTAGTTTGAGAGAGAAATATAAAGCTTTTCCCAGGTTGTCTGTTCTCTAAGCTATTGGTGAAATTATTAAGGCCACTCCCCAATTTTGGGTACAAGCTTGTTTTGTAAATTCTGGTTAGCAGATTCCAGAGAGAGAATCTTTTTATGTAAGTCATGGCCAGCAGATTCCATAGACAGAATCTTTTTCTATAAGCCTTCATTGCTATCTTTTAAAGCCTGTATCAGTCCCAATAATGACTCATATTTGTTCTTATTATTAAACCAGTGTTTGAACACTGTGTGAATTATTACAATGAATGTCAAAATGGTACAGGTCAGATATGTCTTAGGGAGGTCATATATTTCCAGGAAAATGTCATTCATCATACAGGCAAAAAAGGTTTTTAAATTCTTGTGAGGCAATGTTGTCAGCCATATTACAAGAATTACTCAAAATTTGTTAGTCAGTTTTAAGGTGTAAAATTATCAAGTACTTTTACTTGAAAGAAGTTTACCTTTCCGTGGTTTTGGGGGGGTGCAGTAGCACTTTTCAGCCAGCAGGAGGCGTTGGGATAGCTCCAAAGCAAGGCCTGCTGGCGACCTTGGCTGGCCAGCTGAAGGCAGGAGCCAAGATGGCAGGGAGCCGGCACTCAGGGAGGAGTGGGAACGCCTCACTCACAGAGGTTTTCGCTGGTCTAGGGGCTAAGCTAGGGAAGTGAGACAGGACTAGTGGATCCCTTTTTCAGGAATGGAACTGTGTAGGTGTTCCCTGGTTAAATGGAACTTTGCAGGGGGGTTTAGGTACCCGCCAGCTAGGGAGGAAGCTGAGGGAGGGAGCTGCCTAGGCCTTTGGAATTTGCCCCACGTGAGCGCCAGATATTGGTGAAATTATTAAGGCCACTCCACGTAATTAAAAGGGAGGTTTATTTTATGGGGAAACTTACAAATGAAGGGGTAGGTTGCAGGGTCTGGCAAAGGTATAGCACATTCTGCCTGGTGTTCTCTGGAGAACTCTGCTAGGTCTACCTCCAGCGTCCAGGGTCCCGGAACCAATCAAGAGAGCCCTCCTCCTGATCCTTGGTCTTCTGCTTCCTCCTCCACCCTGCCTTGTGGGAGTGACCATTACCAAAGCCTCAATGGGGGTTGGAACTTCCAGGCCAATGCTGGGATGGCTACCCACTACACTCATCTTTCGCCTTCATGGTCAAGAGGAAACTAACACTGTTGGTATGATGTTGTAAAAGTGCTCT
Organism: Onychomys torridus; assembly: GCF_903995425.1. NCBI lineage: Eukaryota > Metazoa > Chordata > Mammalia > Rodentia > Cricetidae > Onychomys > Onychomys torridus. Next base: position 5,848,951 of record NC_050443.1, read on the forward strand.
CAGGCACTGCTGGTGGAGCAGAAGATTTTTGTTTCCCTCTACACCTGCAGGGGAAATCTCTTTCCTCTGCTGCTTGGACTTAGTGTTTAGCTTCCACAGGAATCTTTTTTCTGTCTGATAGTCTCAAGGAAGAGTTTTTCTCTGCCTCTTAATCTCAAAGAATATAGATTGTTTTTCCCAGTTTATGTTCCTAGCCCCAAAGTTAGAAAAATACTTAGTTTGTATGTCTAGTTGTCTATTGTATCCTAAGTTTTCTTTATGCTATTTCTCTTATTTTTTTCCACAGTGCCTTACTCTAAATTTCTTCCTGCACTACTTTGCTACACACTGCCTTCCTTATTTTTTATAGATAGAAATTAAGAGAGAGACAGAAAAAGAGAAATTTTGATAGAGGAGATTTTTGTGCTGTAGCTTTATACTTGGGCATCCTTTCAGTCCATTTTTTTTTCTTTTTTTTCTTGAGCATGAAACTCCCTGCTGTATTTAACATTTTTTATTACTAAACAGGAACTGACCCTCCTCTTTAATTGGCATGTAATACCTCTTACTATTGCCAAGTTGTCTGGATATTATTATTATTATTATTATTATTTAGAAAGGTTCTGTGCCTTCTCTTGGGAAGTGCAGTTTGTTAGTTTGCCATGGCCAAATTCCATGTGATGGTTTTATCTTGTTATATTTTATTTTGTTATGTTTTGTTGTGGTGTCTTAGAAGCCTGTTCATTCCCTGTGACAGAAATGGGGTGGATCTGCACGGAATGGGAGGTGGGAAGGAGCTGGGAAGTGCTGAGGAAGATAAAGCTGTAATAAGGATACATTACATGAGAGTAGAATTTATTTTCAATAAAATGTTCAAAAAGAAAAAAAAACAAAGATTTTTTTTCTGTCATCTAATATGATTATCATGGGATTTCTGTCTTTGAGTAAATCTGTGCCTTACATTTACTGATGGCTATATATTGAACCATTCCTGCATCTTTGGAAAGATTGTGATACTGTGTCACTTTCAAGTAACCTCAGTTTATTGAAATAAATTCACTAATAAAAGCATTAAAGTACAACAATGTAATAAGCAATAACAGCAACATTTGCTCAAGCCAAAATTATGTACATTTCCTTGAACTTTGATACAGTTAGAATAGCCATTAAAGACATTAAGTATTGCTTATGGTTTTGCAGTGTCACGTCCAATTGCATTTTATGACACTTGCACCAGAAATAGTAAAAAAAAAAAATACAAAGTAGAAAATAGAAAAATAATTATTTTTTATTCTCTTTTATGACTCCTGGATCCTTTTATCAGGTCATCATCTAATACTACCTGTCAAGCTCTCCTTTCTAAATCTTATAATGAAGAAGTTATACTTATACTCATGTGCATATATACCTGTAGACAATATTGGATAAGCTATGCATATGATGGAAAACAAGTGATTTTTTATGTTCATTTTGAGATTGTGACCTGGCTGAATATTATCCATTATAAGTTCATCAATTTTGCTACTCATGTCATAATTTTTCCTTTCAATGTAGTCAAATAATATACCATTTTGGACCTGAAAATAAATTAAATTATCAATTTATGTGTTTATGTACATGAACATGCTCCCCCCATTTTATTGTCATAGTAAATAGAGCAGCAATGAAAATGGGTGAATAGTTGTCTCTAGTGTAAGATATGGAGTTCTCTGGGTATATGCACAGGAGATGAATACCTGAGTCAAATAGTACTTCCAATTTCAATTTCTTGGAGAAACTACAAAATTGATTACTATAATTGCTATATTAAATTCTCCCAAACTGTTTTGGTGAAGAGGGCATTACACTGATGCCACAGGATATAAAGACAGAACAACAGTAAAGGAAGGGTAAAAGTCAATTTCCCTCAATATGACAAGAAACACAATAAAACACTAACATACCAAATTCAGATTTACAGGAAGAACCTCAATCATTTTGAATTGGTTTTTGTACATTGTAAAAGATGCTACTCCTATTTTTTTTTTTGGTATTGGTGCAGGCTAGAGCAATTGTGATGGGTCCTGGGTCCCAGATCACAATTTCATGGTCAGGCACTATTTCAGTATTCATGAATATAGATTATATTAAACAGACTGACTGTGAAATCTCCAAGCTGCCATATTTCCCTGAGACAATGAAAACACAAGGAGGGCATTTTTTTTATGATCATTATGCTGGCTCTTTTGCATATCAGGTAGCAAATGCAAAAGTCTCACAGCGTCAACTTGAAGTCTACCATGGAATTCACAGAATAGGATTGGCTCCTGTAGGCTGCTGATTCAGCCAGGTGACAAAATGCTAATATTTATTTCAGCTAATCTTAAAAAAAATATACATACTACCTACATAATTTTCTACATTGACATTATCAGTGAGACAGAGGAGAAACACTGGATATCAAGCAAAACATATTGTTTCAATGGTAAAATGAGATTAAATGAATTTAATTCCTTATCTGAAACAAACAACCCTTGGATACAATAGAATAATGATATGGGAGAAAAATGGTAGAAAAGATGGAAAAAAGAGAGAAATGAGGAAATTGAAGTACATTAGCCACCAATTTTGATTATATAAAATATAGACATCAGGATCAGAATGTTCTGGGTGATTCTGGATTCAGAGAAGTTTCTGATGGAACCATGAGTGCTACGGATGTGTTGAACCCTCTTCTTATGCCTGTAAAGAATGACAATCATGGATCCACTGGACCAGGTCATGAGCTCAGAAAAGAAGACCTCAGGCAACACCAGAAACAGTGCATAGAGTAAGCCAGCAATGTCACCCATCCCTGCACTGTGGCAGTATTCAAAATCCCATTTTCTGTTCACATTGTTTCTGTGGTTGTTGAAAAATATGTATGCATAATGAATGAAATCTGTAAAAATTAAGGTCAAATAGAGGAGGAAAATGTAGCAGCCAATGTTCTTTTCAAATTTGACTTTATGTTCTTTCCAAGAGGATTTCCTAGGGCTAATGGTCAAGACCTGAAAGACACTCAGGAAGCAGGTGGTGCCAATGGACACACTCCTACCAATTCCTTGAATGTACATTAGGAGCTTACATCCAAAATCATCCAAGAAATACTTAAATCCAAAAGCTGACATTGTTTGGGGCACTCCATCAGAAACAATGATCCAAGCATTGGCTGTCAAAAGGTGCATGAGAATCAAATCTGTGGGCTTTAATATGCATTTTCTGCAGTAAATGACCAGATAGTAGAAAATTAGAGAGACATTTCCCAGAATTCCAGTTGTAGTTTCTGATAAAAACATAATTCTGAATGCCAGAATCCAGAAGTCCATTGTGTGATTTGGCATAATTTCCTTATGACTATGGAAACGCTATTTTTCTGCTCAAATAATTACTGACAAATATTTACAGTCTGCAGTGGAGGAAGAAGCCTTTATTGATGGGACTGAGAGACTAAAACAAAAGGTCTTTTAAGCTCTGGTGTTCAAAGCCAGTCTGACCACTTAAACTGAGCTCATCCTTAAAATTTGACAAGACTAGTTTCTTGCCGTGTATGATACTGTGAGATGGCAAAATACCTCAGAGCATACCTAAGTTAGAAGGAGTACCATCAAGTTTTGTAGAAAATGGAACATTCATAATGATGTGACATTGGCCCATGAGAGAAAATGAAAAGTGACAGCCCAAACAACAAAATATATTACAAGACTTCCAGATTATATGGATATTTTCTAGTCATAGTATCAAAGCCAATGTCAATTAAGTCTAGAAAAAAATAAATACATTATTGCATAATGTTTATTTCATCTAAAAATAAATTATATGAAATGAGCGATTTATAAAAGCACTCAGAACATAGCTATGTTCTTCTGACATGACAACGTGTCTTTCATCTTGACTCAGGGATAGCCATCTTTGGTTTAACCTGAAACTCACCCTCCCTTTCCTACTCACTCCAGGAAAAGTATCTTGGAAATGTACCCAACCATATTCTACAAAATGAGTGTTTAAATACCCTAAATAACTGCATGTTTTAGCTTCTTTTCAACTGCTTGGTAGCTTTACCCCCCTACCCACCCCTGCCAAATGCGAACAAGAATACACTTGTCCTATATGTTTGCCTTTAAATGCTCCCTGTGAAATGAATTTGAGGTTTCACTCTGATATATTTTCTTTCCAATATAAGCAAGTCCACTTTATTCAGAATCACAATTTGAAATTTTGTCATGCTGACTGGACTCTGGGTCTTTATCCTGCAACAGACTAAGAGAAAAAAATTATTGAATGCACAATATTCATTAGCATGATGCTTTAAGTGACAAGTTATATCATGATTAGAAATGACTTTAGGAAATCATACCACATAGACACACACGTTAGCATTTGCATGTCAGGGCTGGTAGAGAGATGGGAATATCTTATGATGACATCTGACATAATGCACAACAGTTTGAAGTAAGGCAAAAATGCTACAACTGTTTAAGTAGAACAAACAGGCATCCATGTCAATAACTCCTGTCCTAGGAGTAACTTCTGCCTTAGTTATGGTTTCTAGTGCTGTGTAGAGATAACTTGACAAGAGGATTTCTTACAGAGTAAAATATTACTTTGGACTGGCTTACAGTTTCAGAGACTTAGTCCACTATCCTCATGTTGTAAAACATAGCAAAATGCAGCAGAGTGTTCTACATCTTGATCTGCAGTAGCAGGAAGTGAACTTATTCCCACACTGAGCATAGCCTGAGCCTATGAGATGGACCTCAAACATCAACCCAAATAATCACACATACCTCCATCTAGGCCACTCCTACTCTGGCAATGCCACATTTCCTAATAATGCCATACTTTTGCCCAAACATTCAAAACATTAATCTATGGGTGTCATACTTATTCAAACCACTAAACTACACTGCATGGCTCCCATTGTCTTATACCACAATATAATGCAACATGCACTCAATCCAACTTCAAGAGTCCTCATAGTCAATCGCAGTCTCACAATATTTTAGTCTAAAGTTAAAATTCATGCAATTTCTTAAGTATAATCTCCTATTAAATCAAAATAAAAAATAGATCACATATGTCTAACATATGCTGGAACAGTTGAGAAGATGGAGGATAATGAGAGATTGGATGAGAGCAAGGTGCAAAAACCTCATGGGCAAATTCAAATTTTTCATCTCAATGTCAAAATGCTTTTAGATCTCCAACTTCTTTCAGCATTATTGACTGCAAATGACTTCTCTGTCCTAGGGTTGTTCCACTACCTGTTAGTAGGTCTGTTGGGCAGGTATCCCATTGCTCTGACATCTATAACATAGAGGGTCTCCATAGACATCTAGGATTCACCTTCACAGCTTTACACAATGTTCTCTCCAGGCATCAAGATAAGCACCTACATTTAACATGATTGGCCTCAGCAGCTTTCCAGTCCATATCCCCTTTCTTCTATGCTTGACTCTAAAGCCAGAGCCACATGTTCTAAGCTGCCAGGTTCTGCTGCTTGCTGGGGCTGGAACATATATAACCTTGAAACTTCACCAGCTTTATTTTTCCATGATTTCCTTCACTCCTAATCTTAGATGTCCTTAAACTTCCTCTGCATTACAGGCTGGCCTTGAAGTCAGAAATCTTTCAATTCCACATTCAACAACTTTCTATTTCCTTCATTGCCTTATCTTGGCTAATATGAAACATGCTCTGTAGACCGGCTGGCCACATACTCATAGATCCACAGGCATCTGCTTTTAGAATCTTATGATTATTGGTGAGCACAACTACACCTGGTTCTAGGGCTTATTTATTCTTCTCTTGTAAGAGTTGGAAATGGACCTGAGTAGGATTTTGTTCAGAGATCTTTTTTCCCCATTATTTTGCTTCTTAATCTATTTATTTCCTTGAACAAAGGACTTAGCTCCATTCCAAATCCTGATGCTGTTTTTCTCCTCAATTTGCATGTTTTGTATTTTCCTTGCTCAGCTTGCTCCTTTTTATTATAAATCTGCAAAGCAGTTACCACTAATAGACACAAGACAGTGAATACGAGGCTGCTTTGACAGTTCCTTTGCCAATGGAATTGATCCAAAAAGTCTTCATTTTAGCCTCATGTAAATTTTACTAGCATGGGTAAACAGAACCAACATTAATCACCAAAATGTCACAAGACCAATATCTAGGACAAATACTAACATCCTTCCCCTCTTAATGTTCTTGAGATAAGCCCCCATTTTTCAGATCATCCTTAGGACTATTGTCTTCCAGGATCCTACTATCATGGCCCATGTTCCTCACTTAAAGCATTTTACTTCTTTTATAGTCCATATTCCCAAAGTCTGTATTAATATAACAAAATCATGGTGGGCCTTATCACAATAATTCCCCAATACCTGATAGCCCTTTCTGTCATAGGATTTCTATTGCTGTGAAGAGAGCCCATGTCTACAATTAAACTGCCTTACAGTTTAAGAGGATTAGTCCAGTATCCTCATTTCAGAAAATATGGCAGTGTGCCACCAGATATGGAAGTAGAAAGGCAGATAAGCGTTCTACATCTTAAGCCACAGACAACAGAAAGTGAACTGAGTCCCACAATTGTTATAACTTGAAAATAGAAAACCTCAAAGCCCCACACCACAATGACACTCTTCCTCCAACAAGGCCACTCCTACTCCAACAATGCCACTCCCTATAGTTCAAACATCCAAATGAATACATCTCTGGAGAACATACATACCTATGCTAACCCTCACAACAATCAAAGTACATACCTTTGTGTCACTGAAGAAATTTTGAGTTTACAACTCAGTAATATTCTTGGGACCATCACCTGCACATCACCCCCTTGTGCTCTGTAACAATTCATTTTCAATTAATTAGTAGACACATAATAGATTTCTATAAGCATACAGAATATTGAAAATCTTACACTATTTTTTTTTTCCTATAGCTACTGGTTTCCAAGTATGTTTCACTTGGGAAAATGCTGTGAAATATATAACCTTTATAACCATGAATTTTAGTCCTTAAAGTGGAACAGTATGAATCACAAACAAAAGAAGAAAATGAGTGTGATTTCAGTAAATTGCTTTAATGGGAGCTGACACTTGTGCATAAAATGTCATGGAGTCAGTGTTTCATAACAATATTCCAACAAACACCACCTGATATTTGTGAACACTGATACTGACTCATATATTAATTCATTCCAATTTTAGTCAGAACAGTATCACAAACAAATTCTTTATATAAGCTATTGCTGCTTCATAAGAAGCTCAGAAACACAGGAAATTTGCCACTTTAGGAAATAGACAGTTCAACAGCAGACACATGAATAAATAACATCCAAGGAGGCTTTTCAAAGTTCTACATATTGACCTTTTTCCTTTGCTGAGATATCAGACACATTTCTAAGAAACTAATAACAATGGACCTACCTTGATGCAGCTCTGAAGACAGAAAAATTACAAATGTCGACAAGATGTTTTAACCTGAGACAAGTTATAATCTTAAAGACACACTGAATGACAATGACCAAGAAATATCTGTACCACATCTAAGACAATTGAGTATTCAGGGTCCAACTGCATTTAGTGTATTGAAGTAAGG